>NC_046376.1:31395111-31700586 GCF_011125445.2 Fundulus heteroclitus | reverse complement strand
AAGTGGCCGCTGGCTCTGGTGGCTTTCAGGACCTTTTTTTTTTTTTTTTTTTTTATAAATCAGAATCATCTTCAGACTGAATGAGGCCTATGTGTGATCTGACGGAGAAGACTCTACAACCTTTTAAAGCCACAAGAAGTTGGGAGGAGAATAACCCTCTTTAAAATCAGCATCATGAGACTTTTTAACATTTTCCTTTCCGTCAGGGACCTGTGTGTATTTTAGAGTTTGTCTTATGTTGTCCTTATTTTGAAAAGGAGGAGCAGGTTGTCAAGGTGACCAGAGGCCTGTTCCATTACAGCCAGGGCTTCACAAGGTGCACACTGCACACTTCTAAGCAGGGAAACCTTTGCATTGTCCTCTTATCCCTCCAGGATCCGCTCTCTAGCTGGGTTCAGTTTTATTTTAGGAAAACAAGTCCCTTTAGTTCCGACACAATCGCACCCATCCAGAAATGATCAAATATTAGCAAAAGCAAAATGTGACCACTAACCAAACAGACAGTACTCAGGGTTGTCACAAAACAAATCCAAACAGAAGACAGAGAACCCGCCTCCCAGCGTGAACGTGTGTGACGACGAATGGGAAACAGTTTAAATCAGGCTCCTGCACAGCCAGGTACTCAGACGTCACTGGGACCCTGCTCCTCAACATGCGTCACCTGTGTTTATATTAGCTGCCAACAAAAGACAGCCAGCGCATCCTCAGGGAGAACCGTACACGCACACCCGCCATATGTCTGGATGTGCTTATGCATGTGTATGGAAGGCGTGTGTGTTTACTTACTGCGAGATCGGACACATAAATCACTTGACAAAAAGAAGGGATGCCGTGTGTGAACCATCTAAACCCACGGAGCCTGATCCGAGTGAATAAACTGTTTAAAGGGCCTTGTGGTGTGCGGTCAGACCAGCCTGGCTTCTATGAGGCACAAAACAGAAGCTAGCAGCTAGCAGAGCGTCCTCAGTAACCAGCACTCTTTGTCTAAGGATCTAGTGAAATCTTTCCAAGACGGGAGCTAAAATGAACTTAACCCTCAGGACGTTTTACGGAGCTGAAGAGTAAGGGCTCGCACTAAGACTGCCTGCTGCTTCCACGCCCTTTAAATAAACTGCTACAGTGGCACTGCAATATATCTTCATTGTGTCCCGCTCAGATGCTGATAGGCAACTTCCTCTGCTTCCTGGGCTAAGGAAATACCAGGTTTCTTTCTTTGTCATTTGGCTGCAGTGTTAGCGGCTCCAACGGGACCAGGCAGGCACAGAGTTCTCTGATCACCTTTTCAAACACAGCTCCTTACATACACTTACGGGGTCTTGCAAAAGTATTCGTGCACCTGGAACTTTGTTCCAGTTTGTCACGTTACAAACACAAACCTACAACTATTGTAGTGGGATTTGATGTCACAGACACATACAGTGTACAACATAATTATGAAGAAGGAACATTATACATTACACTTTCTTTAAACAAAATCTAAAAAGTGTGATATGGATCAGTCATCTTGACTGTGATACATCTAAAGAAAATCCAGTGCAGCCAACTGCCTTCACAATCACTTACTAACACAGTCACTACACATGCAGGCCTTCAGAGGTTAGTCTAACATTTCTTATTGTGAAACAGTGATGGCAGCGTCATGCTGTGGGGAAACCTTTTTTTGCAGGGAAACTGGTTAGAGTTGAATGAATGGAGCCAAATACTGGGCAATCCGGTGGGTAAACAGTCAGAGGCTTTAAACGGCTCGAGACTGGGCCACAGGTTGGTGTGAATTCATGTATTAAGATGGCCAAGCCAAAGTCCAGAAAAAAATCTCAGTGTCTATTTCAAGACTAGAAAACTGCTGCTTACAAGCGCTTTGAGTTTGAGCTATCTTTTAGGGTCGTCCCCAACATCTCAAAAGTGTGGGGAACACATTATTCAGAGGTCCATTGTGTGATTTATCATCCTCAAGCAGCTAGAGAACCATATGATCACCAGCAGCTCCAGTGCGGCACCAAGAGGCCCGACTTTAGTTCTTTAAACTACATATTAACAAAATGTAAATTTTTAGCTGCCAATTATGTGAACTGACAACACATGATCCTCGAACATCTACAGGGCAAGTAGTCAAATCATTAAGTGCCAAATGAAAATGTTTCCTTCTGGCCGAGCTTTCTACTGTGGCAATAACGATTTATTTTAAATAAGTGGAAAGCCTCAGTGAGCACAAGTTCTGCACAGAAAGGCAGAAAGACCTAACTAGCAGGGGATGCAACAGAGAACAACATTAGCATTATTGTTACTTAGCCTAACATGCTATACTGGCATGTGTTATCTAGTCATCATTTTTGCTAACATCGGCACGCAACAGCATAACTCAACTTACAAGGTTTGTTTGAAAAAGTATTTAGCCTTTTAGTGGTTGTGGCTGGTTGGCTGAACATGATTGTGACGCATACTGTGCAGCACTGCAACGGAGAAGCACGTGTCTGCAGACCGCAGTTTCAGAGCCGCACATTCAGACCCCTTCTCTCCCGTGACTGCGCCATTTCCTTATGAGTCGACATGGATGGCAATCAGAAAGTATTAAACGTGAATCAAATTGTTTATTTAATACCATCACACTATTGTTGTCTTTAATTTGAGAGTTAAACCGTGTGTTGTGATGAGTTTACAAGTTTAACACCATTTACGGCAATACTCGAAAATACACGTCGAATTTAAGTTGAAGATAATCTTATCTTATCTTAGGTAAGTTTATCTTAGCTCAGATAAACTAATGGTTTGATTCATGCATTTAGTTTGATTACCGAGGGACAATGACGAACATTAACCACCATACCAAGTATGAGCAAAACTAATGTTTTCATGAACATCTGAAGCTTGACATTTTCTGAAAAATAGACATTGCAGAAACAAATTAGCAGTTATAGTGCATTCAAAGCTCCTTGTGACTTTTGCATTATCATCACATCATGAATACAATAATATGAATTGTTCTTTTATGTTATCAGGCATGTTTTACATTATTTTCATTGATATCCCTCTGTTATCTATATTGTGAGAATTTATTCTAATAAAACAAACTAGGACAAACTAAGCTGTCTCTTTTTCAGTTGCATATAATTTACCAGCCTTCAGCTCATCAGTGAAGAGGAGCTTTGCCACAAAATTGATAGGCAAATGATGAGAGAAGGGTCATTGTTCAAATGGTAGGTGATGGTGCTAATGTCAATATAATGCAGAATTACCTGTTCATAAGAATCTTTAAGTGTAGGCTGAGTATTTACATGTTAAGGAAAAGTGTTTCTGTTTTCTGTCTCTCTCTGCTGACGTAACGGCTGTAAGACCAGCGCCCATAATTTAACATTTAAAACTGTTTCAGTGTTTCAGTCTTTGTCTTAACCTCACACAACACTGAAAACTGGACACCACAGACCAGAAATTCCTGACAAATATTTAGAAAATATTTTACAATTTGATCAAATCATATAATACAAGCAAACAATGACCATGCAGAACAGCAGCTTACATAAACAAGTAAGCAGATCACATATTCAGGTTGAAGCTGGTGTATTCAACGTTTTAAGGCACCCAACAAACTTCAAACATTTTGAATTTAAAAAGGATAAAATGGAAAAAGAATAAGAAGGACACCTGATTGTAGCAGGTATGAAGGATCTTCAAAATGTCTCCGTCCTGCATTGAGCAGAGACGAGCCGTCCACCACCATGTTCCCATCCATCAAGGTGGCATGAAGCAGATGAGCAGAGATCGCTCAATCTGCATCCCTCTCAATCCGTCAGGGACACATGTCTGAAGGCTTGTTTGAATTTGATGATGATGATTTTATGATACAAAGTAGATCAGGATTCTTAGTGTGTATTCTGGTGATCCCATCATAGAGAACTTCACATAGTAGCAGTAGTAGTAGCTGTGAACATGACTACATGTAATAGATGTGTATACATGTGTTATTAAAATGCTTTAGTGAATTCAGGTTATGTAGACCGTCTTCACCTATATCTTATCATCAGTCTTGGGCACAGAGTTGACGTTTCTCGTGATGACTATGTGCAGAAAGAGCACACAAAGGATGGAGAACTCAAAGCTACCAGACTTTCCTGCTATCTCTAAACTATTAAAATATGTTTTAAAGAGCTTCAATAACTTCCGACTCGTAAGGAAATAGATGTCACTGTCGTGGTTGAGAACTGCGGTCTCCGGGTCTGCAGAGACTGCAGCGTGTCTCCTGTCAGTGATCCACCGAAAAAAGATGCCGTCGCATGTTAATAACAGATTAAGCGCCTATATGGTTAAAAAAAAAAGGGCAGGGGACATCTCCCACATAATGGACGAAACGTTTAGAATCCAGAAACGTATATCTGTTGAAGACTCCCAAAAAGAACTGCTGCTGTTATTGAAGTGAAAGACGGTTCTACAAAGTATCGACTCAGGAAAGTTGACCACAAATGTACTTTCATTTAAAACCATGAATCATTTTCATGTTACTTGGACATTATAGACTGCTTTGTTTTGGTCTATTACATAAAACCCAAAATCTAATTAATGAAAGTCTTTGGTTGCAACGTGACTAAAATCGGTCACAGTTCTACGGCTCAAAATACTTTAGAGAGATGTTCTATTGCAGATGACTTTCCTGTCCCTCCCTGTCGGCTGTAACGCTAATACTGCACACCATTTGTGAGAGCCAAATGTTTGGTCAGGTAGGCGACAGGCTGTGTGTTTTGGTGTGGGCTCCTCTGCTGCTGATTAATGTCGATAACTATTTGTCCACCATACAGTGGCTCCCAGATTGTTAGTTCAAATGAATCATCTGTTTGCCTTGCCAGTAGGATTCATAGGGTCCTGCATTGGGCAGGGAGGTGGGTGGAGCAGAAATGATCTTAGGCTACTACCTTAGGGAAAAGTATAGGAAAATTAACCAGAAAGTGGATTAGGACATCGTTTATTTTTTTCTGTTTCTGATTTGTGATTAGATATTCTGTTAAAAGAATATGGATATAATCCTACAAAAACTATTTTGGAAGGGATAGTGAGTACTCTGCCCAGGAAAAGCTTTCAGTGCAGGAGAGAAAACTGTGCAGAAAGCAGCTGAAACACTGCTCATTCAATTTTATAGCAACTGAAGCAAAGTTCTTAGTATATGAAGCAAGAGAAGAACTTTCCCCAGAAGTACGGTGATTAACTGGAACCACAGGGAAATGTGTTTGAAAGTCATAACAACGAGGGAGTAAATGTGCTAAAATGCTCAGCACGTCGGCAATCTGCGTTGCATGAGAACATCGGCAGCAGGAGTAAAATGGGAGCGTGTTGGACCCAAAGACCACAGCTAGAAACTAAACCCAACAGCGCCAGAGACCAAAGTGTAGTTCTACCATCTCTGATCTCAGTAATGCCTTCATCTTCTTTCAGTCACTCTGGACTGGAAGCACTTGCATGTTCAGTTTTCAGTATGTGTTTCACAGGAAGATCATTGGTGGCGTACAGTCTCCGACTTCCCTCACTCCTGTAAATAATTGCCAGCTTTTGTATAAATAACCACGCAATGCAAATGTAAAAATGTTTTAAAGGTTTACAACTGTGTTTGCATAAATTGCTATGACCTTTTTTGAGATTGCCATTGTTTTAAGACTGTGGAAGTCCCTTTTGGTCTTTGCCCAATTCAAACTTGCATCATCAGCCTGTGGGACTAACTCATCTGCACTTATACCAATCATAGGCACAAAAAGAGTCCACTACTATTTTTAAAATATTAACTGTTTGTAATATTAATCAGGGCTGAACAATTAATCGATTTTGGAATATAATCACAAATTTAAAAAAAAAAGCAATTTCCAAAGTCGCAGAGTTCTGTAACTTTTGGCTTTGTAAACAATGAATGGATGAGACGCATCCTTTAGGTGTTGGTAATATGTTTAAAGTGGGTTTGCCTCTAGATGGATGGGAAGAGAGTTGCAGCAGTGAGATCATATAATTATATTTCTTGTTTTAGAGTTTATATAATCATACTTTTTACCAGGAACTTTCAGGAATTTCACCATAGCATAAAGTACCAATCAAACTGTTTAACACATAAACTTGTTTGTTGGTTGCACTTTATGTTAAACAAGGATTGTTCAAGCTATTCTCTTGAATAATAATATTGAATAATATTGATTGATTTCTCATTAATAAAAACAGTGAAATTTCTTGTTCTGAATAGTCCTTGTTTACAAACATCTTTATCTAGAGGCCATTTGTGCTGCTTGTGGTTAATAGAGAAAAAGGTCTAAATTAAATCACAATTGCAATAATGAAATAATGAAATAAATCACTATTGTAATTTTTGACAAAATCATAAAGCCCTAATATACATTTTTAAACAGAACCTTACTTCTAAAGTCATCACTTTGAGGCAGTTTTTTTTCAGATACCAGTAAAGAGAAACAAATTAAACATGACCAGTCCTAATTGGACTATCTTTAACCTAGGCTTAAATAAACCTTTGTCCCATCAAGTCTCTGCAAACCTGAAACCTGAACCACACCTCCTTAATCAGCACGACCCATCTCTCCAAACATTACCTGTGAACTTTCAGTAAATGCCAGGTAGGACTAGGAAATAAGAATGTGAAAACTTGAGGAAGTAATGCTTTGGCACCTGCATGACTGACAAGATAAACTTGCTCAATGGCAAAACCCACAGAGACACAGACTGCTGCCCGAAGGTTTGAAGTTAAAATATTTCTTACAACAAACATTTAAAAGCATTATTAAGTTTTATTGAGTGTGCTATTTGTCGATTTAAACATTCAGTCGAATAACTGATAGCAACATAGTGCTCAGACATAGCATCACAATCCCAGTTTCATCCACTCACCCAAATCTGTAACTTGATCCGCTTGTTGTTGCGAAATACAGTCTTGACCTTGAAGTCGATGCCCACGGTGCTCACAAACGCAGGGGTGAAGGAGTCGTCTGCATAGCGGAACAAGAAGGAGGTTTTTCCGACGCTGCTGTTGCCGATGATCAGCAACTTGAACATGTAGTCAAAGTTTAGGTCAGCCGCGTCTTTCTGTGGGGGCGGCTGATGAAGCCGTGCGTCGTTTGATGCCATCTAGAAAGCAGGGAGTAAAAATGCATACAAAAAAAATTAAGTGGTAATATGGAAAGCTTACTGTAATTGATTTACCACAAACATCTTATAACCACTTGACTGCAGCCATTACCTCCAAATAGTGTTTAAATGACAAGAGTTGCAAAGCCTGAAGATGTAAAGGTGTGTTTTTCCAAGTCAACTCTCAAGTTTCAATTGGCTAAAATTGGCATGCAGCTCCCAACGGATGCATACCATCTAGTGTGTGTGTGTGTGTGTGTGTGTGTGTGCTGCATTCAGACCGTTTCATAGTTTTACTCCAGCGATGGAAATCTAAGAATTTCTATGAGTTGTATAGACATTCCTTGATCAAAAATGTAACTGCCCACTTATATGATGATAATTTTTGAATATTACCTGATAATAATTTGTTTTTTTGCTTTAAAATCATATTAGTGCTCTCTGTGCCACCTCCAGATCTGTCAATTTGAGCAATTCTGAGTGCAGAAATGATTAATTCGTGTGATCTTTATGCCCAGTCCCATCAAGAATTCCTTATTCTTTCCTTTGCAGAATTAAAAATTGCATTAAAGTTTCGTGACTATTGCCCCAAACTGCTGTACAGTTATTGGAGTATGGATGAACTGTTGACTAGTGTAGAACGTGAAAGGATTTTGTGATGCAGAAATCGTTGCTTTATTCAGTACCCCTTGCACCTGAGCAAAAAACGTTTTTCATCATCAGTAAATGACAAACGCTTCAATGACTCTGGGACCTTATACAAATCATTCATGTACATAATAACTTGGGACCCAACACTGACCCTTGAGGGATGCTGCAATGTCCAAACACGATGAACATTAATCAGTCATCTTGACAAACTGCTTCCTGTCACAAAGATAACTCTTCACCCAGTTAAACACATTGCCCCTGATGTTGAATAACATTTGTGTTTATTAACTAGATGTAGGACATGTATTTATGGTGTCAAATAATTTCTTTCAGATCTGCAAATATCCCTACTTTGTATTGTTTTTTTGGTCTATTGAGTTATTCATTTCTTCCACTGAGTCTATTAGTGTAAGCTCTGTTGACAGGTTAGCCCTGAATCCATACTGACTTTGAGATTAATTTGTGTGTGTAAATGAATTTATCCAGTTAAAACTGAGGTAGTGATGAGACACATATGTAGTTTATGAAGAGTTAGTTGCTCCTACATTCATACAGAGGTATTCTTTCATGTCATCATTATCAGGATTATTAGATGAAGTATATTTTGTGTCATTTGTTCGTAACAGTTTTTAATTACAGTGTTTTTTTATGTCCCTAATTTCTTTAATATGTTCTATTATTATTATTATTATTATTATTATTATTATTATTATTATTATTATTATTATTATTATTATTATTATTATTATTATTATTATTATTATGCTATATTTTAATATAGTATTCTTTTCTAGCCGTTCTTACAATACTAGTAAACTTATTTTCATATTTCTTGTATTTTCTGACTCGTTGGTTCTCAGTGTATTTTCTTTTTACATGCATGTTGTAGACCTTTTGTGATCTGAGGATGGTCAATATGCTTGCATTTCTTCATTTTCAATGTTTCTATTGAGTTTTCTGTTCTCATCCTTCTGCATTCTGTTTTATGGTTAGGTTGATAAATCCTATAGCTTTGGTCAGATATTATGAAACCAGGCAAATGGTCACTCACATCACTGATGATTAATCCACATACTGTCTTGCTTGTGTTGTCATCTTTAAATGTGTTATCAATAGGATTGGCATCGAGGGTAGTTGTTGTACTTGGTTTGATAATTTTTGGATACAGGTTTATAAAATGTACAGTAGTAATGCAATCCTCTCACATTTTCTGGTTATTTGAATTAAGCAGGTTGATGTTGAGATGAAAATATATACACACACAACTAATTATTATATTTTTCTTACTTTTTTATAGATGTCAATTGATTTGAGATCTAGCAGATCATTAATAGCTGTGTACATAGCATCCAACTCTCTGAAACTTTATAAATCATCATGTATCACAACCCCCGCCTCCTTGTTTGGTCGATCAATATCCTTCACGTTCATAGTGCACACCTCCATCAGTGTTATTCCGGGATTATGATGATGCTAAATTGTTGTGCAGATTAATTCAAGAAAGACTTAATGCTTGTAAAATTTGTTCACTCCTCCTGCTATAATCGACAGGTTTCCTCATTAGAATTATATGTATTTATTTTCAATAAATATTGGGGAAACAAATTAATATCTAGTAAAGTCTAATTTCTTAGTGAACAGTCATGTGCTTTTATTTTAAAGATGTTTATATGTTTTAGACGTACAGAACACCTTTTAATCCAGGTTGTCATGTATAAGCAATAATTGATCCCATGTTGTGTTATAAATAAGTAAAACATCAGCAAAGGAAAGAAAATGCTAAGTCTGTTCGTAGATATAATCAGGAGTGTTTTTATTTTGAAGAATTAGACGTTTTCTTTCAAAATAAAGTGTTCAGATGCAGTTTTTGCAGTAAGGATGGTTGCTCATTTTCTGTTTTTAACAACAGGAATTAAATATGTTTTGCATTTTTTAAATTCACATTTTTTTGGTATTTTTAGGTTACCATACCATGACAATCTCATACTAACCCGTCTGTAAAGCATGGTACAAAAAAAAAAAAACAATTATCTTTAAGGTAAGCCATGTTGTGCCATCAGGTTTGTACAGCAAAAGGGAATAAGCAACATGGTTTTATCAGTTTTTAAAGGAAAAAACATGGTCATTGATATTTGATGAAAACTGCAACTTGTCAACAGAGGCCACTAAAGCCAACATTGATCACCTTTAATTGATACAGATGAACAGAATCTGAGTCCAGTTTTTCACTAGAAATCATTGCAGTGCAGTTTTATGTTTTTACCAGAAGGGATGAAAGAGATACAAAACACTATGTCTGCTGTTTGTGGCTCAAAAAGATAAAAATGTGTAAAACATAAATATAAAAGTTCAAAAGTTGTGGCTTCTCATTAATCGAAGCCATGCCACCTGCTGTATTTAAAGCCTCAATCTCTGTCATCTCTCCTGAGGGCAGATTTCAGATCACCTGGCGTTAAGGTCTTTTATGCTTAGTTGACCAAACAGTGGGAGGAGGGGAGCCGCCGCACGGCTTTGGGTATTCAACAGAGAGCAATGAGCTGGCTGCATCTACGCTTTCACGCACAAGGCTGATCAATTGCTGCAGAGCTGCCCTGCCTCTGTCTACGGAGACCTGTCTCCGTGGAGACCAGAGCGGGACTCAACTACATGCAAGACCTATTAGCAGCCAGAGCAGCCAGTTCGTTCCACTTAGAAAGGGCCAAATGGAGGTCTTCGGAGTGGGCTGGCGCTGAAGAGATATTATCTGGTGGCATTATGACGGCCAGGGGAGAAAAAAAAAAAAAAAAAAAAAAAAAACACATGAGAGGAGGATCGTGAATGTAAATTCTAGCAAGCATGTAATTTACCGCTTCCACATGATTAGTCTTACAGTAATTGGCATGCAGGTTATGTGAGGATGAGTCAGTGTTCCTCCCTCCCCCACAAGCATGGCAGCTTAGTTTAAGCTCAAATAACTTTCTATTAAGGGTACTCAGTTGGAAAAAGCAAATACACTAAAGCTTCTCGTTATCTAATTATTAAGCTTCAAAACACCTTGCAGTGTGGCAGGAAAATATTGAAACAAAAAGCCAAAAAAAATATTTTTGTCCCCCCAAGTCAACTTTGTGTTCAGTTTGAAAGCAACCAATTAGTTCTTTGTGGATTTGGGCTAATTTCACAGAACCTTTAGAACATCTTCTGCCTCAGGTTTAATACGCCCATAGAGCCGTGCTGAGCCAGCTGATGATGAAACACTGTAAAAATAACACAACGCTCTTTCACAACTTTTCCTCATCACTGAAAGGCAGGCCAGGCCCATGTTTGCACATTTTTACCCTGAACACTGTTTTCTACGCATCACTCTGACAACAACGAACGGGTAGCATTCAACCAATAAAAGCTGGTTGAACAAGTGCTAAAACAAACTAAAACAAAAAAAACGACATTTCAGCCAAATTTCAGTATGAACACTTAAATTACAACCATTTATTGAGATCATTTTATTCATTCCAGGATGTCCTACGTGTTAAAAATAAACAACAAAATGAGAGCTTGTTTGTGATGAAAGCATAAAACAACAAACTGTAAATATTTCAAATCTATTCCAGCAAAATGAGCCGATAATTGGTGACAACTGTCCCAGGGTTAAAACGCTTGCTAGGAACTTTGACTCCATTTATACAAAAGGTTTTCATTTCACCTTGTTAAAACACGTTTAAATACTTTAATATCATTTTAGCAACATTTAAGGCCTCAATCAGAAACCAATTAGCATGGTTTGTGTTCCTTTTTGCCTTTAACTGTTACAAGTTTGGTTTTAGCATTAGCACCTTTGATAAACTCGTGAACGTTAGATGCAAACTTCTTTCTAAACAGGAACTCTTATTAACCACTGGGTTTATGGTAGTTATTAACTTTTATTGTGCTGATATATGCATTCATAACACAACCCATGTAAACAGATCAGCTTTATTGTCAGTTGACTGCGTCAACATCTTCACTTTATTTTAATCAAAATGTTTAAGGAACGACTTCTTACCAAAATGAAGTAGCTGATGGTATTGGAATTGAACCCTTCCTGAAAACTGCATTTAGAGCATAACGTGCTTGATTCAAATTTTAATAATTTTAGTGGCTAGTGATCAAAAGCTTCCCGGATGTTCCTTTTTACAGTGTTGCGAGTTTGACTATAGCATTGGTGCTGTGGCTAAAGAGTTCAATCTGGAACAAGTCCTCCAAAAACGTTCACAACCACGAGTTTTATGGCCGTTCTGAACTTTCACGCAGTGCATGTGTCCATTAATTCACAAGATGTTGCATAAAAACATCCTTCTCTGCCCGACGTGAAAAATTAGCATAGCTTATTTATGACCGAGTAAACATCTTCACTTAAACTTTCAGTTTCATTTAATCAATAAGGTTTGTTCGAATTTAAGTAGTGCATTTACACATTTATATGACAGATTGCTGTTTTAACAGCTAAAACATGGATGTTTAAGACATATTGTTTTTATTGTGGACAATATTGTGCCCAATGCTGATTAAATGTTTCTTTAAACCCTGATCAACTGGCTATGAAATCCACAGTCATATGATGATCTCCAGGCTAAGGGTCCCAGAGGGGCATTTCTACGCACTTACAGACCAAAGCAAACATATGACTTCTTTACCACCAGTCAGCTCAGAACAACCCTAAACTAAACCAAATCATGCATGAATTAAACTTAAGTTCCTTAAAATCCACTTTATCTATCTAAAGGCGTTTCGGTTTAAGCCTGTTAGTTCTGATGTAGAGCATGGGTGCAGAATTATAACTGGGTGAAATGATAAAGCACTCTGCCTTTGCTTGGAAGGAACTGCTGAGCTGAAGGAACACCACCAGACCTGGCTCCACAGAGATCCCTGTGGCACAGGAGTCCAACCAACATCAGCACCAGCTGTCAGATCATAACAGCCCTGTCCATGCGGGGGAGCTGACTTTATGGCACAATGGCTCATCGTTGTTCCAGTAAAACAAACAGGGGCAGGCAGGCCTGTGTATGGAGGCTGATGATGGTGCAGCCAGGTCCCTCAGCTTGGCACTGTTTGCGCACCCAAACAACAGGAAATGGCCCCTATTGATTTTCAGCCAGCTGTCGCGTCTGTTCTTTAATTGGGAGGAGGGTCCCAAACTATTTTATTTTGTTTTTCCACCTTTTGACAAAAGGGTAGCTGACTCCAAGGCGGCTCCTCCTCTTGCAAACAGGCAACAAACGAGAAAACAGTGAAACTCAAACATCGGCGCGTTCTTGCCATTTAAAGGTAAGACGTTACGCAACGTGGTAAGAAGTCCGAAATAAAAGGAAGTGTGTAGAAAGCACAACCCGCACCAAGAAGCTTACCTTTTTGCACAGTAAAAGAACGGGCCAACTCGGTTCCCTGTCGGCTCTTTGGCTCGTATGGCCCGAAAGGTGCGGGATAAGTTTAGCGCTCCTTGAAGAACGCCTTCCTGCTCCAGGAACAGAGGCAACAGCAGCGGACCTGTTTCCCTTCCGCGGCAGCCCGCAGTTTAGCGCACCTGTGCTGTTGACCCGGAGCAGCTGACGGGTTCCCGGTGAGTGTGCGGAGTTGCAGCCGTCTCTGGACGATAGTGAGAGGATAGGAGGGGATGAGTCCCCGCGAGCTGCAGCGCGAGGGAAGAGAGTAGGAGGAGGAGAGGAGAGGAGGGCTGCCCCGCTGGGCGCGTGAACGTGTGCGCGCCGCGCACACTCTCAACAACAATCAAGCTACGTTTCTAGTCTCTCCGCCTCCAAAAGGTGAGCGTGTCCAAGTTATAGACGTTTCCCTCCCGACCCCCTGAAACTCAGTGGATTTCACTTTAAGTGACACCGTCTGAGGCGTCTAAGGTTGAAGCGGAAGGGCGTGGTTTTCAACATTTTAGGCGTGAAAACTGTTACAAATGTGTATATTTGCATTCACCTAGGGCTGGACGATAATTTAGCAACAATATATATCAATGGATAGACGTATATCGATGATACAAAAAAAGGGCCAATAAAATGTTCAATAGAATAACAATTTTCCTTCCTTTTTAGATTAATATTACATTCTCCCAACCAATCACACTCCGCCCCCTTCAAAGAGTTCAGAGAGCACGTTTTCATTTTTTTGGTAAAAAGTTGGTTGAATAAAGGGTTGAGTTTGAATTCAGTGTTTGTATGTTCTGTTTCTAGAAATAGATCGCAGCATAAAATGGCCAGGCCTGCACTTAAAATATATGTTTTGAATCGATATTGATAAATATGATATATATTTTATCTATATGCTTTTTTTCTATATCGTCCAGTCCTACATTCCCCTCTCTTTTACTCTGGGATCCATAAAACCCATGGCCAATTCCCTTTGGATCAGAATCAACTTCATTCGCCAAGTTTGTGGGTCAAAGTTTGGACTTTCTATAACAGAAAATACATTATTCTGGGCTGTATGGATTTTATTTTATTCACTTATTTTTGTTGGCTAATCTGAAATTATCATAAACCATAATAAAACATTACTATGGTGACACATGGTGGTGATAGCATCACGCTGTGGGGATGAAAGAACAATTTTTGTGTGAAAAAGGTTTTGTGGCCTGGATTTGGACCAAGCCCTGTTTTCTGGTGTATGTTATTAAAATTCAGTGAAACCAGTAGCCTTCAAATGCCCAAATCTACAGTATTTGATGCTAATCCTGGGAGGGGTTTAAGGGTTTGAAGAACATAAGCAACCAAGCCGCGTAATGTTATAGACCAAGGAACCTACATGACATGCCAGGGATAAAGTTGTTAGTTTATGAAACAATATCCCGAGCTTTGAACACGCCTGTGAATAGAATATGGCACAACTGCAGGTATAGGTCAGGCAAGGAGAGCATTCATCAGCAGCAGCAATGAAGCCCACGGTCACGCTTGAGGAGCTGGAGACACCCAAGACTTTGATAATCTGTTGACAGGATAACTATTAGTTGTGCACTGCAAAATTTGACTCCCAAGGAAAGGTGGTGAGGGGAAAGCCAGGAGAAGTCCTAGTTACAGTTTACCTTAGGCTTTTTGCGTGCGTGGGTTTGAAAACCAACACGGTACATCACCCTCACCATCCCCACAGTAGAACATGATGCTGCCCCCACCATGTTTCACTGTGTTGTTGAGATGCCCCTCTTCCACAGAGACGAGGAAGCTGTAGTCAAGAGTAGTTGGTAACATTACTGTAGCCAAATACAGAACAATCCTTGAACAAAGACTGCAAAAAAAACTTTGAAGTTGGGCGAGGGGTTCACCTCTCTGCAGGGCAACAACCCTGATCGTAGAGCCAGAGGTGCAACTGGAGGGTTTAGCTCAAAGCACGTGGTAAAACGGTCCAGTCAAAGTCCAGACCGGAATTAAACAAATAATTTCATTCAATTTAGGTCGGACTTAAAAATTGCGTGTCCCATGTGCTCTCTATCCAGTCTGAGCTTAAGCTTTTTATGTATAGAAGAATGGGCAAAAGTTTTAGTCTCCGGATGCACAACGCTGAATACACTGAATAACCCGTTGCTGTAATTGTAGCAAAAAATCCACACTGTTGACTCAGGTGTGCTGAACACAACATCAACAAAAAATATTAGTAATGAAAATATATTAAAAGTCTGCATTGGTGAAAGCTGTTGAAGGTAATATATACACGGGACAATGGTCGCAGCTGCTGCTGCTCTGATCAACATTCTCTTCTCCAAGAGATGGCATCAGACCCAGTAGTAAATGTCCTATAATCTCACATGCATACTTTGGTTACAGGGCACATTAGATAAGAGAAGTGGCTCTCACCAGTAATCAAATTCCCTTTCCTCCTGTTAAACGGCTGTTCCGATTCACCCTACGGACAGTCGGGCTTCCCCTCATCCGTTTACTATGAAATTATAAAAAAAATCACCTCCAACAAAAATAAAGCTGTTGGTAAAATTTACCTGCCCGCGTATTTCAAATCCATCAGTGGAATCTATAACCTTTCTAAGGCGTTTCATGTCAGAAGATAATTTGAGAATTCGAAAGGTTAGAGTTATGATAAATAAGAAACAGACATGTAACATAGCACAACATGTTTTTGCTTATAAAATGTAAAAAACAAAACAAAAAAAAAACAGCATGATGCTGCCACCGTCATGCTTGACAGTTGGTGCGGTGTTCTTATGCTGGAAGGCCTCACATTGACACCTCCAAACGCTTCTTTAAACTTTCTTGGGAAAGTTGTGTGTGGCCGGCTGCAAACGTCGGTCTGTCTTGAAGGCGTCAAGTTCAGAGCCGGGGACTTTCAAGCAGTTTCCGGTTAATGATCAGCTCACCCTTGTTGATTCCTGAACATTCCAGCAAACCTCCTTTCCTTTCTGGAGGAGAGCCTAGCTCGGACAGTTTAGACTCGGGCACAGTCAGGCGTGCCGACTGGACAACGGTCCCAAACACAGATCAGAAACCGAGTTGGGAAACAAACGTTAAGGTTCTGAAACTGCCCTGACCTCAGCACATTTAAATGAGCTCTACCCATTCTGGCCAAAATGACGCCAGGACCTTGTTATGGATTGTAAAAAGGTGTTTTAAACGAAGTGTCCTGGTGGTGTAGTAATTAGCGGTCAGCTTCCATTACCTCCCACTGAGACCTGGGCAGGTCTCAGTGGGAACCGGACGGATGGACATCTCCACCCACATTATAGACTATGGGATAAACCCCATTGAAAGAGATCTGAGCTTTACATTTCCAGTGTGAAATGGAAACTGACCCTGAGGCAGCCTGAGTCAAAAGTGTGCAGCCGCTGCTTTTACAGCTGCCCGTTTAGACAAATTACAACTCCATTTCCTCCTGTCTCTGGAACGAGACAACAATCTCCTGCTAGTCGATCAAGCTTCCTTGGTTGACTAACCTTAATTCTTCTTAACCTGTCCCACATTTCCTCGTTTTGATTTTCACAGATACTGAGGATATTACATAATAGTTGTAGGAACGGCACTAAGCGAAGCGCTTTCTTTCTGATCCAGTACTTTTGTCGTACACTTCCACCTCTACTAAATATTGACCCTCGTGTTCCGAGCTACACTGAAGACGCAAACATTTCATCCGAACTCGCTCCTTCATGCCACCTCAGGTGAGGAGTGAAGCGGATCAACTTGTTCTCTGGCGAAACGAGGTTTATTTCCTGATGGCACGGCAGGACAGCCAACATTTCCCAGAAGGTGCAGGACGTTTTGCTGCTCCGTTTCCTCAAGAACCCAACTTACCTGTATAACGTGTTACTTTGGTATGCAGCTGTAACGAAAAGATGAAGGATCTATTTTTAGGTATTGTTTATATTTTACTAGAAAGGAAATGACAACCCCAAGTTGGTAATGGCCAGGATTAATTGTCATGTGTGCAAGCTCGTCTGTTTACCGTCAGTCCATGCTTTTCATATTAAGAGGACTCCATTATAACCCATTAGTGTCGTTATAAGTGGAATAGGAACAGCATTATCCTGCAGCAAGCCTGGATTGTACTGTTCTCTACCAAGGCTGCTCCTCTCCTAACCTGACGTGCATCAAAATAAATGTTATTGAAAGCCAATACGTCTGCTTAGCCTGGATTTACACATCAGTATGAAAAAAAAGAAAAACACAAGGACAGCTTCTCCGTTTAACAGATTCTGCAACTCCAAAGGGAAAGAATAGAGAAACCTTCTGTTTATTGCTATATTCACAGTGTTGATTCCAGTCAGATGCAACAATAGCAGAATTGAAATGCAGAAAAGGGGTGGAACATTGTGGGTAAGTATCGCCATCTGCTGTGGACACAACACAACTACAAAGATAAACTAGCCCGTTCCAACAACACACAGGCTGCATGCAGTTATACATTCAAAGGCCTTTTAGTGACTGTTAAAATACAAATAAGAATGGACCTAATTTTCCAAACTAAAAAAGTCAGTTAAGTAGGCATCGACGGCATGTTTGTTTAATAAATACTGCTTAGGTCAGCATAGTGTCATTAGCTCTCCCGTCCCGTGTTTGCTCTGATCACAAAAACACCTTTCCTATTCTTGACTACCTACAGCATAAGTGAGTCTACATTCAAGTGTTCATTCTGACCATCTCTTAACGCAATATAAATGTTTTTATATGTCATCTTTAAATCTACATACAAGTACAATACAAGTATGATTACAAAGGAAGAGCAACTGAATAAAATAGCATTTTAAATGCAGCTCACTGGAAGGTTGTGCTATATATATATATTTTTTTTTTGAACAGGCGTGGTGACCCCTGTGATAGGTCAACACAACGTAGTGCATGATTGTGAACAGAGTACAATAGAAAGAGGATACATGGTTTTTAATTAGAAACACACCCCCACAGCATGATGCTACCACCACCTTGTTTCACTACGGGGATGGTGTGTTGTGGGTGATGTGCAGTCTTAGTTTTCTGACGCATGGTGTTTTGCATGTAGGCTAGAAGTTCAAATTTGGTTTAATCTAACCGGAGCACCGTCTTCCAGTTGTACTCCGTGCTCTACATGAAACTTCCACTTCAAAACTATGCACTACTTTGTGGTGGCCTATCACATTCAAATCCCAAGTAACCACGCTGACGTTTGTGGTCGAACGGTGACAAAACGGGAAAACGTTTATACTTTTTGCGAGGCGGAGGCAGTGCAGGGATGTCTGCGGACCCGAGGCCCCAGTCATTCCCCCCCCCCTCCTTTAGATGGTGGACAGTTTGAGAGCCGTGTAGACCAGGTTGGTCGTGACGCAGATGAAGCCGATCAGGTTGCAGAGGTTGGACAGGCCGTGGTAACGGCCAAACGTTTTCCTGTAGGCTCCGTACTTTGGGTCCTGCTCCTTCAGCTTGGCGTACTCCTCCCTCTGGCTGCCCAGGCCCACCTGGTTCCCCAGGCCGTGCTCCTCCTCCACGGCCCGCATCTGAAACATGACCTCGGTGGCTGCTGGGCCGAACCACTGAGCGTTCAGGCCTGCCACGATCAGCGCCACGAAGAACATGCCCATCTGGAAGAAGAAGAAGGGAACAGTGATGCAAAACATTCTGCAGGCGTGCTCCTAAGTGTTTCTGATTTTTTTTCCCCTCTGTTGTTGCCAAAGAACAATGTCACTACTCACCTGCACACTTTCATGCCAGTCCAGCAACTCTCTGGGGTGGTACACGGCATACACAGCCAGGCTGGCAAAGTTACTCCCCAGCAGGCAGTAGAAGTATACAGGAAACAGCTTGCTCTGCACCAAGCCGAAGGTGTGCAGCGTTACCTGCTTCACCAGGGCGAAACCTGCAGGCCCCAAAACCGCACAGCGTTAATACGGAAACCCTTTAGCGTGCCTCGGCGGCCGGGCTGAGCCGCTCTCACCTCCGATGAAGGAGACCCACACCTGCATGCCCCAGGTGAAGGAGAGCAGCAGCAGGTGCAACACCTTGATCAAGTCGGTCGGCTCCCCCTCTGTTGCCATGGCATCTCTGCGGAAACAGACACGAGGCGACACAAAACGGTCGGCCCGATTATAAAAAACGATCAGTTTGTTTCTCGTTTCATTTTTTTTTTTTTTATTTGAGGCATGATGTTCACTTTGTATTCATCAAAAACGGAGAGCTCGCCTGTGGCAAATGAAACACCCCACGCTTTCACGGCCCGCAGCTACACCTTGAAGTAGCCGTTTACCGGCCGACTGGATCCGCCGCTTACATTTAGGATTTGGTTTTCTGCCAAACTTTCTCCAGGTTCCCAAACAGAACTTCACAGAGGCTGACGTCCGGACCCTTCCAACCCCTCCGTTCGGCCCCATAATGCAGATTTGACGCTGTGCTTGGAATCGCTGCATCACTTTTCCTAACTAATAGATAGGTTCCATCTGTGTGTAGTTCACTTTCAGTAAAGTAAATATCCACCCGCTCTTTAAAAGCTTTAGAGGTATGTTAGAGAATGGTGGAGAACAAAGATAATCATAAATTTAAGGAAACAGCAGACAGGTTATCAATCCATCAGACTAGGCAAGGAGTGCTTTAATCAGAAGCAGCCAAGAGGCTGTTGGTTACTCTGGAGGAGCTGCAGAGATCCATCACATAGGAAGGAGAAACTGGAAGAATTCCCATAAGCCATGAAGGGTGCATGTCAAACATGTGGTGTTCTGATCCGATGAGAACAAAACTTTTCTTTCTAGCTTTCACACACTGCATAACAGACAACGTTCGACATCAACCCCACTGTGAAATGGGGCAGTGGCAGCATCATGCTCCAGGGGCTGTTTTTTGCTTTCTGAAGCCGGTCAAAGTTGATGGGAAGATAGAAGGAGATATAAACAAGACAATCCTGGAGGAAAAGCGGTCATAGATGGCAAAAACGCCCAAGAAAAGGCCCGAGGATCACCTTTCAGGCCCCTAGACATACGGCCGGTTTAAAATCATATGATACCAGTTTTTACATTTCAATTTCGAAACCACAATAAACTATTACAACACAACTATTTCTCTCTACACAATAAGCACCACTCCCAGTTTGTTTTTCACTTAAAACACTGAAGCTTTAAAAAAGGCGACAAGAAGTGGAAAAGGCTTTGCCTGCATCCATGCACTGACTGACTGACTGAAACCTTTGGTTGCAGCAGTTTGTTCCAGTATCCAGCTGTGTAAAATAAGCTGCTGCTTTAAGACACTGGGCAGCACTAAAGCAACAGGCTGAGGAAAAAACAACTTTTAGTTTTCATTTTCTCTAGCGTTCAGGAATCCCAGGGAGATTTTTTTGGGCAAACGCAAAAGATAAAATGACTTGGGCGTCACTGGCGCTCTTCGCTTCATTTGTGCAGCAGACAAGATAAGCACCCAGGGGTGAGATAAGAGAAGAGAGGCAGAGCAGCGGTTACACTCCACTCTTCATTCATGATTAAAATGACAAAAGGTAAAACGGAGACAATCGATTACAGAGGGGAACGGAAAAGACATAAAAACAACAAGAAATGACTGAAACTGTAAAAAAAAAAGTGTAAGTCTAAAAGCTAACGATCTATTAGCCACTTAGCTTTCACAGTTACACAAGTATAACGACAGCAGCTGCACTAGCTTTACGTGCGACTTAGCTCGAATAATTAAAACCTCAATAAGTTCAGCAGGCCCCAAAGCCTCCACACCTACCTTTATTCTAGGGTGCTTTGGGGAAGGAGGAGCTGTTTGTCAACAAGAGAACGAACCAAAGTCCAGAGGACGCTGTGCTGGACGGCCACTTCCTCTGTCAAATTTCTGCAGACAAGAGCTCCGCCCCTTCGGCGGAAACAGGCCAATCGCAAGCTCGGATGGGAGACGATTCCACGTTACGCTGTTTTTAACTGGTTCGTTTAAGTGGGCGCGTCTTGGGATAGCAAAACTTAACATATGCTGGTATGTTGTGTATTTCACAGAGCATGAATGAACGTTCTTAGACTCTAGAACGTTAGAGTACATTGAATCTAAAACAATTAACATTTATTTATATACCACTTCAGTAACAACACGATGCAGTTGATTCAAAGCAGTGTGGACTCAAAGGCATTCGTCTTCCCTTACTAAATAAATAAAATAATTAAAATAAAATAAAATAAAATCTGTATATCTAACGCATTTCTTTAAAAGCCTGTTATTTTTTCTGGAGCCAAAACATTGACAGCAGTCTGGGTTATTGCCCTAATTTACCTCTGAAAATGCACCATGCACGGAACACATTAAGAGCATCAAATTAATACTATTATAATTATAAATCAACCTTTATGAAACAGCTTCTACCAAATAACATTTTAAATCTTTTATCTTTTATTAAAGATTTTTTTTAAAAAACTGTTTGCGTTAACCTGTTAGAGGCGGGTGTTGGAGACGGAGCGCCACTATTGGATAGTTTGGAACCAACCAGAGCCCGCGTAAAGCCTCCGCCAACCAATCGCAGACGTCCTAACTGATAGTGCGTCCGCAGCGAGTTGTTGGAGGAACTCCCGAGCATCCTCCGCTGCCGCCACTGCTTTGGTAAGATAACGGTAACGATGTTAGCCTCTCGGTGATAGAGCGAACCATGGAGACGAAGGTGCGGCCTTCTGTCCGCCAGATAAGCGCTAGAAGCAGAGGTTGGAGTCGGTCGCTGGTTAGCACACACATGCTAGCAGCTGCTAGCTAGAGCTGGGATCACAGTGGCCGTTGTTTCTTTTTCTGTTGTTCTCCGCTTTAGTAAATGAACGAAGCGATGTTCGAACATTTAAAGAGCTGCACTATCTTTACGCTGGTATAAAGAAACGTCCGTAACAAATGTACTATGTTATTGCGAAATTATCTGAAAGGATTTAGTAAGATGTTTATAGTCCTTTTTCAGATTTGATCATAAGCAGTGTGTTTGTTGTGGGTTTTAAGTAGTTTAATGCCTTGCTCTCATTTGTTTTTGTTTTTTTTATGTACAAAAATCTTTAAAGTGCGGCGTGCATTTGTGTTCACACTCACCTGAAAGGGCTGTGGAGGCCATGGGAAGCGTGCTGAGTCGATGAGAGGTCTTGTTTGTCTGTTGTGCAGGGACACAATGGGACGCAGAAAGTCTAAAAGGAAGCCACCACCCAAAAAGAAAATGACGGGCAACCTGGACACCCAGTTCACGTGTCCGTTCTGTAACCACGAGAAATCCTGCGACGTCAAGATGTGAGGAACTCATTCATTTTCGTTGTCATCGCTTTTTGAAACTGTGCTGACGAGGAGCTGTCTATGTCCAACGTCTTGTTCTTCCAGGGAGAGAACCCGGAACACGGGGATTATATCATGCAGCGTGTGCTTGGAGGAGTTCCAGACTCCTATAACGTGTATCCTTTTTTAAGCAGCGGAACCGTGGCGCAACCACGCTGTGTTTATTTGAGTTTATGGTGATAATATCTGGTAAACACAGGTGCGCTGCATTTTCCATTCAAGACATCTGGGTTTGCCTTTTTTTTAAGTGCAACTCGGTTCGTATAAAAACGAACAATTTTATTTAGAAAAACAAATCTGAATAAGGACTTTTTTGGAAGAGCAACCTACTGAAAATATCTGCTGTGTAATTTTTAGCTAAGTTAACCCGAACCCAGCCAAAGGACCTGGGATCCTTAGTATTTTTTTTCAAATTCATTTTTACCTGAAGTCAAATGTGAATTTGTATGCCCTGTAGTTGAAGCTTGGTCCAAACATACACATCATCTATCCCTTTAAACCTCTATGAATGTTTGTTTTCTATTTCTTTTATTAGGGTCTGAACTCCTAAAAATTAAACAACAATGCGCGCACACACACCGACGTCTGAGAGAAAATGAGAGTGACCAGTTAACCTTACGGTTGTCATGCAGAAAGACCCTGGCTTTTTATAACAGTTGAGTTTGCAGGACAGGATTGGAACAAATATGACATGTATGATCAACATATGTCACACTATTCATGGCATAACAGCTGAATGTTATGTTTGTAACAGGGTAGGAAGAAGTATACATTTATTAAATCATACCCCAGTACCTCAAAATTAAAACTGTCCTTTGTTCATCATGTTGATGGAGCCATTGATAGCCATCAAGTTTTATGCTTGTGTTTTAACATGTAGAATACTACAGAGGTCCGTTCTTCATACGTTGCTTAAAACATCCGAGATCAAATGAGACATCCAAGATGATTTCATCCGGCTCATCATAATTGTTTTTTTTGAACACACCTGTTGTTTATGAATAGTGTCACTGGATTGAGTTATCTGAGATAACTGCACGTTCATGCGTTTGTTTAAAAGGGGAAATGTATCGATAGTAGAAACATGATCAGCAGCGCTGCTATTGGCTGTTCAGCATGGCCAAAGAACGCCCACAGTTTTTCTCCCAAGCAGAACACGAGCTTTTAATGGAGGTTATGCTGAATTTGAGTCATTAATTAAAACGACAGGGAACACCTCAAAGTCTGCTAAAGCCAGGAGAGAGGGCTGGCAAAAAGCAGCAGACAAATTAATGTGTAAATACTGTCCATGGTAGATGTTTCTATCACTTTCTACAGTATTAATCTTTGCATTTTAAGAATTTCACATTTACTTTGTTCTTTTATATCAGAGCCTCCACAGGAGCCACTAGAACATGGGAACAAGTAAAAGTGAAATACAAGAATATTCTACAAAATGGTAGCGTTTAATTATTATACTTTATTTTAAAAAGGTACTTGTTATGTCAAGAGATCCAAATATCGGTGTCATTCCTTAGAGACGGGAAGTAAAGGACACGTGCAAACTGTGAATTTTAACAAAAAAAATTCTTTATCTATAAAAATGAAGTTCTTCCTTTCCCAAGTCATCCACAGTTTACACGGTAAAACTGTATCGCTCCGTGTCTAGATAATCCATCCATAGTTTTTTCTAATACAATATACGGCTCGACAGGAAGCAAGCCTTTCAAAGTAAAACTAAACTTCACAATAAAATGGCCTGAACAAATCTTCTTACTGAACAGGATAAAAATAAAAAGCAAACTATCATACAAATAACTTATATATTTTCTATTTATGGCTCCAACACCACTTTTTCCTCTTTAAAAGCCACTGTTAAATGATGTGTTTGTCTGTTTATAACAGCCACCAAGAGAAATCTCTCTACAATTACACTGTCGCGCTGCGCTAAAGGATCCTGTCTATTGCACAATACGCGATTAATTTGAAAAACTCTGCAAATTATTCTTGCACCTTCTGCAACAGGTTGCAGTCGTAAAAATGGACATGGCTACGGCAGACTTCCCATCTCCCCCGCTAATACAGCCCTGATCTAATCCTGTTTACATCAAATAAGCCTGTTCTCGAGCAGGCTTAAGATGGCGCACATGTTGCTGTGACAGCAAGTGCAGATTGAGTTTCGAAGAACCAAACAATCCAAGATCATGCCAAATTGTCACCAATCAAATCCAGCTAACTGAGTTAGCGACGTACGAAGAACGGACCCAAGGTCTTTAACTTGTGACAATGTAGGTTCACAACGGGCCCTTTTCAGTTGGACCTTAAAAGCCCACCGTGCATTTACCCCGGGCTTTACGTTCATCGGAAGAAGGTCCTGGTCTGAGGGTAGGGCTCAATCCGAATACCCTCATAGAGAAAGGGCTCTCGAGCCAAAGCAGAAGTTCATCAGCGGTCGCCATGATCAGTGCTGTCCGAATAGTGCAGTCAGTAAGGAAGGAGGTAGGAAAAGCAGTCTGTATGCTCCCTCCCATGGCTAGTTTTGCCTTGGAACCCAGCAAACGTCCCTTACCGGCGCTAAGAACCCTTAAAGGTATCCCACAATCCTTTGCGTGACATGACGTAAAAGCACAGCCCCCTCACGGAAATCAACGAAAATTGTCCGAAGAGTTGTTCATTTCTGGAAGGCTGTAGACTCGGCTCTGACTCGGATCATCCATGCCTGTTTCCATCATGTAATGACGTCTGAGTTGAAGGCTGTCCGAATTCGGCACAGTAGTCCAAAGCTCCTTTCCTCCCCATCATAGAGTTCTTACTGTTGACCCCATGAAGGGGCAGGAGCTAATATTTAAGGTATTTGGATGGAGCCTGGTAACCTGACTCCGCCAGATAGATTTGCTCCGCATATCCATCTGGAAACCTTCCGTTGAAGTAATTTTGGGAAGGGGCGAAAATACTGGTTAGCTGATTGGCCTATGTTGGTGATAGACGGGCCAAATAAACCAATCAGATCAACGAAGCATATGACGTACTCGTCAAAATGCTTCGTCGTCGCTTGTAACAGAGCGACGACGAAAACACAACCACAAGCCAAGCTACTCTTGCTGCTGCAGGTAAAGGCTCGTTAGCTCAGCAAAGAAATACTCTGTAATTCCGATAAAACTTGCTCGATAGCCACGGTAACACTAGTTTCATCGGCTGAAACCGCCATGTTCTTTAGACTGAACTGACGCGCTTCCCGTTGCGTCACACCTCAACCCGCCTCAAAGCCAACGCTGATTGGACGTTCGTTTGGTGAACGGCTCCAAATTTTCTTTAACGGAGAGTAGCCAGACTGATCTGCGAGTGAAACCTTGAAAGCTCGCGAGATCAGGATGGTCTCACGAGGCTAGGAGCCTGGGACTTTTCGGCAAATTGTGTGCAGCAAGAAAAACTTTCCGCCACAAGGGGGCGTAAGGAGCAGTAAGGAAATGACGAGTTTATAAACATATTGATTTTATACCCTTAACTTATCAGAAAAGGGTGTGAAAGGGTGAGAAAGTACACCTTAACGTCTCTTGGGTAATTTTCTGCAAAAGCTTTTCCCCCTGAGCACAAAATGTTTGTTTCATCTGCAAATAAAACAAATCTCATTTTGTTTGATACCTTGCACTTATTAATATACAGAACAGTTTAGGACCCGACCCTGACTCCCCGGGGATCCCACAGGAAATGTCAAAACAGTTTTAATTAATAAATCCCAAACTGCAGCATGCTTCATTGATAGGTTTTGATTCACTCTAGCACCATACCGTTCTAACTTATGTAACAGTATGTTTTGTGGTTTTGTCAAATGCTTTTAAGTCAGTATCCCAACATCAGCATAATACAAAGATCTTACATTTAGAAAAATTATAACGGTCAACATAATTTTTTATTAGATTTTCATCAGCCAATGAAATCACAGCTACCGTTTAAGTGTTTCTATTGCACAAATGCCATAGTAGTGAAAGGCAGACAGGGCGGAGGAGGGGATGGGTTAGCTTAATTATGGCGGGACAAACACATTTTAGGGCAAAATTGTCCTTTAAATAAATCCGCCTCAGTGCTGTTGTGGTGATCAACATAATATCTATTAGATTTTCATCAGCCAAACTGAAACCTAGAGACTACTGCTGCGTATGCATGCTCCATCTCGCTACATTGCACTAAAACAAGTTTGGAATACAAATTCACAAGAAAATACTCTATGTCACCAAATCATCACAAACATGATGTGGTTCCTTAACGACTCCTCTGCAGATCTCTCTGAACCAGTGGACGTTTACAGCGACTGGATCGACGCCTGCGAAGCAGCCAATCAGTAGTGGCGTTTACTGAACTCACAGCTTCAGTCTAACCTCACCCTGGGTTCACTCTGGATTCGTCGTCTCTGAAGCCCGTCACACTCTTTGTTCCACACCAGACTGTTCCTCTGGTCGGGTCCGAGCGAGGCCACGTGGACAGTAACCCGTCTCCATCACGGTTCTCAGTGTAGATGTAAACGTGTTTGATGTATTTTGTTAGTCTAGATTTTTTATGGGTAAATGGTTTATTTCCTGTTATGGACCAAACTGTCAAATAATCTTTCCACCATTTAAAAAAAAAAAAAAAAAAAAAAAACTATTTTTTCATTTAAAGAAAAAAAAAAATGACTTTTTTTTTTAATCTAAATATTAGGTGTGACAATGAACATTTACTGGGTTTTACCTTTTTGTTTAGTCCCAACATTCATCATAAAACAAAAAAAAAAAAAAAAAATTGGCAATTTTTTTATAACCCTGTGGATTCACAATCATGTACTTGCTTTCACACCACTGATGGATTTCACATCCGTGTACCTTTAGGTGCCGATAGCGATTAAAACAATGAAATCACAGCCACCGTTTTCAAGTGTTTTTATTGCACAAATGCCATAGTAGTGAAAGGCAGACAGGGTGGAAGAGGGGATGGGTTAGTTTAATTATGGGGGGATGGGGGGGGGGACGACAAACATTTTAGGGGGAAAATGTCCTTTAAAATAAATCCGCCTCAGTGCTGTTGTGGTGATCGCTCGGACAACAAATAATCTGTTTAATGCACAGTTAAAAAAAACAAATCTACAATCTCAATCTAAATTTAATACAAGACGTAAAAGACAATTTGGTGGTTTGATAATACAGCAAAAACATGCAAGCAACACTAGATGGCGCACTTCCAACAGCGGTAGCTGCAGTTGAAATCTACAGCCAATAAAATGCCTAAGGCCGTTTAACCTAAACCACATCTGGTCTTAATCACAGCTCATTGGGTAATAAATCCCACAACAGCGAGTGGCACCTTCAGCCTTACGGTACAATGATAATGATCAAGAAATGTTCTTGAACTTATTCTCATTAGGCTTGATTTCTAATGCAAAGTTTCAGCAAGCAGCTTGGGCTTGAAATGCCTACCGTCTGCCGCTGGTGGTACTCAATGATCCGGGTCTGATAACGGTGGCGTTCCCATGCCCAGCGGCCTCTCTTGGAGCAAGGAAAGTTACACTTGGATGAGGGGAAAAAAGATGGTTTTGCTGCAAACCTATAGCCCTACGCTGTGGTGCATCCATGAGCCGATAAAACACGGGCTTACTTTAGAGACTTCCACAGGGAAGAGACGTTATACTGGTTAAGGAAAGCCCTGGCCATCTGAAGCAAGACGACGCTTCATTAAAAATCCTGCAGCCAGGAGAAACACAATTTTGCTTCAAATATGTCAAATAACCATCAACTCGTTAATGCGTACCGGTTTTGGGCAACAGCTGAAAGGCAGGTACTTTCACCCAAATGTTCAGGATATTACCAGAAACAGTATCTGAATAAAAAAGTAGCTTGTAGCGTTCCACCGCCGTTTTCTGCACACAACTAACTTCAAGTGCAACTAAAGCAGCAACACTAAGGTCAAAATCCACTACAAGAAAAGGCTAAAGGAAACTGCTGTCTAACATATGAAGGCTAACATAAGTGGACTTGCGTGCAATACAGAAACTACTGATAAATCCGTTCACCAAACCTTTAATTATGTAACACTATGCCTAGACGTGTTCCTTTGTGAAAGCGGTGAACTCTTCGGGACTGAAAAGCATCTAGAACACAACCTGGAAGCTCATAACATCCGAAAAACCACACAAATCACCCTCCTTTGACGTCTAACGCTGCTCCGTCAGCATCCATCCTGGCATGGATCAATCTGAGGCTTCTGTCAAAAATCTAAAAAAAAAAAAAAAAGCGGGACCCTTCAGCCCGTGGAGCTTTAACGTGGACGTGAGCTGTGTTCCCAACAGCGCAAACATTCAGATTCTACTCCATCGCTGATCAAACATGTTTGGAAAGGTAGCAATGTGAAGTTAGGGGCGTCAAGAGTTAAAATCTTTGAAAACGAGAATAAAAAGCAATTTAAAAAAAAACAAAAAACTATAAATAGCAAAGATCAATACTTCTCCACCTCTGTGTGCTGTGTGGCTATTTCCTACCAATAATAATAATAACCAGGGCAGCAGAAGTCGGCCGCAGCATGAACGTTTTCGACGCGGGGCCAGTGTAAACAACATTCTGTCTCGTGCTCATGGAAAAGCAAAATATAAAACTTCTTAGGAGTAAAAACACTTTTAGAAAAAGAAGGATGACGTCATTCAGAGTCAAATAACAGTCTGGGAAGCTTTGCTCGTCGCAGAGACAGCTGTGGTGGGTTGTCTGGCGTTAAAGCAAAGGGGGAGGGAAGGGAGGAGGGGGTGGCGGGGGGGGCTGTCTGTGGCTTCTTCAGTCAGAGTACTGGTTGTATCCGTCAAACTCCACCTCGCTCCCGTTGTTGTATGTGTCGTTGGGGTTGGTGCAGTATTTGGTGTCGTAGACCTGGCGGGGCAGGCCGTAGGTGGTCATGCCCTGCTGGGAGGCCACTTTGTTGGTGCCCATCTGCAGAGAGATGGTGGAGGTGTCGCATTTCTCCAGCTGCAGCTTCTTGTCAAAGATGTGCCGCCTGGTTCCTGGTGCACTCATGCCGGCCTGAAGGGGGGTGGGGGGTTGGAAAGAGAGCTTTCAGTTTCGTGTTTGAATCAGTTTCAGGATCAGGGTGACCTTGAATACTAAAGATTTTTCTTTTAACAAATAAACACCAGCAAAACGTTGCGTGCATATGTTGCCCCTCTGAGTCAACACCCTCTCACTGCAATCACAGCCGCGAGTATTGAAGTCTCCAACCGGATTTCCCTGCCCTGCTCCATCAGTCCTCCTGCTAGCTCTGACCAGCTTTCCGGTCCCTGCGTTTAGTTTTCCCACAGCCTGATGCTGCCACGGCCATGTTCCATCGTGGGGATGGTACTAGTGTTGCACCGATACCAGTATGGGACAGGGCCCCGATCCAGCACTATAATGGTGGTATCGGTATCAGAGAGTACCAACAAATAGGGCACCGATACCATTTTGATGTTTGGATGTCTCTTGAATGCAGCCTTCTCTCTCCCGACTACTATTATACATGTTATATAAGTTCATGAAAGTTGCACTATTTTGGCATTTGAGAGCCAAAACTCAGGGTTTAAAATAGATTTTTCAATTATTAATGTAATTTCACTGTCTTACTGTTGCACTACTATTATACATGTATTAATTTCACCAATGTTGCACTATTTTGGCCTTTGAGAGCCAAAAGTTCATTCAACTATTGTCACCCATGGTGGGGCGACGGTGGCTCAGAGGTTAGGGGGTACGTCTTGCAATTGGTGGATTGCCGGTTCGATCCCCTGCTCTGACTGTCTTTGTCGTTGTGTCCTTGGGCAAGACACTTCACCGGCATTTCCTGCTGGCGGCCCGGTGGCGCCGTTGTATGGCACCTCTGTCAGCCTGCCCCAGGGCTACTAACATAGCTCACCACCGTCAGGGTGTGAATGTGTGTGTGAATGACTAGACTGTAGTGTAAAGCGCTTTGGAGGTCGTAAAGACTAGTTAAATGCCCCGACACAGATGCAGAATATTCACAATGTGTCAAATGTAGCAGCCACATCTGAGAAGTACCTCCAAGATGTACTGTAGCAATCTAAAGTAACACTCAGTTTACGTCATGTTTGTTCTGCATGTTCTCCTAAACGCTCCTTTTCAAAAACTGCATACAAGACCAATACATGGTCCCTCAATTAACACCGATCGCCTAAATGGAAAAAAAACCCCTCAATAACTATTCTGTTATATCCTACAGTAACACTCTAGTACTAAAATGGCTTAAACACAGTGCTTTCTTTTAAAGAGCCCTCACTGAAACTTGAAGAAAAAAAAAAAATTGAACTTGGGTAAAATAAGAAGTTTCTCCCGCACCTGGCTGGCCCCCTTGTTGGTGCCCATCTGTAGGCTGATGGTGGACTGGTCCATCGGGGTGTCCATGGCAATCTTGGCATCGTACAGGTGACGTCGTGTACCATAGGAGGTCATCCCCTTTTGGCTGGCGAGCTTGTTGGTGCCCATCTGGAAACGCAATAAACGCCAGTTAGAACATCAATAACCCCTTGATGAGCGTGGCTAAAACTAAAGTCAATTCTTAAAAAAGTGGGCAGGCTTTAGCCTCTCTGACCTGCAGGCCTATGATGTTCCGTCCTTCCCTGAGCTTCTCGGGAGCAAAGTGTCGCTGCTGCTTCTCGGCATACTTCACACCTAGATCGTACTTTGAATGGAAACCTTTAGATTTGGCCTGAGAATAGGAAGGTGAAGGAGCACAGAGGAAAATGTAAAATGTTCACTTTAATGTCTTTGGTCAACGTGTGGTCATACAAGTGCGTCCCAAAAAAAAAAAAAAAATCTGAAACATAATTAATCCATAACACACAAAGTAATTTCTTTCAACCATTTACTTCTAATATTTTTGATACATTTTGCATAAATTTAATTAAAACCAAAGATTATCTCAGAAAATAAGAATATTGCATAAAGCCAATAAAGAAAAAGGGGTTTTGCTCCAAAATCCTCTCCTGTGGGTGTTCCTGTTGGTTGTGCATCTTTTTCTGCCACACTTCGTTCTTCCACCAAACTTCCCATTTCCAGACACCGACGCATCACTTTAACGGGCCAGCTTCTTTAGTAATGACCTTCTGGGGTTTATCCTCCTCGTGGAGGATTTCAATGTCTGCCATCTAAACATCTGGAAACTAATAACTGCAATAAAATTGGTTTATTGGTGTTCTGCAATATTTCTATTTTCTGAGAAGCTAAATTGCAGGTTTTAGTTTTGTTAACGACTCTACTTTGGAACCTGACCTACTAAAATAAACAAGCTTTTTTTGCTGAGTCTAATTTACTGAGATGCACCGGTTACAGATGTGAACATCAAGGTCTCACCATTCCAGCCAGGGTGATGAGCGTACACTGAACCTGTGTGTGGTTGACGTTCTCAAACAGGTCGTTGGCCTCAAAGATGTCGTGCGGCTTCAGGCCGTACTCCGTGATGGCACGGACGAAGTTCCCTATGTTCTCCAGCTGAGGGAGCGGTCAGGATTTAAAGTGGGGTTAGCAGAGCAGAGGCGGAGGCGGGTCGACCTTGATTCGGCCCAAAGAATCTCTGATTCTTGTGCCACTGTTGCGTAAGCTACGTCATGCAGGAGAAATCAAAGTGTTTTGTGGTGCCGCTGCAGTACCTGGTGCCAGTTCTGACTGGAGTGGTTGATCTTCCTCACAGAGCCCGGCTGTAGAGTATTAATGAGTCTACGAAGACAGGGGAGGGAAAGAAAGGGAACTTCAGTTGGAAGGAGGGTTTCCCGGTAAGATAGAGAAGTTTGGTGCGTCTAACGCCGGGCGGCTCACTCGCACAACAGGACTCCATCCTTCAGACTCTCCATGAAGTTCTCTCCAATTCGCTTGCCGGTCACGTCCTCAATCCACAGCCTCAGCTCCTCTTCCTTGTGTGGGTCATACTTCCCAGCCAGCTGTGGAAAATAAACCAGTAGATCAGTACGAGACGGGAAATGCACCCATGCTCAGAACATGTGGCTGTCTCTGGTGTATTAATGTGAGAAAGTAGTACTTCTATTTAATTAGATTTGGTTTTATTGAGCTCTTTTTTGAGACGACATGTTGTGAACTGGCTTTGTTTTGGAATAAAATAAATCTATGTAATTGACCTTTGACATTTTTGCTAATGTATCGAAATCACTACTTTTCAGATCTTTGCTTTTGCTTAAAGAGAACCCCTTCTCTCCATTCATCCACATCTTGTTTCAGCCATTTTTGTTTTGACCTCACTTCTCTGTCACCAGTACCAACGGGCCATCCAGAGCGCCCGTAAACGGCAATTTTCAAGCCTTTCACACAGATTCTCAACCAGGATTTGGGTCTGGATTTTGACTGAGCTGTTCTAATCTGAATTTTATTCAAATTCAAGTCTATTTAAAAACACTTTATATTAATCCCAAAATAAATATAAGGTTGTAGTTGTGAAAAATTTCCAAAGGGTCACTGGATGGTGATGGTTGCGGGCAGGAAGGTCTCCTTTAGTGGCCTGTGTTACTGCGGATGTGAAGCAGCTCTGTTGTACTATAGACAGTCAGAGCTGTCCACTATTTCATGAAACATTCTTCTTTGCACAAGTCATCTCCAGAGGCTCGGTTTCCAGAACAGAGGCGGCCTTCTTCATCAGCCCTATGATCTTTAAATCACTGGCTCCGATCCTGCTACCCCCAACAGATGATGCAGTTTTCCCATTATTTGTGTTTAAGTCCAACACAACAAGGAACTTTTTGACGTTCCGCCATGTTACAACCCCATAAGTCAGTGCATTTCATGTGTTAGATGGTTACAAACAGTGCAACATTGTGAAGTGGAAGGAAATACTGGCACTCTGGGTCCCCGATTCAGACCTTTGGCCCCAGAATGCTCCCCACCGGTGTCGCACAGTGGAGGGCTGGGTTACATGTGGAGGACAAATTCCTTTGGGATGCACAAAAGTTACAATGACAAATAAAGATTATTATTAAAATCTTACATAGTTATCAAAATGCACCCTCACCCCTAAATTTTACCCCTAAATTAAGAATTAAATTTGTCTTATCAGGGTATACATCCGTTTCTAAAAAGAGTTTTTCTTGCAAGTGGCAGAGGATTCCTTGATCCCCGTTTGCAGGCCTCGGCTCCTAAAATGACATTGCTTTCACTGCAGTAAGGCTCCCAGCATACCTGGAAGTCTTACTGCGTAATAACAAGTGCTTTAAAATGGAGGTGCATGAACAGAACAGGAAGTGAAATGAAAATGAAGAAGGCCCGTGAACATTCCTGCATCCCGAGCCTCTCCAACCCCCCCCGGTTCTGCTCTCTGTGCAGGTCTTTACTGGCACAAAGACGCTGCCCTAATACTTTGAATTCTGGCACTTGGGTTTAGGGCAGTACCCTCAATCCCTCGCTCCCTCCCCGCATGCACACACACACACACACACACACACACACACACGTTCTTCTGAACGCTCTGCAGATAAGTCTTCTCGGAGCAGGCAACATGCAGCCAACCCAAACAAGTATTTCAAAGCAGCAGGGATAACTGAGCTTCCAGTCCATCACACCAAACTTGGGAGAAACAGCTCTCCTAAAAACACTCCCTCCCTCCCCCTCCCTATTCGGGCTGTCTCGCTCCCAAACTCCTATTGGCTTAGCTCACATTTCTTTCTCTCACACATGCTTTCTTCTTCTCCACACCCCTCCTCCCCGTCTCCCTGTGGATTTTCCAGAATGTGCCCTTTTACAGTGAACCGACTAGCCAGACTGCCCACATCTGACAAACGCAGGCCATGCTCGGCAGGTTCTGCTTCCAAGTGACGGTTTAACTCTGACTTTTAATTAAGATTGTTGCATCTTTTCATAGCAGAACCCGGTAAATACAGTTGGAGCATGCTGTGTTCTGACTGAACGCCTCCCAAGTTCAAACTGAACTACTTTCTCTAAACAAAAGAAAAATCCCAACTGAATATTTTGATTTGTTTAGGATTTTTTTGCGGTGACGTTCAGTTAAAAAGGTTATAAGATGCCAATAAATTACCAGCAGTAGAATTACTGTCTTGGCATCTTCATTTAGTATAATTCCAGATAAGTTGGACCCGGAGGCTAAATCTAATGGCTGGTCAGAGAGGAATCAGCACCAAGTTGGGTTTCTTGTCTTATGCAAACAGTGTTTAATGAACTCCTTAAACTGTGATCACATTTGCATTGGATGGCCATTATTTGACTAATAAACTGATCATTATTTGCTCATGAACCATGGCAGGTGACCATACCCTGAAGGGAACATGTGAAGTGTTTCCAGTCAGAGTAACTGCCCAACATAAAAAAAAAAAATCAGGCATATGTTCTTCACTGAAAGTGATTTAACATCCTTGCTTTACCTCCGTATCTGAGAGTGACCCTTTCCGTGTTCTGTTCCCAGCACACGTTTCACTTAGGAAGATCATTGGTGCCGCAACACCTGCGATCTCCATTTTCCATTTTACAATCATCAAACCCCTTTGCAAACGACAGCCTAATGCCAAATTACCAACGAGTTAAAAGGTTCACAGAACAGCCTTCCCTTTTACCTCAGTGATGTTTTTGAACATGAAATTGTTTTAAGATGGCTGGAGTCCGCTCCAGTTTAGCCCCTCATAGACCAGCTGCTAGATTCAGCCTCTTATCTGGGGTTACATGAAAAGAAGAGGCCAAGAGAGTTTTCTAGTGTAGATTCTACATTAATGGCTCATAACCCTTTACCAGCACCTCACTTGAAAAGTCCTGACCTATACCCTTAAACAGATCATTTCATAATTAGTCAGACTGCAGCAGCCATCTTTGCTGCAGTCGAGTATGCAAATTGTTGCGCCATCCACTCAAAAGCAGCTTTTGCAACATGGCATTTCCAGAACTATGCTAATTACATGAAGTGAACACTCTCCCTCAATGCATTAGGGACATATACTGCAATTATAGTTGAAGGTTTGGGTGGAGAAAACTGTGTTCATGTTACCTGTGATGGCTAAATCAGCTAGATACTGGTTTTAAGTACTAATATACCTTTTTAATTTACTGATTTGATACATGAGAACATACTCTGGTTTCCAACAATAAATGGGAAATGGTTAAACTTAAGTTCAGAATGTAGTTTTAATCTTTAAGGTGCCTTGCAAAATGATTCACCCCCTCATCTTTTTAACTGTTTAGCTACGTACATTCCAACCTGTAATTTGAATGTTTTTAATCATATTTTATGCAATGGATCTGCACAAAATAGTCCAACTTGGTGAACTAAGATATTTATATATTTATAAAAACCGAAAAAAAACAAACAAAAAAAAACTGACAATTGGCATGTGCATATGTATCCGTCCAATTTTCAATTAATCCCCTAAAAGTCCCTGGAGCGACCAACTACCTTCAAAAGTTTCATAATTAGTGACATGAAGTCCAAATGTGTGTAATTTAAGTGTCACGTGACCTGTCAGTATAAACACCTTTCCTGAAAGGACCAGAGGCTGCAGCCCCACTGAGCAAGAGGCATCACACCATGAAGACCAAGGAGCTCTCCAGACAAGTCAGGGACAAAGTTGGTGAGGAGTACAAGTCAGGGTGGAGTTTAAAAAAAAAAAAAAAAAAAGAGATTTCCACATCTTTGATGATCCCCTTACCTGGACAGCCAGACTGATAATATGTAGCACTCTTGTTTAATTCTACACATTATCAATCTGTGTATGCTCCGATTGAATGCATTCAGGGAAAAGAGGGACATTCAGCAGAACTTTCCGAGCTGATAGGGCGAAGCGACCACTAGTGCCCGCCTACCAAAGTTTGGTTTTAGCCAATCACAGAATCAAATGACTATGTCATAAGCAGAAGGTGCCATGAGAAACCACAACAAGTTACGCTGGTCAAGGCACTTCTCGCTGTTGTTCGTGGATTCTGGCCAAACAGATGTGATAACAGCAGCTACGTGCCCGTCTTCCTTCGCTACCACGTTTATTTTGGTTCGCCTGTGAGCTCAGCAGCTCTTGCTGTCGTCATAGCTGTATGCTCCGCCTTTAAAGCATAATGCCGCAACATGATTGGCTGATTCCATCTCATCCAGTTGAGATGGATGAGATGGTATTTGTGCTTTCACAAAAATAAGAGAATCCATAAGAATTCTGCTTGTATGCATGGTTAATGTTCCCTCAGAGCACCTTCAGATCCATTACCTTCAAATGGAAAGCACATATTAACAGAACAAACCCCGACAAGCGAGGACCCCCCACCAGATCCCACAGACGGGGCCAGATGGGCATTAATCAGAGAGACCAAAGGTCACCCTGAAGGAGCTGCAGAGTTCTGCAGCAGATATCTGTCCATAGGACCACAATAAACTGTACACTCCATAGAGTTGTTTTTTATGGAAAAGTGGCCAGAAAGAAAAAGTGTTGAAAAGAAGAAGACACGTTTTGAGATTGCCAAAAAGCACACGGGCAACTCCCCAAATGTTTGGAGGAAGGTGCTCTGGTCAGGTGAGACTAAACTGAACAGTTATGAATGCAGAGATTTTTTTCCCCCAATTCTTTGTTTGCTTCACACTAAAACAGTAACGCATCCTCAAAGTTGTAGACATATCCTGTAACTGAAATGGTGCAAAGCCTCAAACAAACCATTTTAGTATCTTTCTTTAAGAAAATGCCACGGGGGGCAATAATGATCTTTGTCATTTTTCCATTGGTGAGAAAGTCCTACTCTATATCCACAGACATGTTGTGGCTGAATTAAAGGGTCGTTAGGAAAGAATGAATAAATATTTAAACAAACAAAAAGGCCAAAGTGTCATAGACCATTTGTTGGGCATCACATATCAATATCTAAAAAAAATATATAATTTTCAACTTAAGAACAATTAACCCGGTTGCCATCTTCACTATTAACCTACAAGCATGACCAGGGTAACATTTGTTTGGCTCTTTCAGGGGAAACGGCTTGTTTTGATACACAGCTCTTTTGTAATAGCAATCTGTCTAATCCAATCCACTTTATTTATATAGCACATTCTAACCCAACTACGCGGTGTTAAAAGCCGAAGAATAAAAGTGGGTCTTAAGACGAGACTTAAAACACTCCACTGTGGAGGCTGTTCGTATATGGAGGGGCAAAGTATTCCAAAGTCTGGGGCCAACTACAGGTTTAATTTAAGTAGTACTGAAATAGGATTTTCCTGAAAGTGGTAAATTGAGCTGAATGTCACGCCTTTTTGTTTGAATATTTATTCATCCTTTCCTAACCGCCCTTTAATTCAGCCAAAACAATGTAAGGTTGTGCAAATAAAAAAAAACTTAAGAGGTAACGCAACCCCAAATCAACTTTTTTTTGCTAATAAACTTAACATGGTTGTCGTACAGTGCTCTCTATGTACATATTTTGGAGATTATTTGGACAAATTACTGCATATTTGTTGAAATCCTGCTTTTGTTTCTAAAACCGTCAGCGTAGCGCCCTCCTAAGGTTCAACGGGTATCTTGCATTGAATTTCAAATCAGTATTGCTGTTGGTTTTTGTGTCGTCATCATGAGAAACCGACGTGTCAGTAGTGCTGCCGCCGTGGCGCATATTAGCGGCTCCGTTATACGCCTCCGTAGCGAATAGGCGTGTGAATAGTGAGTTTTGCATTCTATCGATTTTCAGGTTAGCGATTTATTAGCATTCAGTTAGTTTATTCACCATTTTATTAACTTTTACTAGTAGCCCAGACCACACCCAGCCCTCACCCACCGCCACCACCGTTTCATCGTCCGCCGGGCACCGCCTCCTCTTGGCACAATTTTCAAGCATGAGATAGGGCAGAGTAAGGCTGCAACTGAAAAACGTTATGTGGGTCAGGGCTCTTCAGCCAAAGTGGAAGTGCATCAGCGGTCGCCATGATAAGTGCTGTCCAAATAGTGCAGCGAGGAGAGGAGGCAGGAAAAGGAGCACGTATGCTTCCTCTCATAGCTTGTTTAGCATAGGAACCTCACGGGGTAGCTTACTGGCGCTAAGGAGCTATAAGGAGTCCCACAATTGCTTGCGTGACATGACGTATAAGCATAGCCCACCTCAAGGAAATTAACAAAAATATCATGCGGTTCCTTCATGTAATGATGTCAGAGTTAAAGGCTGTTCGAAATCTGCACTGCAGACTGAAGCTCCATTCTTACCCACGATAGTGTTCTTACCGTTGACCCCATGAAGGGTCAAGGAACAGGAGCTAGGAGCTATAATTAGAGGTTTTAGGAGGCAGCCTATGGCTCTGGTACGGGGATGAGTTACACTTTAAGTGTATTTTCTCGAGACACTGATTTTTCTTACTTTTCCCATCAATCTATGGTTACATAAAATATTAAAAATATTGCCTTCAAGAAAAGAAATGTAATAACACCATTTAAAATAAAACAATATATGAGGACGCGGGGCTGATACACACAGCGGGATAAAAGAATTCACCCTGTGAATGTGTTTACATTTTGTTACTAAAATCACAAATGTTAAATGTAAATGGGACAGATAAACATGTGTATAATTAAGAAGTGGAAGAACAATGAGGTATAGTTTTCAAAAAAATGTTTTACACATAAAACGTACGTGTTGTGCGCATGTGTATTCAGCTCTGCTTGGTGGAAGATGTGTTGCCCATTGTAATACGTCTGCACAACACAAACCCGGAATAATGCACACGTAAATATCTGCCATGTTGCTCTTCCTCTGCACATAGTTGTATTATTCCTACTTATTCCTCTATTGTTCTGATACAACTTGCATGTTTTTATTTATTCCATATTATACATTTACTAATGTTTCTCTGTGTAGCACCTGGTCATCAAAGCAAACTCCTAGCATGTGTAAAATAGTAAATGACAATCAAGCTCATTCTGATCCTGATTATCTGTTACACATAAATACAATCCAATGCAACCAAACAACTCCAGCAGTCACCTAGAGTTAATAAGTAAGAGTCCATCTGAGTACCATTTCAATTTCTTAGTGAACACCTCAGAGGTTTGTTGGAGAAAATTAACGAGGAAACAAGAGAAGAAGAGAGAACAAGGATTAACAGTTTGTTGGTCACTCCACAAAATGTGTCTTTGTAGGAGGATGGCAAGAAGAAAGCCATAAGAAGTGAAGTTTGCCGTTTGCTTCAAGCTATGTACAGCACGCAGCAAGAAGGTAGGAGATAGCGCTCTGGTCGAGGGAGACCAAAATTAATTTGTTTAGCCTCATTCAAAATGTAATGCGTTGCAAAAACACAATACATCACCCTTAACTCACCATCCCCACATCAGAACATGGTGGTGGCAGCATCATGCTGTGGGGATGCTTTGCTTCAACAGCAGCAAGGAAGCTGGCTATAGTTGATGGAAGATAGCTGGAGCTAAACGCAGGGCAATGATGGAAGGCAGGTGCTTAGAGGCTGTTAAAGAGATGGGACAGGGGTTCACCTACCAGCATTCATTTGCTGTTGAATGTTAATATAATACTAGTTTCAATATACTGCATAACTACAGTCATTTAATTCAGGTAACAGGTAAAAAATATTTGTAACACCAGCAATACAATTTCAGATCAGTTCAAAAATAGAGTTGTGAAATTTAAATCGACACCCAGCCATAGCTGGTCACAAGCACGAGTCTAAAGACTTTCAGCTGTCACTGCAGTGGAAGGTGGTTCTACTTTCTATTACACAGCTGTGCACTTTTGCTCCATCACATAAAATCCCAAAACGTGAACTGTTCAAACAGTATGAATACTTTTGTAAAGCACTTTCCCCTGATTTTATGGCAAATCTTTTTATGGATTTTACAATTACAGTCAAAGGAGATGACGTAAAGACGTTTTATGTAAACATATGAAGACTGCACACTTAAATACATTTTCAGTTCTCTTGTCTAGTAAGGGAGTTCCAAATGTCTCAATATATATATTTACGTATTGTTTCTACATATTTCACATCACGGGTATAATCTCAACCTGAAATGTCTCATCAGTCCTAACTTATAAATCTAAAATGCCACAAAGCCACTTTTATTATTGTAACCTTAGATATTTTTAAAGGTTGTATAAATATTTTTTTGTTCGTATCAAAACGGAACAGACGATTTATCCTGGCAGAAAGCAGGACAAAACTTCACTCAAATGTAATCCTGCATGCTATAAACAGGATGAGGCCAGGCTAAAGCCCCCCCCCCCCCTTCATAATGGCCCACAATTATCATAATATACAATACATAGTCATGCCACACCAAGTAAGGTAACCATCACTGGGGGCCCTGAGCAGAGAGTGGCTGGGCCTTGCTTTTCACATCCTGGCTCTAGTGTGGGGTTTGTTACAGGATAACGCTCTAAAAAAAAGGACGGAGTCAACCGTTTAGAGGAATCTCTCCGATCACTCTCGTTATCGACCGACATCAAAGCAGCTCACACACCTGGAAGAAATGCAGACAGTAAATCTCCTGGGATGTTTAGCTGTTTTTTATCTGATGTCTGCACAGAAACACAGCCAGGTGGGAGTATTCATACCCCTGAACTTTTTTTTTTATTGGCAATATGGAGGGACGGACCAACACCAGATGCAGCACAGTGTATAGGAACACCCTTTTTTCTTAAATAAAAATTCATCGTTAAAAAAAAAAAAAAAAAAAATGGAAAGGTTATGGCACAGTTCCAAAGCTTACCCAGACGTGGCTGTCCACCTAACCTGACAGGCTGGCCAGGGAGACCATCAACCAGAGAAGCAGCCAAGAGACCCACGATGGAGGAATTGGTGTCAGAACCGTTACTACTCGTGCCCACCAACCTGGCCTTTATGAAGAGTTTCCAGCCGTATCTTCTGAGCAGTTTGCCACAACCAACGTAGGGGGGAGACACGCGTCGACAAAGATGATCTGGTCAGATAATCATCTTTTTTTCCATGCCCACATATATAATACTACAAAAGTTATTGTGGCAGAAAACTGGGACAGCATATCACCCTAAAATAGCTATGAGTCTCACTGTGAAACCTGGCACCATCATGCCGTGGGGATATTTTTCTTCAGGGAAAGGGAAGTTGGGCATGGCTGATCGGAGCATGGATGAAGATGGATACAGGTACGTTGCAAAGAGGACTGCTGGGCAATGTTGGTAGGGATTAGCAGCTATAGTTGCAGCACCACGTGGTTCTAAAAGTTATTAACTCAGGGATTGCTGAATACGCCACACTTTTCATATTTTTATCTGTAAAAGAACAACTTTGAAAACTTTGTCATATTTTCCTTCCCCTTTACAATTAGGCACTACATTGTGTCCGTCTGCAATAATAAATCCCAACAAAACGCCTAGCACGGTGAAATGTAAAATACTTTACGGGTTCAGATTAATTTTGGAAGGTATTGTACATCCACCGGCACCGTTTTAGATCTGCTTGTGCTTAGCTAAAATGATCTTCTGCTGGCCAGGTTTTTTTTTTTTTTTTTTTTTTTGACTGGCCTCCTCCTCCTCCTCCTCCAGTCCACCTCCTGTGTTCTGTCAGGACACTGTTTTGTCGCTCTTGACGCTGATGTAAACTGTTTAGAGAGGGACACTTTCTCAAATTCCCGGCCGGAGCCTGGCCACTCCTTAAAAGGCCATCAAATGATGCTGAGGTAGCTGTCAGTTTTCTGGTTGCATCTCTGCTCTTGATGTCATCCCACAGGAACGTAGGCATCACCCTGAGAGGAACGTTGACTCAAAACTAAAATGTTGATTCCATTTTAGTTCTCAAGCTCAACTCATTCTACACGATGATACTCAGTTTGCGAAAAACAACAGTTGTTCCGCTGCTAAGTAGATGTAGTGAAAGGAACACAGGCTTCACATATAGCAACAGAATGACATTAAACTATAGCTGAGTGATGGAGCTGTTTGTAGAACAATGCACGTCTCTCCAGAACAATAGTAGTGATGATGATCTACATGCTGGAACAGCCACAAGCTGTTTTTTTCTTTATTTCAGTAATTTCCCTCTGGGATTATTAAAGTATATCTGATTCTGATTTCCTGCACTGCGTTCCAAGCAGAGATTCATTTCCATTAATAAAACTAATCAAGTTTGCAATATTTCTATCTTTGGTACCTTAATCCCGGACAAGCTCCCAAATTGTTACGTTCCTGATGCACAGATAGTGTTGTCAAAAGAACATGATACAGATAATTCAAAATTAGGTAGTTTTACAAATAAACTCAATAAAAAAAACACTTCTAATCAAATTCTGAAGGAGACAAAACAGTTAGCTCTACAAACGAAAAAAGAAAATAAAAAAAACGAGTGAAAGGAGACACCAACTTGAAAGTTCCATTCAAAAGGGGGGGGGGGGGCAGTCTCCTTTGAAAAAGAGTAACAATATAACTTGTGTATCTTACTCTCAGTAATCCCTGCCACATACACCCAGAACTGAGATTTTCACAACTTTGCAGTTTTGGTTTCTTCATGCCGGAGTCCGCCCCCCCGTCAACAACAGCCATCAATTCATTCAATTCATATCAACCAGAAAGACAATTCGTACCTGCCTCGATAACCAACAACTGCCAAGCAATTATCTATGCTCTGCCTGTATTCCACTGTAAGAAAACAGTAGTTATACACATTCGGTATATAACACCAACCAGCAAGACGTTACTTGGAGTTATTTTGATTTAATTAGTAGCCATTTCTGTCATGTTTAATGGAAGCAAGCAGGGGTGAGTAGAGATCAGAACAAAAATAAATGGAAAGGTGGGGTGGGGGGGTAAAACACACGCATAATGTTAGAATATGTATTTCTAAGAGGCTTCTTCATCAGACTAAAAAGTACCTTTTGAAAAAAAGCTACCTTTAAGCCAGTATTAAACATATTTTCATTAAGGCCCTATTCTGCTTGAAATGTTTTTATTTTTTTATTGGTCTGATGCAATATTCTTACCTTAAATACCGTGTTTTTATTAGTTGGAGTAGGACAAAATATAATTAACAAAAATAAAGGCTTTCACACATCAGTCTACTAATCTATATATTGTGTTTCCCTTAGGAAATTAATTGAGTTACTGAAATAAATGAAATTCTCAATAATATTAAAATAGATTGAATATGACTATATTTCCAGGAAATAGTATTTAGTAACTTTAATTTGTGAGGTTTAAATACACTTTCATGATAAAAAAAAAAAAAAAAAAAAAACACCTGACCATAAAGAAAGATATTAAAATGTTTCAATGAAGGGTATGAAATGGTTTGTTTACAGATATGACATTGAAGTGGCGAGGGACAAATTGAGGCTAGGAAATACAAAAAGGAGCAAATTGACAAAGAGTAGGAGCAGGAGTCAGAATGCCAGCCCAAAACCACCCCCACAAAATATGAATAAATAAAAACAAAAATCAGCGTTCTCCACCAAAGACAAGCAGTCCACACGCTGCCAGGTGAGAAACTGGCAAAGCAAGCAGCTTCTTTATCAGCTTTATGCACCTCAGCATGCAACCTACAGATTAATCATTTACCAAGTCCTACTCCATTATGTTGAAGAACCCCATTGTTTCACTACTTAACCTCCGACAGTTAATACCAACTCATCTCAATCTAAAACACACAAAGTGAAACTCTTATGTCTGTGGGAGTTCTGTGTATATATATTTTTTTAAATAAAAAGAGAACCAATATATCAGGAGAAAAATCAGCAAAGGAGCTTGGCCCACCACGAGTCAAGCATCTCCTCTACATGGTGCCAGCGCCTCCAAACTAAAAGCCGTGGCACTGAACACACTTTCCTAAGGTTTTTCATGAGCATTAATTTAGGGAGTGGATAAACGAAGGCGATACATCATCTGTTCTTCTTGATTTACAACAATGGACGTGACTGAATATAGCATACAAACAGTTAATAATACTGCAGCAAACATTTTTTCATCCTTGTTTAGGAGGAACAAATATATACACAATACCAAATGAACCCTGCAGTGAAATATAAATCTCTCCCTCTCTCTCTCTCTCTGCTAGTGGGAATAACTGGGTATAGGCTATACTACTGGGACACTACACATCAAAGTGGCTATTGCACAAACATTATGTTCACTAAGGGAATATTTAAGTTTTTTTTTATAGTTTTACAAGCGCAACCTATGTGTCTTTTTCTTGTTCTCGTGAGAAAACTACATTTCTTGATCTGTATCTGGTAAAAGCTGTAAGGCACAAGGAAACCAGACCATGTCCGAACCTCCAGAGGAATCATGTGGAGTTCCTCAGGGTTCTAGTACCCATCTTGTTTTTGTTCCGTTCTGTGAAGTTTCCTAGCATCCTTTGGTTGATGATATTGGGCTGTACTCCCAAATTAAACTCAAAACTGTCCTCCTTAACCAACTTGGCAGATTATCATAAAGCAGAGGAGGAGAAGCCATTGTACAGCTAATTTGGGGTTGCCACAGACAGTGTCGTCTCTGGTCTTCAACAGAACCTGGGCAGATTTAAGATTCTTGTGAGCATCACTTAAAGCAGTTGTTTTTCATCTGATTAACAACAAAATATTCAGGCCAATGGCTAACACACACTCTAGGTGATAAGTGCTTTTGGATCTACAAAAAGAACGGCCTGTTTACTGGTCTAGCTCGTCATCAGGTGGTCCAGAACTCAGCTGTGAGCGTTCTGACACACTCAAATCACGACTAGTATAGAACCCCTGCTTTAAAGCCGCCGAAAAAGGATCAGTAGGATCTCACTATGAGTATATGGGACAGGAGACGGGTACAAACATCCCTTTACATATATCAACTCAGAGAGAAAACAGCCATCAGTGATTAAGAAAAAAAAAGAAGGAGATTGAGACATTTTCTAAACTTACTTTAAAAGGGAAGATGGAAACTGGTCAGGGAGACAGCTAGGAGGCTGACTCTCTGACAGAGAGCAGTTTGGTTTTACATGCGACAGGAAACTTCTGTATCCTCCGTACGTTAAAGGCTGAGGAGCAAGTTTACAAGACATAAGTGGGTTTTTTTTTTTTTCTCCCACGAAAGAATCCAGATATGTCTGAAAATCTTACAAAACCTTGTTGGGGACATTGTTACGGTCTGATGAAAGCAAACTTGAAGTTTTGGGCAAATTCCGGCACACAAACAACATTATGCACTACCAAACAAACACCATGCCTACGTTGAAACACGGTGGTGGCAGCAGCATCATCATGATTTGGGGAACACTTTTTCTTTTTTTTTTTTTAGATGGAACTGGAAATGTTAACCAAGAAAGTGAAAACAGCAACATATCTGGATCAGAACCTCCCGGTGCAACAACGACCAATCATAAAGCGGGGTTTCATTCTTCAGCGACCCCATTAGGTACCAGCGTACACCCAAACCCACGTGTAGACGACTGCACGAGAGACGTAAGGCCGCTCCACAGGCCTGCGGACGATCCAAAGGGTTTAAAGCCTTTTAGCAAGGTAGAGTGGACACAAAGGACCACATCAGGACATGGGATGCCGATAAGACTCCTACCGAAGAAAAAGGAATGCTGAAACTCAAAGGGGTTCAACAACGTCACCGGTGCACAAGATTTAGAGATTTGTTTTCCAGTTAAATTTAAACAGACAACCAGATTGTTCTCTGTGCCCTTTAGAATAATAATAATAATAATAATAATAATAATAATAATAATAATAATAATAATAATAATAATAATAAAAAAGAGCAGGAGCATTTCATTTTAATCTGACACATGTAATCAGAGCCACAGCGTCATCCATCACCATCATCTGCACAAATGAAACATTCTTCTGACTCTTTGAGGAGCCAGCCCCTGTACTTTACATTGCAATATCTCATTTGTCCTCCTTGCCAAAAGGCTTTAATATAACATAACAGAAACCATATGAGCACAAAAAAAGAAGAAGAAGCCACTGTGTGTTCCCACGAGTTCCCCAAAGATTCGGCGCTCATGGGAACACACCAGATTGGGGGTGGTGGTGGTGTGTGTGTGTGGGGGGGGGGGGGGGGGGGGGGTGGGGTGCATCTGATCCCACCTGGGGAGTCCAGGCTCCATCCTGAGAAAGCCTCAGAGCAGCAACATACCTTACTCTTAACCTCAGCAGAAAGTCCAAAGGCAGGGCCGCTCCTGAAATGTGTTGACATTCTGCCGGCTGTCTGTTGGCAGATGGAGCTGAGGGCTTTAAGAAGAAAAAAAAAAAGAAGAAAAGATGGAGAAAACAGGTTGCAGTGCTCTGTCCGAGGCAGGAACACGCAGCGCGGAAGTCCTCAGGGAAACCCGGGAGGTGTTCTGCACTTCTGTCAACAAACCGGCCCGTTCAGTCAGCCGCGGTGCCGCTCGGACCAGCTGTGGAGGCTCTCTGACAGCTTTCCAACTCTCTTCTGGACCTTTTTAAACGCTTCCCATGTGCGTGCGCTCTGATTGGCCGGAGCCGCCGTCCAATCCCGACGCGGCCCCCTCTCCGTCAAAGGGGGAGTGATGTCATCGCTGGGATATTGGGTTTTAATCAGTGTCACTTTTTCCACCTTCAGCCCAGGCAGGGATGGGTTCTGCTCGAGTTCGGATGGAATATTCTGTTATCACTCAGAGGCTGAAAACATTTTCTACCAAACTCTGTGTCGTTGTTGGAATATTAAATGTCACATTTTATCGAACGGAAACCACATTTTGATGATTTTATTTATCAAGGGGAAAAACTATCCAAACCACCATGGCCCAATATGAAAAGCATTTCCTCCTTAAATCTAATAACGGGTTGTGCCACCTTTGGCTCAATAAATGCTATCAATGGTTTGCCATAACTGGTGATGAGTCTTTTCCATCTCTGGGGCAAAGTTTTGGTCCACTCTTTGCAGCATTGCTTTAATCTAGCCTCACCAGAGCATGCATTTATTTTATTTATTTATTTTTACTTTGAATAGGCCATTATGTGAAATTATTATTATTATTATTTTTTTTTTTACACTTTTTATTTTATCTTCATGCCATTCAGAGGCGGACCGGCTGGTGCAGCTTGGGCCTTTAACCCGCTGGATAATCTAAGTGCACCTGAGCTGAAGATCAGTTTATTTCTTATTGTTCAACCTAAACACTGACCTCAACTGAGGCCTTCAGTGCTTTATATATTGTTCTTGCTTATTTTGTGACCTCCTGGATGAGCCCTTTATGCACTCCTGGTATAATTTTGGTAGGCCAGCCACTCCTGGGAAGGTTCACCTTTGCTGCATGTTTGCTGCATTGGTGGAAAATGGTTCTCACTGAGGTTCATTGGGGTCCCGAAGCCTTAGAAATGACTTTGTCATCCTTTCCAGATGGAGAGATGGCAGGTATTTTGTTTCTCATCTGTTCTTTGGTTTCTTTAGATCACAGCGTGACGTGTAGCTTTCTGAAGCCTACATCATGTTGGGAGACAGGTTCTATTTGTGTGACTCCTTGATTCTACGGGTCGGGCTCCAATCAGGCCTTGATATTGTAAGTTCATTTGAACCAAGGACCAGACTGGTATGTATTATTTTTTTCCCCCTTTACTTAAATAAATTATAAAATCGAAGTTTGTACTTCCTCTGGTTAAATTTATTTGACATTAAAATTACTTGAATGATCCAAAAAGAGTGACAAATAAAAAAGAGCAAATTGAGGAAATGTGTAAGATTTCAACACTGTAGACTGGTGACACACGTGATGCAAAGAAAAGCTTTAGTGATATCAGAAAGTTTTATGGCTCAGACTGACCTTTATATAGTATACTTTCCACATCGAGAGCCTTGCAGATTATCATCATCATCACCCTCACCAAAAAACAATTGATTGGGTTTTCTCCTCTAATTTCCCAGGCTGTTTTTACCTGTGCCATACGACACAGCAGCTCATACGCTTTGCCTTGCAGGCCAACATTGTTTAACGCTAATTCTTCATGGCAGACGCCAAGCGTGTAAAACAGCACTCAGACGAATCCCAAACTGCAACGGTGCACCGTGCTGTGGGGGCTGGTGGCACCGTGGCGGACATGTGTGTGACTGCCACTGTAGAATGCTCTGACGTCACTCTGGGAACAATGAGGTAGTTCTCCTCTTTTATCCCGCTGTGTCCCCCCCCCCCTTTCCCTCCACAGGCAAGGACGAGGAGAGGAATGCGGCGGGCTTCAGGAGAGCAGGGGAGGCCGCTCGGCGGACAGCATGATTCATCCCCTGCCCTTTTCTTTCGCTCCAGCTTGTGTGTCACGGCCATGTTAGGCTCGCCATTGGAGCCAAAAGAGTCTGGAAACCTCACAGACGGATGAAAGGGAGAGTGTGTGTGTGCGTGTCTACTGTACTGCAGGGTGCATACATGTCGAACTGGTGCAGCCGGTTGCTGGATGTAGTCTGTTACGCTGCAGCACCGCGGGCGACTTCATGCATCTGGTGGCTGATCTGTGTGTGCACAGTTGAAAATAATTGGTGCAGAGCGAGGGTCTTTCTCTGACCAACACAGCGGGGTCCTTTCCGCCCTGGGATGTGACACCTGTAGTTGACAGGGGGGGAATGAAAGGTGACGGCAGAACAAAAACAGGTGTTGCACGACGTTTTCAGGCCAGCGATTGTCGGGTGATTTCCTACTGCGCCTCGTGAAGAAGCCTTTTCAGAGGTCTCTCGTGCTGAAATGACAAACTTTTAGGCTGGATTGTACGTGACGGACACAAGTAAAATGAAAAATGTCTCCCCCGATATAAAAAAATAAAATAAAAATGTAAAAGTGAGGCGTCCATTTGGTTTCAGTCACCCTTACTCTGATACCCCAAAATAAACTGTGGTTCGACCAACATCTTTTTGATCCCACCCGAATGTGTCCTTAATGGAGGAGTGCTGAAGGAAAGCCGTCATTTAAAGAAAACCACAAGAAATCCCCGTTTGCAGAGTGCCGCAAGCCGTGCAGGGAACACGGCGGTCGGATGGGATCCAAGCGGAACCTCCTGGCCTTCGTGCAAAGCGCTTCGTGTGACAGAAAACGAACGCTGCACGTCCCATCGATGGTGGTGGCTGCATCATGATGTGGGGGGGGGGGGGGGGGTGCTATTCTTCAGCAGCAACAGGAAGGCTGGTCAGCGCAGTGGATGTTGTGAAGATGGATGGGGCGACAAACAGGGAAATCCTGGAGGAAACCGCTGAGAGGCTGCCGCAGACCTGAGACTGGGCGAACGCCGACCTTAAACCTCCAGCCAGGGCTGCAGGGGAATGGTTAGGATCAAAGCATGCTGGTGGACCAGAATAACCCAATGCTGAGAGCCGTGGGACAGAACAGCATCTTAGTTATCGGATGAGAAAAGTGCTGAACCTTGAGTCGCTAAGCTGCTATTTCAGATAGAAAACCGTTTAAATATAGGTTTTCTTGCTGTAAAATTAGAATATTTTGACTGATTACCTGTAAATGTAACATATTTTAGAGCTGTGGCAAGAGGCAGAACCATGCCCAGTGCAACTAAAGAAGCGTAGTTCTTCAGCACACGGTGGAAACTCTAAAACTGAAGCTACTGAGAATCAGGCTAATGATAAACTCAGGCTGGTAAATGACTGGTGACTTAAAATGAGAAAGTAAATAGCTGTGTCCAACACAGCCTCAAACTTCACCGGGAACTGTTAGCTGCACTGCGGCCACCCCTCCTCGGGCCGCTAATGTGGGCAACCCATTGGTTGGAATTGACAAGCGAGCCGTTGTTCCTGCGACTGAGGTCAAAGAATTGCTAAATTTGGAATGTGTTTGTGTTCACACCTTCATGTCAAATGCGTTGCCCCGGTGAAGCCGAGCCTGACCCGGGGACCCGTCAGCAAAAAAAGGAAAAGTTTGTTTTTTTCCCATAGAAAGTGAAACTGGTCCAGGGGTTCTTTGTCTAGCAGAGAAACTCGTTAATCGTGGATCTGCTGTCATTAATTTTATGTTCTTTTTTAATGCTTGTGCTGTTTAGACCTTTCGTAGAAGGTTGTCCTGGCCCTACACTTCTGGGTTTGGCTGTTCAGTCTCAAAAGAGCCAATAATGGCTGTGTTGCTGCCGCTGACTTTGTGTAATCACTTTACATGTGTGTTTTTTTATTGGAAGTACTCCTGGCATGGTATACTGTTCTCATCTACGCGTGTTTTCTTGACAGAGCCACTGATGATGCTATTGCTGTTATTCACTTAGAAGACTTTCTTTTTGTTTTATTCTTACAGTAAATCCTTATTGCTCCGTTTTTCTTTGCTTAGACTAATTCTATCACCGTCATTAACTTTTTATGCTGTCTTTGTGTGTGTTTCTTATAAAGTACCCCTGGGGGCTACACTGTTTTCTAGTTGTCAACATCATTGCCTTGCAATAAGCAGGTTCTGGGTCCGAATCCTTGCCGGGGGCCTTTCTGCATGGAGACTGCATGTTATGTTGACGCATCAGAGGGTTTGCTTCGTGTGCTGTGACTTCCTACCACATTCCAAAAACAGGGATGTTAGGTTATCCTGCCTGCGGTCTGACTTTATGACTGTGTTGCTCGGTGATGGACTGGTGACCTGTCAGGGTTGCACCCTGTATCTTTTCTGGACCAAACCTGCGCTGGCTTTATTGCTACCATTAACAGCGCTCCTGGCACCGCGCTTGGCAGCGTTGCTCTCTCGGAGGGAGCTGTTAATTTATCGCATCGTTTGTGGTCTCCAATAATTACGAATAGTAAGTTAAAGTGTATCACAGTACAGAAAAATAAAATAGAAAACCGGCGCCTAATTCTAAACGTCAGCAGTAAAATTCATTTCTGCTCTCTCACATTCTCTCTCTCTCTCTCTCTCTCTCTCTCTCTCTCTCTCTCTCTCTCTCTCTCTCTCTCTCTCTCTCTCTCTCTCTCTCTCTCTCTCTCTCACACACACAAACCCACACACAGTCCAGGCGAGGGTCTTGTAAACATCTCACAGAGAGAAGAAGCACACACATGGAATTTGGACACTTTATTTGGGCATTATGGAAGAACAGAAGGGCCTAAGCTAACTGCGCTCAAGAGCTAATGTCTTGTGAAATAGGAATCCCTCACACTAAAAAATAACAGACCACAGTCAGATATGCACTGCGAGCTGGACTTAGCTGTTTACGTTGACTCCATGTCATCTGACACTTAAATGATTTGGACCGAGTCGGGCTGACTTTTTTTTTTTTATGTCGTAGAAAAAAAAGAAAAGAAATCCATTAAAATGCGCCGAGATTTTATGAACCGGGAGAATCTTTTATGAAATGCACACCGCTTGATCTTTTCCCCGTTTTGCTGTGTCATAATCACAAGCATCAAAGTGCTTCATTGGTTTTCTTCCAAATAGAGCAACAAAAGCAAGTGAAGTGGAAGGAAAATAATACATGATTTTTTCCCTCTCAGATTTGAAAGATTTTCCAGTGGTTTAGGTCTGGACTTTGACTAGGCCATCCGAAGCGTTCCATTGCAGGTCCGGCTGTGTGCTTGATGTGCCTCTGGCGCAGTCTCAAGCCTTTTACATCCTTCAACAGCTTCTCCTGCAGGATTCCCCTGCTTCTGTCTTCATTCATCTTCCCCTGAACTCATACTATGTTGAAGAGAAGCTTCCCCACAGCATGATACTGCCACCAACATGTTCCAGTACGTGTTGAGGCTTGTTAGTCTTCCTCCATGCATAGCATTTTGCTCATCTAACAAAAATTCAGGTACTGAACTGCCCGCGTCCTCACTAAGACTAAGAAAGTAGAGAACATCACCCCAGTTCTAAAGTCCTTACACTGGCTCCCTGTATCTCAGAGAATAGACTTTAAAATACTTCTGTTAGTCTATAAATCCCTGAATGGCTAAGCACCTAAATACATCACAGACTTGTTATCAGTGTATCAACCCTCCAGACCACTCAGGTCTTCTGGCTCCAGCCTACTCTGCATACCTAGAACCAGAACTAAACAAGGAGAAGCAGCATTCAGTTCCTATGCTCCACTGATCTGGAACAAACTTCCAGAAAACTGTAAAAGTGCGGAAAGTCTGAGTTCCTTTAAATCGAGATTAAAAACACATTTGTTTAAAATTGCCTTTGAATGTTCAAGTTAAACTGTTTTACTGTTTTTAAATGTTCTTTTTTGTTTCTACATTCTATCCCTACTTGCTTTTATTCCTATATTTTAATCATGTAAAGCACTGCATTGTCTCTGTACTGAATTGTGCTATATAAATAAATTTGCCTTGCCTTGCCTTGCGTTGATTAGGTGCCACCAGGAGGCAATGGGTTGCACTGGAGTGGACCACAAATTTGGACCATACGTCTCAAATTTTCACTTTTCACTTCACAATTTTCCCTTTCTTTATGTTGGTCTACTGAGCAATATTCACATAGACTATATTGAAGTCTGTGGTTGTATAACAATGGGGAACAGTTGATGTCACATCAATTCTTCTGCAGGGCGCTATGCGTGTTAGAGCTTAGTTCAAAAGCTCACAAGGTCTTCCCAAGTCAAATTTCTAGCAGTTTGGATTTCAGGGCTTTATTTACACGTCTACCGACAAACCTACTGGATGATTCAGTTTGAACGTGGAGAGCTTTCACCACAGCGAGAGGGAAATTTGGTAGATTTGAACGCCCGAAGGAGAGACGGATAAAGAGGAGAAGGAACTCTGAGGAACGCTGAGGTGCATTTCTGCTGGGAGCCAGTCTTCCATCGCTACCCGAACTCTGGCTATTTATGGTAGGAGGAGGCCTCTCAGTCAAAGCGACTCAGCCGAGTTCTGAGTTCATGGCATCATAACTCCAACCTGCAGCAGCGACAGAAGGACGGGGAGCTTCAAACAAACCTGGATTTGGTCACTTAAACTATACTGAGAGGTGTTCGATCACTGTTTTTTTTTTTTTTTTTTTTTGGTGGGGGGGGGGGGGGGGGTCTTCTGGACATTTATTTATGGAAACTTTTAAGAGCTGTTAAAACGACCAAGGACTTCCTGAACAGTTGATGACCTGTCATCACATCAGTGACCGATGCTTTGGCTGCTTTCCTCTGAGACGGACGCTTGGCCAGCTCTCTGCCGCTGACAGAGCACATCCAGGATCTAATCGTCCACTTCAACCCACACCTTGCGCGTATCTTCTCCTAGGCGGCCGATCACCGATGATCGGGAGGCTCGCAAAAGTTTTGACACCCACAAAACTTTTTCGAATTTCATTTCAGTGCGTTTTACTGGGATATTATGAGATACACCAACACAAATTAGCACATCACCGTGAAGTGGTTCAAAAGGTTGCCCCCCCCAAGTAAAATCTGTATGTTTGGTGAGGTTTTGTATTCACTGTAAATCCTGGAATGGGGCAGAAGTTCACCTTCCAGCGAAACTATGATCCTAAACATATAACTAGGACCACAATGGGATGGTTTAGCTTAAAGCACATCGATGGGTGTGAAGGGTCTAGTCAAAGCCCAGGTTAAATCCTTTTTGATTTTTGTGTTTTAAATATGATGTAACGTGATGCATTTTCATCGCTTTCCTTCCAATTTGTGTTCTATGCTCTTCTAAAACACAAATCCCTTATAAAATATACTACACTGCACAAAAGGGAATTAAGAGTCATTTCTTCTTGAAATGTGTGTATTTGTCCTTGATTTGAGCAGGTAAATAAGATTATCTGCCAATGGAATGAGTATTTTGACCCTTAAAATTAGATTATTAGATAAACTACACTTGAAAGAAGATGATGGAGATGAGTTGTTTCTATTCTAAGTGCAAAAATCTTATTCCATTGGAAGATAATTTCAAATCGGCTACTTAAATCAAGGACAAGTGCAATCATTTGAAGAAAATTTTACTTACTTTTAGTTCCCCTTTTGAAATGTAAAGTTTAAATAAAAGTAAATTAATACCAGTTTGCTTCCATTTACTGCAACAGCTGAATGAGGAAATATTTGGAGTCCAGTTCGGATCGAGAACGTTGGGAAAATCAAGTTTGGACTCAGAATTTAGGAGGAATCCTCATGTGTATGACTTTGGCTGATCCAGGCTTCTGCCATCTGTGTCAGACGAACGCCTGTTAACAAGCTGACCAGCAAACATATTCAACCCTCACCAAGTAGCTTGTGTAATGGACCCATTTCAAAGCTCCTGTCGAGGCTGGAATGTTGACTGTTTTTGTTTCTTCTAAGTCTGGGAAAAGTCCTCAGCAGGAATTCCTCCCGAAATAGACATATTTCTATAATCTAATTATTTTTTACACCGCTCTTACACGCCTGTCTGGCTGCCTTGTGACGGGTGTGAAACACTGGACCTGTTAAAGAGGCGACTGGACGCTCACAGACACGAGTTCATGTCAGCGTGGACACAAGGTAAACGCAGTCTATCTACGGGCACAGCATTGTGTGCTGAAGCGGGCGATGATGGACGGTGTTTGCTGTAACATAAAGGTCAGGTGTGTGCCTCGGTCCACAGAAGAACATGCAGGTGATGATTCTGAGCTCCCACGTGGAGGTGGTGTGGTGGGGGGGAGGGAGGCTGCGCTGTAGTAGCTGGAGGAAACCTTCATTGAGGCTCTGTTATGTGACCATGTTTGGTAAAGCTCTTCAAGGAACGGGCTCTGACCAAGCCCCTTGACCGACTGGTGCATGCTCACTCACGCAGGAGATGGTTTCAATCAAAGACCTACTCTGGCTCAAATACCCCCCCCCCACCCTTTCCCCATCCTTTACACGCTCCCTCAGACCTATTCGAAGCAAATCTCTTACTTTAACATTTCATCTCGCTCTGCAAGTTCAGGTCTCTGTTTTGTTTCGTATTAAAAAGGGACGTCCTCTTGCAGAAACTAAAATAAGAACAGGGGCGGTGCAGGATTTCAGAAGCAGGTCAGGGTAACGCAGCCATGGCCAGCAGCTGATGAACGACTGGGTGACGTCAGAACGCCAAGGAGCGATTTGGCCTTAAACGCTGTGTTTTAATGCCCCTCACCTTTTGCTTCACAATGCATTTCATCAGTGACTGGAACGTCTGCACCACAGTGAAGGCCGCCGCTCAGCAAAGGTATTCAGACCCTCAAACCTTTCCTTGGTTTGTCAAGTTACAAATACAAAACTTCAGTGTGTTCTATTGGGAGTTAGCAAGGATGCATGGTTTTCTAAAGCTTTTGCAAATAAGGTCTAGCGTGCATTTGAACTCGCATCCCTTTTCACTGCACTTCCAGCTGCAAGTCTTTTGGCATGGTTCTTCGACAGGCTGGTTGAGAAGATCTGTGAATAGCAGTTTTCAAGTCATGAAACAGATTCTTGATTGACTTTAGGTCTGCGCTTCGACTGGGCCATTTTGACAAAAAATATGCTTTGACCTTAAGAGAACCTTAACCAGGTTCTCTTTCATGGTTGCTCTCCATTTAGCTTCATCACTTGGGAAGAAACGCATTCCCACAGCATGATGGTGCCACCACTGTGTTTTGCCGTGGGGATACCGTCTTGAGCCTTTTCAGTATGCCTTTGCACATCATATATCTGCGGAGAACTCCATTGTCAAGTTCACCCCTTTCAGGTTTAGATGTTACAGCAGAAAACACCTGCCTACATTCAGCAGTTGGTAGCAGATGTACGGCTGAGGACCTGCATTCCTAAATATAAATCTCCCCATACATGGCTTGTCACAAACTGGGATTTTCACTTATTGAGTCTTAAGGCCAGGTTTTTGGTGGGTCCAACTAAATGTTGCTGTCAGACTTTTCCTCCTGAGCTTGTGGCTCTCTGCAGCTCCTCCAGAGGTAGCGTGGGCGTAATTGCTACTTCTTTGTGTAATGATCTACTAGCCCAGCCTGTATTTGTTGGCAGGAGGTCATGTCTTGGTAGGCTGGTCCATTGGTGCGGTCAGAACCACCTCGAGCTTTAACCACTCAAGACTGGAGATGACAGTAAACTTCTTGAGAACACCTCCCCCCCCAATCTCTGGGCCTGAGATGGTTCTCACACAAATATGCTGTGTGGGAGAAGGCCCAGTGGTGACTGTACTTCCTGTAAAAACTCAAGTACACTTCCACAGAAGCTGCTGGTCATCTTCTACACTGCCATCATTCAGTCTGTATCAGTGCACATCATTGTGTGCTTTGGCAGAGCCACAAGACGTGACAAGACCGCAAAGGAAATATTAGGGCCGCAGGGAGAATCAAGGCTGACCCTCCTTCCATGCAGGACTTGTTCCGGTCCAGGATCAGGAAAAGGGCGACTAACATCTCTGCAGACCCCAAACATCCTGGACACAAACGGTTTTGACTTCTACCTTCAGGCCGGCGCTACAAAGCGGCTGCCACAGAGACAGTCTCGTCACCTATAGGCTGCCAACCTGATGAACACTTAGTCAGGGTTTCCAGATCAATATCATCCATTTCTGAACCATTTCAACCTTGCCCTCTTCTTCCGTAAAAAAAACACAGAATACATTTTTACAACAAAAAAATACATAAATCTCCCAGCCAATTTTATATATTTACATTAACATGTCTGAAAAATGAGAGCAAAGTGGAAAAGGAGCCCAGTTCCGTGTTTTTGTGCACAAACTTGGTGGATGGAGATGCTCCCGATCTTTAAACTGGAATAAAAAGAGTCTTTCATCGACTTTTTGTGTTCAACTTTATTGAAGAACAACACTTTCAAGTAATTCTCAGCGTTTCATCACTACTATTACATGATAATTAGTAGTGGTCATTGTTGAGAACAAAAGTCTGAGTCGTATGGTAAAACTAAGACAGTGACCCAGAGGGCCTTTCTGTAGTGTAGGCTGTTTCACATTAAAATCAAGGAAAGAAAAGTAACGAGTTCATTCCAACAGATTGCATTGCATTAAAAGACAAAACGAAGAGGAAGGAAGGAAAGCCACACTGACAAGTTATTCACTGGAAAATTAAATTCCAGGCAAGACATTTGATTTTTACTTTTACATTCAGTCTCCACCATCAAACAAATGTCGCTGTCCTTGAGATTTTTTTTAAATTAATTAGTTTCATTTACACAGGCCATCACATCTGACTTGAGAGAATAAAGAAAAACGAAAAATTATAGCGGCCTCAAAAGTACCATTTTTGTTATACATTGCAGAGATCAAGGGATTTGATCAGTTCAAGGTTTTCCACGATTCGCATACATTTTCAGTTATATTCTGCATTTAAATACTGTAATTCACTCTTCAGCAAGCCGTCGCCTCCTCGCTGATCCGAGGCAACCTTGGTTGTTCTAACCTGATAGTACAGATAACAAATCAGCCAAGCTCACCATTAACTCACGGTCACATTCACGTTCCGCACACAGCCAGCGCTGAGACTGAGAATAAAATAAGAGGCAGAAATAAAATCCCATCAAAGACGAAACCTCAAGTCTTCCCGTTCGCAGACGACGAGGTGATTTACGTCTCACTTTGTGCGAGAGTCCTGCGTTGAAACGCAGTCTCTCTCTAACCTAAAGGAGACCCAAAACTAATCGGACGATGCAGCCCCAGAAGCGTATCATCTTCCTCATCATCATCATCATCATCCCCGCCGGTGTCAACGAAGTCTCCTTAATCCAGTTCTATGCCGACTGATTTGTCTCAACTATGAGCTTCAGAAACTAAAACAGTGAGACAAAAAGCCGTTTCGCCAGTCACATTGACAGATAAGCCAGAACACACTGACTGCCATTATTATCTTAAACAAGTATAAGATCAACTTAATGCCACTAAATAACATCCCAGCATTCAGATTGGTACCGCCCCCCTATCCCCCGATAAACCGTCACAGAAAAGGCTCCCTGCGAGGGATCAGCTTTGGGTTAGAATACTCAATCGGCTAAACACTGTGCAGGCAGGTTAGAAAAACTATACACACAGCACATACACAGGGAGATAATCATGCTCATCCAAATCTGCCCGGAACATCCACCGTTTGTGTAAAGGCACAAGAAACTGTAGCCCCTCTTCTGGAGTGGCAGACAGAAATAAGGGACATCCTAGACATAGGGAGTGTGCTTTATATTTCCACAGTGAAAACAGGACCAGACCAGCTAGAAACTACCCAGACGTCCACGTTTACAGGAGCAAGTTTTACATGCGTGGAGTTGAGCAGTGCTGTGAGTGTACGAACGCAACTGAGATCATGTCAAGTCTTGTACGGGGGTCAGGAGAGAGCAAATATTGTTGATGCCGGGCCAAGCTGGGCTCGAAGAATCACAGGAGCAAACGGGTTGCATGAAGTTACGAATACGAGTGTGACGCTGTGGTTCTCAAACCGTCCTGGCCTGGGCTGACCTTAACTCAGAACCGCTAGGTATCAGTGATTTAGAAGAAAAATAAGAGGAAATGGATAGTAACCGCGAAACAGAGCAAAAAAACCAAAACAAAAAACGTTATTTAAATGCAATGATCTTTGCTTCTTCAAAATCTTCCCAAACAAGAAGATCGGAGGAAAAGACGTTGGGAAGTTTCAGCACAAAACTGAGGCGCACAGTAGTGGACCTGGAGTAAGTGCTGCCGGCTCCATGATCTGCCTCTTGGATCTGGGAAGAGCATCAAACCAAGCTGAACGGTGTGCCAGTTCCAAGTCTGAAAACCAGTGGGTTGCTAATTAACGGGTTCAGTGACTAGGCTAAACATTATCAGAATTACAAGCTAATAACAATTAGTGAGCCACTGAGAAGCCAGCCAGTAACCGGAAAAGGTGAGCTTACACTTGAGACACCAAAAATCTGTGTTTTTTCTCTTTCACACAGTAAAAGCATCGCACATGAGGGAAACTATTTATTATTGGAGCTGACTGCATTACAGCAAAAGATGCTCCATTTGATCTTTTAGAGTGGGCTAGTGGCGTCCGCCATGGAACATGTTGGATTAAAAAGTGTTGCCAATCTTTTGGAAGTCTCACAGTGATGGTAGGTCGAAGAAATCTACAGGGAATACGCACAGGGAATGCTGTTAGTAATGCTTCCTGCACCATTCGCATCAAAAAGATGCTGCAGGCAGTTCAAACCTGCAACCCTGGTGTCATTTGCTCTGGAATATTAGTAAAAGTCTGTTTAGCTGCAGATCTATGCAAATCCTATCGCTCCCCTCAGCAGTGCTAAAATAATCACAGAAAAACAGAAGAAAGAACATACCCGCAAGCTTTAAAGGAGATAAAAAGCTGGGTTCTGTTTATAGATGCTTCGGTTCCATAATCCGGACGATTTGACTGTTTTTCATTTTATTTTTAATTAATTTTGGGTTGTCTTTGCAGAATCCTTTTATTTTAAGATGAACGTTTTTGTTAGGACAGTTGAAGTTTGTAATTTACCCAAAACATAGGAAAAAAAGCAGAAAGAAAGTTTTGGGAGAAATCAGAATCAACTAAAACTGGAGTCAGCAAATCAGAGCTATTAAAAACAAACCCCGACACTGATCGGAAATTTACGACACAAATAGGTGACCTGTGCATCTCTGCTGTAACTTTTCTCTGTACTTGGTACTTATAAACACTGTAGCAACAGAACAGAACAGTGTATTACCGTGTCTGTGACTAATTTAACCAGACGCAAACACTCAGAAGTGCTAATAAACAGGATTTTTTTTTACTGCGACTATCCTGACGTTTTTCATGGAAGGCAGCCACAGTGGATTTCAAGGTTGGGATCAGTGCAAAACCTTCAGTTTTCCAACTTGGAAGGTTTTTACTTTTCTTTTTTTTTTTTTCTAAACACAAACTAAAGAAAGTTCAAGTCCAAGTGCACCCCTGTGTAAAAATCGCAGTGCGTGGAAAACTGTCAATTTACTGCGTTGGAACTCGTCCTAAAGGTTTGAGAACCGGTGGAGGGGCAGATCTCTGCTGCTCATCTGATACAGGCTTCTCTGCCGATCTCGTTGCTCCCTCTTGTGTTCACTTCTGCGCACTTCATGAACTACTCTACCAAAGCAACGCGCATTGGAAGCATTCGGTCATGCTGCTTTCGGGGCACGTTTTGATTGACGTTTGTGCTTCTATAGGAAACCTTGGCTCGGACCAAGAGTGGTGATGTCGATCCTCGTCTTCTGCTCGTGAAGCTAAATCTGTGAGATCCCATGTTTCTGTCTGCCGTGCGTGGTTACTTAGTCTGCTCACAGCAAACCTTTTACAAAGAAATGTCTCTAGATCTGTGAAAAACAAAAAAAACAAACAAACAAACAAACAAAAAAAGTACTGGCAACTGGCATATAGAAGATGTGTTAACAATTAGACATTATACCGCTATGCAGAAGGCACCTGCATAGATGCTGAACCTGTAAATACTGTAGAAACATGCACAGCGAGGAGAAATCATCAAAAATACAACAAGTTCATGCTTTGAGTATGCTCTGTGTTGGGGGGGGGGGGGACAGCTTGGAAGACAAACCCCCGATTAGGTTAATGCAATCAATAATTAGATGGTGGTCATCTATCTTGACAGTTCACTAAGGCATCACAGAAATATGTCAGTCACACCATGCTCTACAATTAAGATCTACAGTTTATAGTGGGGAAACTGGGCATGCAGGTTGCCACGCCGCTACCGACCGGATTACCACTCCCCGTCAACCCGACTCATGGACAGACAGCATGAGAAAAACGAAAGGAAAGGCGTGTCGTGAGCAGTTCTGTTGCCAAAAAGACGGGCGCCGTTCCGATGGTCTCAAAGGTTCCAGGTTTAGCAGGTTCAGCACTTCCAGGGCCTTGAAAAAGTATTCACGCCCGTTTCTCAGGTTTCTCACCTCGCTACAAAAGTGATTTTATGATAGACCAACACAAAGTGGCTCATGATTGTGGAGCGGAGGGAAAAAACACCAAAAAAATAAAATTAAATCTGATAATGTGCCCCTTTTAATCTAAATAGATTTAGTCACCTAATCAGCAAGTAGAGTCCACTAGTGTGTAACCCTATGGGGTGGATACATTTACAGCAGGTTTAGGTTATAAAATAATATCCTAAGCTCTGACCATCACAGATCTCTGTGGAACAAGAGTGGGCCGACAGCCAAGTCATCCATGGTCATTCTGGAGGAGCTGCAGAGGCCCACGGCTCAGGTGGGATCTGTGATCAGGATGGAAGAGTGGCAAAGAGAAAAGCCAGAGAAAGTGCTGCTCAAAACAAACCACGTCAGGGACTCTGCAAACAAGTGGAAAGAAGTTGCACTGGTCAAACTGAACTGAAACTGAACTTTATGGCTGCAGTGAAAAAAAAAAAAAGCAACGTGTGGCAGAAAGCTAATACGGCACATTATCCTGAGCACACCGTCCCCGCGGTGAAGCGTGGTGCTCCGGCACAGCGTTCACTCAGGGCCGCTGGATGCAAACGCGTGTCAGACGGGCAGGAGAGAACGTCTTTCCTTCGGCTACACGGTTCTGCACCATTTTGTGTTGATCTATCACACAAAACCCCCAACAAAAACACTGGAGGTTTGGAGTTGTAATGTGACATAAAGGTGTAAAAGGTCAATGTGGTCCGAACCACGTTTACTAGGCGCTGGATGTGCAGCGAGCAGATTTTGCCCCTAGACTTGCTGAGGACGCCGTAGATAAACGGAGGCAGGAGCGGCAGCGACCTTCCTTCTGCATGAGATGTGCCGACTAGATGCGGTTGGCGAAGGAAAGCGGCGGCGCTGCGTTGTGCTGGGCGGACTGGGACGATCTCCGACGCCAGGGGAAAAGGAAGTCCCTCGGTGACTCTGATATCTTGATGGACAACACCTTCAGGGATACACTCTCTCCTTAGTGTAAAAAAAAAAAAAAAAAAACTAAAACAAAAAAAAGAAGCTTTTGATTAAATCATGAGTTATTTACAACGTCTCTGTAAGGCAGGGGGAGAGGTAGAACAAAAACATTCCAGCTGAGGCAGAGGGTTGTAATGGATGCTGTACTACTGTCACAGATGATGATACTGGCGTAGCGTCGTTTAAAAAAAAAAAAAGAAAGAAAAAATGCTGGAGAGTGTGTCTTCCGTTACTGAGCGGATGGAGAAGCATGGCTGGTAACAGAGAGGCGCTACTTATTATAAGGAGGCCACAGCAGGTAAAACTGGGAGAGGCATCCTGGTGTTTTTCTGTCTCTTGCTCTGAGGTTTGATGGATTTAAGACAAGAGCCCTGTAGGTTGACAAACACGGTGTGGATGTGAGAGTCCTCCGCTCTGTGGGCCACATCGCCTTCACTGTGGACGGAAAATGAGAGGGAAATGAAGCGAAGACGAGCTCCCGGCTGTTGGATGAAAGGGAGGCTGGGGAAGGAAGCTCAACTTTGTTAGACTTTGTCCTCCCGCACCTCCGCTATTATTGCTTTCCTGTTTGTTTTTTTTTCCACAGGCACTTCAGAGGATTGGGCTTTGGCTGAAGTTGAGCGTGAGAGGAGGAGGCTGGGGCGAGATGAGACACAGAGGAGCGACAGATGGAGCTAAAAGTGTGCTTGGGAACTCTAATTTGTTGTCTGCAACCAAAAGAAAGCTACCTCCCAGCAGTAGAGTAATCGTGCTCACTGGATAACAGTGAGGTTGGGATCGCTGGTGCTTGAGTGAGTCAAAGAGCACTCTCCTCATCCCCCAGCCGGTGTCAGAACCTGAGGACTCCGAGACTGAGGGTGGGTGGGGCGCAGAGGCTGCTGCGGCGACAGACAGGCCTGCCTCCCTGCTTCTACCTGGGGCCGAACGCTCTTCGTCCTACGCTAGTCCGTGTGGTTGTTCGCGTGCGTCTTGTCCGCGCCGATCGATCCGTCCGCGTCGTCTTTGACCTTCCGCCCGCCCCTCCCCGTCAGGACCTTGTAGCAGCCGCGGGCGATCTTGTACATCCAGATCGTGTTCAGGACGTCCAGGGCGATGCAAGACGTGATCCAGGCCACCTGGGCTCCCGGGCCCAGCCGCTCGAACTCCGGCGTGCCGAACGTGGCGAAAACGCTCGCCCAGTAGGACGGCATGACGCCAATGCGCACGACGAAGAACACCACTGCCATGGCAACGCCATTCAGCACCACCAGCCGGTGTGAGCGGGGGTACTTCAGCGCCTCGTAGAACCACCTGAGGCACAGAGAAGGCAGTCAGGTCAGGACGACACGTCTGCTACCCCTTGAACATTATTAGCGTTTTGTCTCCGCTGACACAAGCGGCCAGGATGTTACTGGGACTCGATGCGACAAACCGGTCTAATGCGGCGCGTAATTGCAGAGAGGAAGGAGCATGACACGCGGTTAAAATTCATTTTCACAAATAAAAATATGAAAAGTGGGCTCTGCGCTATGGGAGGGGAAAAGCTGTTGTTTAAAGACAGACCCGTGTGAGTAATTTACCAAAGCCACGGGGTTGTTGTCCTGAATCCAATGAATGCTTCGTTAGCAGGTTCCTGCAGAACTTGGTACATGCTGATGAGCCAATAGGGTGTTTTCAGCTGACGTCACGCTCACGTGACTACTCAGCGCGTCCGACATATTGGGTGGCAGTCGTTTCGCACCGTTGACCTGCATTGTATGACGCCTTAGGCAGTACTGGAAGTGAACAATGGGGAAAACGTGTTTAATGGTTGGTTGCACGGCCCGTGGAGGTGGAGATCAACGCTCTTTCTATTGCCTACCAGCCGTAATAGTGAATCAGTGTGAAAAAAAAAAAAAAACAGCTCTCTGAACAACGCCGTCACCTATGGCTGACACGGATATCCAGGTCCGATTTGGACGGTGTTAAGCTGGAATACGCCAGAGTCTGCGGTGCTCACTTTGTCACAGGTAATTAACTGTTAAGTATTTAAAACATATAAGAAGAATATATTAATAATAGGGCTTGGGCGTTATGACTTATTACTTTCCGCGGCTGTCGTGTTGACTGCCTCCGCCGCCTCTACTGCCTATTACTACCGCATACTGTACTCCCTCTCTCAGCCGTGTTCTAATTTGATTAATTTCACCTTAACTTGATTTCAACCATGGTAAACCGTTGCTGTATTGTGGGCTGTAACAGCGCAACACATGATCGCCATGGGAAAAACATAGAAACAGATTAATTTTCCACCGCTTTCCTGCCTGGAGGCGCAACCACGGAGAACAACTGTTAGCGATAACAAAGAGTCGGCTCGCTTGGATAGCGGCTGTAAGTCGACCGAACATAACTTTCCACAGTATCCCGATGTCAATGAGAGTGTGTTCTAAACGTTTGAAACACATGGCAGCTAGTTAAAAGTACATTACATGCGCGAGTGGTTGTTAGCGCTAACGGTTAGCATGAGCCAGAGCCCGTCTGATCGCAGCTTACCTTTGAACGAGTTACTGTGTTCCCACTGTTTGCTGGCTTTATGATCTGCAGCTCCTACCGGCGCCAATACGGTAAATACAACTTAATTTTGCACTGGTCATTGTTCTGCTTAAATAATTAAAGCCGCGAGCGGCGTCGATCGGCCTTGCAGCTAAGCGCCTTCGCGCACCGCCCGCCGCCGGCCGCCAGCCACCGCAGAAGCATGCGACACATTTGCGTCGGATTGTTTACATTTTTACCATCTTATTAAAACTCACCCGTCCACGTATGATGGCGATTTCCTTGATGTACATAACCAGATGTGAACTGGTTGTGAGCCTCTAGATCCTTGTAAGCTCTCATTTCCTCAAGAGTGTGCAGAGGGTTTTCACCGAACACCAGGTAATGCATTCAAGGGACACATCTAAAATATGCAGCACAGCGGTCCTTCAACACCCTGACGTTAAGGGCTGCAAAATACATAAGGCTGGGTCTGAGGCTCCGGCAGGACGAGGACCCTGCAGCCAGAACTATGGGGAATGGTTTGAGCTCAAGGCACACCCGTGTGTTAGAATGGATCCGTCAAAATCAGAACCCAAATCCAATTAAGAACGTGTCAAGTCCAGTCTGACTGAGCTTGAGCTATGGTGTAACGAAGAATGTTCAAAAACTGAGTTTCTAAATGTGTAGAGCTGGTGCAGACATGCAAAAAACCAACTCTGCAGAGTATTGACTCAGGGCAGCTGCATACAAATGCAAGCCTCACTTTTCAGATTTCTTTTTTAAAGCGGCGCGTTTTTTTCCCTTCCACGTCACGACTCTGCACCGCTACAATTACACACACACATAAAATCCTAGACAAAACTTTGGGAAAGTTCAAGGGGTATGAATACTTTGGCTTCGTATACAAGAAAAAAAAGAAGGGATTTGCTGACATACGGCCGCCTCACCTTTGGTTCACAAATGGCGTGGACAGCTCTGAAATGAGGCGGAAATTGGCAAAGTAAGGAAGCACCCCTCGAGTCTGCAAAATAAGAGACAGATTCATGAGTTGGGGAAACAGTTCAGGCACGTTTCTCCTCCTGGTGTGTGTGTGTGTGTGTGTGTGTGTGTGTGTGTGTGTGTGAGTGAGAGTGAGAGTGAGAGTGAGAGTGAGAGAGAGTTACTCACCAACACATAGCCGTAGGCATACAGCGCCGCCAAGTGGTGGCAGACGAAAAAGCTGTCGCCCATTGTGCTCCAGTTACATGCTAGCAGAACAAGATCTGAGAAGGAGGACGGGTGGTGGTGGGGGGGTACGGAGGTCAGAGAAGAAGGAGTGAGGTTACGTTTCAACGTTATTCTTTTATCTCAGACATAAAAAGCACATTAAAAGAAGGTAAAAAATGGGTTCAGAAGTCTGAAGTGTCAAAATCAAAGCATTTATGCTGAGAATGACTGATCTAGGATCAACTAAATGCGAGAATAGAACATTTCTGTAAGATGCAAAGAAACAGCCTGGTTTAACTAAGGAACATTTGACAGGTTATTTAGAAACTACTTGATTGTTTTTTTTTTTTTAGCTTGTTTAGTTTTGAGGCACATTATAACAGCTGCACATGAACCCGACACTGTAAAACAACTAGATACATGTTTGGGTTGTTAAATGGCATTACATCCCGTCACAACCACAAACCTCAGTGTGTTTTTCTTGGGAATTTAAGTGACGGGCAAACACAAAGTACGAAAAAAGCAAAACCAAGCCTGTTTTTTTTTTAATTGTTCATTTCATTATAAATAAAAAGATGACGATCATCAATAAAACCCGTTAAATATTCTGGTTGTAACATAACCACAGGTCAATCAGTTCAAGAGCTATCAATAGTTTTTTCTCTCTTGTAGCATTTGTAGCTAAGGAAGCAAAAAAAAACAACATGTCTGCCATGTTTTACTGCGTTCTGTGCAAAAGTAAATGATCAACAGAGCTAAAAAAACAAACTGCTTACCATAAAGAAGGTAACCACAGGTTATGGCTACATTTAGTTTGACCAGATTAGGGTCACCCCTGTGGAACAGCAAACAGAGTGTAAAGGTTCTTGCAGCACAACTGTGACATTATTCTAAGAAATGTTATAGCAAGTCAGGAGGGGAAACGTTTCTGGCCGACTTTATTAGTGCTCAGATCAAGGACCTACTCCCTGCAAGAACGTCCCGTACAAACCGGCAGGCTAATTAGCAGACGATCTGTAACAGAATCATTATTATTCATGCTCACTGGTCATTCCAGGCTGATGTGGCCTTCGTGCTCACATCGTATCTGTGTGTAGTCAAGTCCTAATTAAAGCCGACATGCTTAAAATAAAGATTAGCGAGTCTGGGACGAGGAGAGACAGTCCCTTGGCCGACCATCCCGCTCCGGAGACGGTTAGGTGTCTCTGCAAATAAAATCAGTCGGGAGCAACAACGGAGACGTCTGTGCTTCAGTTTACATTTGATCGCGGTATCAGTCACAGGTATCGCATGGCCGGCTGGCAGCTCCGGTAACAGGACTGCACAGCGAGCCCACACTGCGCAAACATTCACACTACTAGGCCGCTGTACACAGAAAGGTCCTGTGGGGGGGGAGCGATGACTCCAGCTCATTACGGTCCCTGACCTGCACCCAGTTGACAACCACGGTCATGAAAAACAATAATGTCGCCCAGGGTTTTCTTCCTAAGTGTTTTCGGTCGTCTTTAGGCAGGAAAAGAACTTTGGAAATCAATTTTGACCAAACATTTACTTTTCAAGGGGCTTCCCGCATGCTGACTCAGTTCTCAACTCTTCAGACCCCTCCCCTGGGGAAATGTGCATTTTAACAACAAACATTTCTACGGCAAAAACAACTACGATATCGATCATGGCACCGAACAGCAATAAATAAATAAATAAGCTGGGAGCTATCAGTGCAATGGGAGATTTATAACCCCAAATGCAATCAGTCCAACTAAAGGAACACAAAGCTTCTGCATTAATACGGGTTCTTTTTCAGCTTCCTGATATCTGATATTTTCTTTTCTCCTTTGGCTCCGTCAGCTTTGGAATCCCCAGCCTCCTCCGCATCTTTAGCTACTGCAGCATCCTCAGCTCCTCCATCGCTACATCTTGTGTATAGCAAGCGTTATTCACCTGAGAGTCATTCCCAGACCCTGTCACTAGCATCATATGACTCACACATTGGCTCTTTCCACCCTATCAGCAGGTTTATCAAACACGTTATGCTCTCCAGCATCATGGAATAAAAAGATATAAACTTTACCTCAAACAATACGCCTGATCCAGAAAAATACGGCTGTGACTCAAAAAAAAAATAAAAAACTGCATGTCACAGCCCGACAACATGAAGCCTGTAACTGCAGAAACATTAACTGCTGTTAAAATATTTAAGGAAAACCCTGAGTGGAATAAATACATATATAAGAAATGTCAAACTTCTAAATTCTAGCAATTATATTGGTCCTTAGTTATTGACTGTATCTACAAATAGTGTCCACCTACTAAGGTCTCATACCCTGCTCTGCAAAAAAGTAACAAAAATGTCTTGAAATGATTGTATTTTTTCCTTTATTTGAACAGGTAAATAAGACTATTTGCCAATGGAATTAGTAAACATACCTAAAATAAGATAATTAGATATCCTGCACTTGAAATAAGATGAATTGTTGGGCATTAAGAGCAATTGGAACCCAACCGCCTGGTTAAGTATATCAATTTGCAGAGGGTGAATGCTTGACACTTATAATACGCATAACACTAATATTGCATAAAAGCAGTCCTATGCAGTTTTGCAGACATCTCTATTGCAACGATTGCAGTTCGATGTGTTGTGCAGCTCCACTTGCCAACCATGTGGGGTTTAAGATGTTTTTTGTGCGCTTACACTGGTTGGCCAGTGGGAGGCTGTTTAGTGCGTACATACCATCAACATCGGTGATCTCAAAGCAGGAAAGGTGTAGCTCCTGCACAAGTGACTTTCTGCATGATTTAATGCATCTTTGCAGCCGCTTGGTAGCAGATATCGAACCATTTAGCTTTTGTTCTCTTTTTCACATCCCATCGATGCCCATTTCGACCCCGAGCTCCTCCTGTTAGCCAATCTGTCTTCTCTCCTTTCCACCGCAATTACACGGAAAGGCCTCAAGCAAATATCAGGTTGAACAGAACCCGACCTGAATGGCGCTGAAGCGATCAGAGGTCCTGCAGGCTGCTGCCGCCAGAGTCCAAAGACCTTTTTTTTTTTTTTTTTTTTTTTTTTTAAATCGCATCAGTGTGATTCAGCTTCAGCTAATCAAATGTACAGTGAACCCACATTCCTGATTCAATATACGAATAACTGACTGGAATCCAGCCTTAAAGGAGATGTGGTCATAGCAGCCCCATGTCCAAGAAGCTTATTTGCTGTTTGGAGGGTAATCATAAAAGTAATCTACAGGATTCCGACATTTTTCCCCCATTTCACAATTCCAGACTCAAATTTAGGGACATTTTCAGCAGGTTTTTGCTATTTTTTGCAGGAAGCTGCAAATATATAAAGCAAAATGTACTTCCTGGACAGGAAACAACAGTTCTTGAAGTAAATCTTGATTTTCCGGTATACTTAAGTGATTGAGGCTTCAAACACAGGGTTAATGTGCTCTTGACTCTCGCCAGTAGAGCGAAATCAGAAAAAAAGGCTGGACTAAGTTCTGGCTGACAAGCTTTGCCCTACAATAGCCATTCAATAAGTTAAACTAATGAAAAACGAATCAGTTGGTAAAGAAAAGTCAAAACTCCTCCCTGGTTGATCAGTTAAGTGGTCATGAGCAACGTGGAAAGCTCTTTATAAGCAGAAGTATTGACGGTCGTCTCGTCTGCTGCGTTTGCCTGTTGACACGATGGCAAGGCGGAAAGACAACAGTATCGATCTTGGTGGAGCAATGAAATAAAAAAATACTCCACATAAAATAGAAAAAATTAATAAATAGACAGTGTCTTATTTAAAGACAATGCTGCCAGAAGCCTATTTACGATTTACAAACATTTAAAGAGGACAAAGGTTTTCCCCACAAGGCAGCATTTCTCAGTGTATTATTATTATTATTATTAGTGAAAATGTTTTAAGGCAACATCGTTTGGATTGAAAGTGGGTTGACACCAGGCAGAGACAGCCTCCGATACCTCATCCTGATTAGAATGAAATAACAAGTTTGGAAAATATGCTCTTTTTGCAGAAACATGACGTTTCCATCCATCCAGTCGTGAGAGAAACCCCCAGTTATACTCTCCAGCTCATGCTGGGGGATCCCCAGCTCCTCCGGTGCCAAACGTGGTATATAATATGTCTTCTCAGGGGTCTCCTTCTTGTGGGATAAGAAAACCCAAAGGCAGTTTCCCAGGAAGCTTGCTGATCAGAAGCCAGAACTTCCCCAACTTTTTGATCCAGAGGAGCGGCGGCTCTACTCTGAACTCCCCTCAGACGCCTCCGAACTTTACCTCTTAGGCCGAGACTGGCAAGCCTTTGGAGGAAGCTCATTTCAGTCACTTGGGTCTGTGTCTCCCACCTCCTGACCATAGCAGAGTGACGGAACATGACAGCTTTTCTTTTTGACTCAGCTCATTCTTCACCGTGACATAGCGGAGCAGCACCCAGACAAGATCCTTAGATCTCTCCAGGCAAAGACTGACCCCCAGCCCAGAGGGAGCAGTCCACCTTCCTCTGGTTGGCCCTCACAGGATCGCCACCTTAACGTGGTGGAGGAGTTTGAGCTTCCCTATGATTCTGAGGCCTATTTTGATTGGGTGTTTCGGGCCCTGGTAGGGTCTCCCATTACAAGTTGGACCTTGGGGAGTGGCTAGACCAAGAAGGAGTCAAGGACCAGGGAGCAGGAAGACCGGAGCAACTGGTGACCCTCTCCAGGTGAGGGTGGCCAGTTGCTCCGGTCTTCCTGCTCCCTGGTCCCACCCAGGGAGACCACGGCCCTCTCCTGCAGCCTGGGCTGGCAGGAGAGGATCTAGTGTCTGGGGGTTGGGCTGTACTAAGTTAGCGACTGGCTTATAAAGCAACTTGAAACAGTCAAGTTATGTCACCAAAATGAGGCTTCAGATAAATACCCCAACACCTTTCTATCCAGCTTTCAGAAACATATGTGGACACCACTTCTGCAGTCATGCGTGCACTCTTTTAGATGTGACATTAGCTTTCAATGACCTACTGAAGAGGTCCACCTATTTTGGTAGCTGCTGCCAATGCTGACATTGTCGTCAGCTTAACGGCCGCCAAGCAACGCGCACAACAACAACTCCATTCAGATCATACATACATCTCTGGTTAGGTTTCAAGAATCGAGTCTCTGCACGATTTTCAACCTTCAAAAGCTGCGTCGCTTTGACTTTTCCCCCCCTCCCCCGTTTTTGTCTTTCTGTTACAGAAGTTTGAACTCTGAAGACATTTACTGTTTGCAAACTCCTCACTAAAGTAAACGCGAGCAAGTAAAGTTTAGCTGAGTATGGCGGCGGTCTTGCATGTTCTCTAGTGTCTCTAACCCTGAAACCTTATCTCCATTGTCTACAACGAGCCGCATACACAGTCCAAGCAGAGATAAGCCAATCAGGACACGCGGTCGAGGCGAGGGCGTCGGAGGTGCTGAACGGATTGCGATAAGAGCGGGAGCCGTGCTCCGAGCCAGCTACAAGCAATGTGGGCCTCTAACGGTTTGGCTCTGGCCTCCGAAGCACTTTTTGATGGCAGCCGGCAGAGTTCCTGTTTTAACACGTCTTAATAAAGCTGGGAGTCAATCAGAATGCCTGGAGGATTAATGCAGGGCACCCCGGCACAGAGGTGTGCACGTTAGCCTTAGAGCCATTAGGATTATGCTGTGGGACTGGTTAGTTCTGGTGGGTGAAGAGTGAAGAAGGACAAAGAAGAAGATCTACAGAGCCTTGCAAAAGTATTTACAGTTAAGCCCAGCTATTCATTCCCTCTGGCAGATTTAGGTTTAAACTAACTTTTGTTTAAACAGGTTTCTTTGGAGTGAAAGTAATATTAATGTTTTGGAGCGGAATGAAGCCATACAATTACACGAATAAAGCAGCAATTCTACGAGAACTCTTCCCCTTGTGTGAGAAGAATGAGGAACGTTGAGCAAGTTTTACTTTGTTATTGGTTTTACTAATAAGGAAATACAAAATCTTTTAAGCACATCAGCATCAAGTTATTATTAACATCAGGGCTGTAAAATGAGCAAACGACTAAGTGACTTTAATGTTCGTTGTTCTTGTACACCTAATATTATGACTTCTGTCTCATCATTTTCGCAAAAAAAAAAAAAAATCTCATCAGCGCCATCATAGATTAAAGAAAATAAATTATTGGCCACAGAAGAGTACATTTCCATAAAAAAAAAAAACATAGAACCTCAAAATCCTCTCGCGGCCCCCCATGTGGTGTGGAGGGAGCTAAAGACTAGGGCGATGCTAATGAGGCCTTCCGCACTCAGAACTGTCATAGGCCAGCGGAAACATGCAAAACAGCGGTCAGCAATTAAGCGAAGGTTTTAATGTTGAAAATGACGAAGATTTTTGCTCTGATTTTTGAGAAGAGTAAATCATTTGACACATTTTTTTTTTTATAAAATCAAAAACGAATATTTTATCTAAATTGAAAAACTGATTTTCATGAACAACAATCTGAAAAGTTTGCCGCACATTTGCATACAGTCCCATTACGCTTCTACCCCTAATTACAATTTAGTACACCCAAATACAGAAGTCCTCTGATTAATCCAAGTGGGAGAAACTGTTGTAATCATGCAATCCACCAGTCAAGAGGCAGGATTACTGTATTGTTGAAAAATAAGTCATATGAAGTCCTGTTTGCAGTTAGCCATCTGTGGACACAGTAAACATGAGACCCAAACTGAAAGGAAAACTAACCCTCTGAACATGGCGGTGGCACCATCATGTTGTAGGAAGGCTTTTTTTTTTTTTTGTCAGTAAGGACAGGGTTAAAGGGAAGATTGACACAGTTATATGGCTGATGATCCTGGCAGAAACTAAGTTCACTGCCCAAACATACTGGCAGGGCAGAAAAAGAAACGCTTAGACGAAAGTACACCCAGATTTTAGAATTGGACGGTCAAAGTCCAGATCTTAATCTAGTTAGACTCTGTGTCAAGACTTACATTATGCCTACAGATGCTTTCCAACTGATCTAGCTGAGCTGGCGCAATCTCCTAAACTCTCAATACAATACAATTAAGGCTTATCTGTTTATCTTATGGCATGTGAATACTTCTGCAAGGCAGTGTGAAAAGTACTGGACGAAGTAAATTATTAAAAAGAGAATGCAGTAACATAAATTCATGTTACAAAAACAAGTAGTGCAGGAGTGTAGGGCTGCAACACGGTGGAGGAGGAGGAGGGAGGGGGTGCCTCCATCTTTTCTCCTTATTCTCCAGCATCTTACACCCCCCACCCACCAGCCCATCCCCACTCTCTCTTTTCTGCTCCATCAGTGGAGCCGGCGAGGCCCAACAGAGAGACAATGAACGCCAGGGAGGTGGGCCGCATTGATCTGACTGCCAGAGATGTGGGGTCCGACAGACAGCTGAAAGCAGGAGGGCGCTGAGCAGAGCTGGGGGAGGCAAGGGGGGGGGGGTGGGTGGGGGGGGGGGGCTAGCTGCAGCTCCACAGCAATGAAAAAGAGTCTCTCTGGCTGGGTTTGAGTCTACGGGACAGCCGGAGGAAGTGAAACAGGGAGAGAGATAAACTAAAGAAATAAGAAGAGGAAGGAGAAAGGAGTGTGGTAATAATGGCAAGAACAGAGAAATGGGAAATTCAAGAGAAAACATTTCGAAGATATTTTAGGGGAAAAAATGGCGGGGGGGGGGTTATTTTTTTAGATTCAGCGATGTAAGTGGGGGAAAAAAAACAGCCTCGGCGTCAGTGGAAAGAAGGGAAGCAACAAGACAGAGGAGACGGGAATCAAAGGCCAAATCCTCAACCCGCTGGAGACGCCTCTGACACGTTAGATCTGGTCTCTGCGCTCGCTTCTTCCTTTTCGACGGCAGCAAACGCCGTCTGTGTCAGCGCTAAAGGTATTAAAGCTTGGCTCCACTGTTTTGCGCCTTCCCATCCTAAACCCTGCCAGTTTGACTCGTGAAAACAAAAGAAACAGCCCCCCCCCCTCCAAGGTTTCTGCATTAGTTGCATTTTTATGTATGGAAATGACGCGGGTATCTCTTACCAGACGGGGTTGGCGTTGACAGCATCGTCGAACCACAAGATGTACAAACAGAAGAGCCCCACGACCAAGGCGTGCACAGTAGACACCAACCTGGGAGTTGACAGACACACACATGAATCATCGCATCGAGTAAATACAGCCACAAGGTCTTCCCGTCAGCGTGTCCGGGGAATGAAGAACGATTCGGACTTGATTAATAGCCATTCGTGCCTGCAGAAACATGTAATTACATGTTTGTGTTAAATTAGGCCTGAGAGAGCCCCTCCTCTGACCTTTGGAGCGGTTATCTGGGCCACTGAACAAGGTCTCGTGAGAGCCAGCATCTCTTATCGGCCTTTTTGCCAGAAGCAGAATGCTTCCCCGATCACCAGGCCGTCTCTGGGCCGGTCGACATCGGTGCCGGTGCTGCTGGCCCAAAACTGGCTGAACAAGGAGCTCACCGTGTGGGTCTAAGAGCCTACAGCCTGACACCAAGTATTATTAAAAAAGGGAGGTGTGTCGGCATACAGTGCCTTTCAAAAACGTTTTTTTTTTTTTTTTTACATTTTGTAATATTACAACCCCTAACTTCTAAGTACATTTGGATTTTAGGTGATAGAGCAACACAATGACATGCATTGTTGTCTGGTGGAAGGGAATAATAAAATCTTGAACTATGGGGTCTGCATTTGTATTGAGCCCTTCAGGGTCATTAATGTTTAAGAGCCACTGTCCAATAATATTGGAGCTACAGCTGAAAATCTTTTATGGTATCTCTCTACCAGCTGTGGACATTGCGACTGCAAAAAGGGAACTAAAAGTAAGTAAAACTTTTCTTGAAATGAGTGCATATTGCCCTTGAAATAAGATGTTTGCACTTAAAATAGGAACAACTCATCTCCATCGTCTTATTTCAAGAGCAGTTTATCTTTGGCTACGTTCACACTGCAGGGTCTTCATGCTCAATTTTGATTTTTTTTTGTTGAAATCTCTTTAATGCGACCGCCATCATACTGCAGTCTGAACGGTTCAAGACCGCAAAGCGACCCGCATGCCCGGATAACAGGAGTCACACAGCAGTGCACTGTTTACGCAAGTAATGGTGAATGTAATGGATTCTAGAAGTGTTCAATAGAGTTTTCATCAGGAAAAAAACAAAACAAAAAAAACGTGGATACCGGCCAGCATCTCTCCAATATTGAGATGAAGTAAGGTAAGAAGAAAGCAGCACAGCTATTAATGACGGTCTTCTGCTGCTGCTGTATGTGGATGTAGTGAGAGAGACAGGAGAGTGACGTGAAGGAAGGATAAAATGCGACAGGATCGTTCAGACAGCGGACGCTTTGAAAAATATCCAATATGTATCCGAATTCGAACATGTGGCACAAATCTGATTTTTTTTTTTTTTTTGGCATGTGGGGGGGTGGGGAGTTAATCATAATAAGGCAGTTCACAGTGCCATGAAAAACACGGATATGGGTCGCATATGAGCATAAAGATCGGAATTCGTTTGAATTTCCCTGCTGTGTGAACGTAGCCCAATTGACTTATTTTAGGGGTCAAAATACTCATTCCATTGGCAGCTCAACTCAAGGACAAATACACTCATTTCAAGAAAGTTTTTACTTACTTTTAGTTCCCTTTTTGCAGTGAGACACATCTTTCTTCAAAAAAAAAAAAAAAAAAAAATCCCTCAGGCGCAGACACACTGGATGAACAGAAAACTTCAAACTTGGTAAAACTCTAGGTCTGGACTTTGACTGGGTCATTTCAACACATGGATAGGCTTTTACCTAAACCTCTCCATTATAGTCGCTTTTTAGCTTCCCTGACGCTGCCGCCTCCATTTCTTCGGCCACACATAGTGTTTCGCACTCCGTCTACAATGGTTTTCTCTCCTGCGACTGTTCCAGAAAGGCCAGACTTGGGAAGTGCATGAGAAACAGGACTTCTGTCATAAGATCAATCCACCTGAGCTGCAGTGGAGCTCTGCAGCTCCTCCAGAGGGATTGAAGGTGGGGAGGTGGGCCTTTTAGTCAGTCAGTTTAGGTGGACAGCCGTCTCTTGGTAGGTTTGCAGTTGTGCTATTTAATGGGTTAAGTGTAAAGTCTCTGCATACCTAGAACCAGAACTAAACAAGGAGAAGCAGCATTTAGTTCCTATGCTCCACTGATCTGGAACAAACTTCCAGAAAATTGTAAAAGTGCGGAAAGCCTGAGTTCCTTTAAATCGAGATTAAAAACACTGCCTTTGAATGTTCAAGTTAAACTGTTTTACTGTTTTTAAATGTTCTTTTTTTGTTTCTACATTCTATCCCTACTTGCTTTTATTCCTATATTTAATCATGTAAAGCACTTTGCATTGTCTCTGTACTGAATTGTGCTATATAAATAAATTTGCCTTGCCTTGCCTAAAAGGGGCTGAATACGAAAATAAAGCGCTGGTCTATCATAAGAATACAATACACAGAATCTCGTGGTCGTATTGTAATAAAATGTGAAAAAGAAGAGATGTGAAAACTTTTGTAAGGCACTCCATATAAAAGGTAGAAATGATTCTTAATAATCTCAATTCTCTGACTTTATTCAACAAGACGCTCTTCCTCTTTGGACATACTTTTGCTCTTGTCTCCTTGCACTTAAGCCAGGGTTACATAAACAACCCTGACACGCTCAGAGCTGGGTCTTATGCAATGGCCAAGCACTCTGAAGGGAAGCCATTAGTAGATGCTTTGCCTCCAACTTGCTCCCGACTTCTTGGCCAGTGCCCTAGGTTCTCTCTCTTACGGTCAAACAAGCTAATGCCAGCTGTAGCTGGATGACTGAAAGGGTCATCTCTGAGAGCGGGCTGACAGCAAACAAACGAGAGGAGGACACATCCAACAGGGCCAGAGAAGGATGTTGCACAACAAACGGTTGCCCTCTGAACCCGGCCCCCCCGAGGCCTCCGCTTGAAACTCTAAACCCCTCTGTGGCGCACCGGCAGCTCGCGTCTCCCAGCTGCACATGTGCAGGACCATGAGTTTGCTCGGAGCGTGACTCATAAGAGTTTCGGCTTTAAAATAAAACGCCCAGGGGTCAGCGGGGTGAGCCTGTCCTTTCGCGGCAGCGCTATACGGCTATACGATAGTCTTGGTCTGGAGAAAAGCGTAAAAGCTGAAGCAGCAGTTTTGATTGGGCAGCGGGAAACATTAGCGGAGCACTGGCAGAGCCTTCTAGGCATTCAGAGAGGGCTGCAAATTAAAAAGAGTGAAATAACCTTACTTCTATATTTCATTTTTCCAATAATAATTTAATAGCGGCTCCTCCATGCTTGACAGACGGATTTCTGACTTCAGAAAAATAAACTAGCTGAACTAAATATGTATTTCACATAAGCAAAGGAAAGCCATTCTATACAGACCCTGTATAAAAAGGCGCATAACCTTCTTTTCTCTCATACTGTCTGACCTGATATCACATTCAATGTTTTGTGTTTTAGCTACGTTAGGATGACCAAAACTATTTCTAATTGGTAAATGCTAGAATTGATCAGAAGGAATGTTTTGTTATCAGGTCTTTGAACCATTTGGGAAAGCCCAGATGAGGATGGCATGGCTGTGTGAGCATCTGATTTCACATTTGTGTTCTAAAGGCATGCACGTGGATGGATTTTAAGGCAACATGTCAAAACACACTGCTCCCTTGTGTCGCATTTAGAAATATTATGTATAAAAAAAAAAAAAAAAGAGAAACCATCCAAGATATTGGGGAGAGAAATGTGGACCTCCACACGGCTGGTTCATCTGTGGGTATAAACAGCAGGGGAAGGCCATCATACCTTTCAAGGAAGGAGACGGCTTCGCTGTCCCACAGATGGATGGGTTCTGCTGAGAAGTGTGCAACCCAGAACGAAGCAAAAGACTTTGGGAAGGTGTTGCTTCGAGCTGGCAAGAGTTGGCCATTATGCACAGCAAAACAACTCGTGTATCGACATGCGCTGAACAGCCACTCAGCGAAGAAGAAGCCATTACTCCAAAAGGCAATAGAGTATAAAAAATTTTTTAAATAAAGATTTTCCAATTCTGAATTGATTCTCATTAATTCCTAAAGATCGATTAAAAAAAATGCATTTTCCACTGTGAACTTCCGACTCACACTCCACTCTGGGGAGTGAATTTTTAATGTCCCGTTTTTAATAATGCACCAGCTGTAGATATCTCTGGTGTCCTCTGTTTTCTACCCTGGATGTGTTTGGGTTTTCTGCCTCTCAGCATGTCTGTGAAAGCCGTCGTCTCAACATTCAGGTTTATGGTTTAGTCCTTAAAGCCGCCATTAGATACCATTACTTTATTCATTTGCTGTTGGATGTTAATATAATACCAACATCAATATGTTGCATAACTACAGTCATGTAACTCAGGTAACAGCTAAAAAAATGGTTTTAATACCAACAATCCAATTTGAGATCGGATTGAAAAGAATCGATTCTAAATCTGGAGAATCTGAATCGAATTGATGCTTGTAATGTGAATCGATACCCAGCCCTATAAGGCGGCATGATAAGATAGCAGTTAGAGTTCACAAACGCACACAGTAACAGAGACATTTATTGTCTAACCTTAACCTTTTGGCCGCCGTGATCATTGTTGCATTTGTTGCTTGCCATCCTTTAGAGCAGCATTTCAACCGTGAAGAAATGAGGAGGCTGCATCGCGTTGTGGATGTGTTTGGCTGCAGAGGAGCCTGGTGCACTTCACTCAATAGATGGCATCATGAGGAAATACTGAAGTAACATCTCAAGACCTCAGCCAGGGAGTTAAAGTTCGGTACCCAACTGGTCTCCCAAATGGCCATAAACAACAAAGTCAATGTCCTGGAGAGGCCATCACAACGCCTTTATCTCAGCGCTTTAGAAGATTAGCTGGCAGAGATTTAAGGTGTGAGTGAGAAAACATGGCCGACAAACCTGACTCAATGACAGCATCTTTGTCAGGAGGAACGGGGGAAAGTTCCAGCAAAGTAATGTGCGACGTTGGTGGGAGGATACAGTTTTAAAAGGCAACTGGCTTTATTAACAGAAATTATTTGGGCGATCTGACCTGAAACAGGCAGGCGTTCGGTCTGATTTCATGTCCGACAGTGACAGAAAGCGGTCACATGTCTTTTTGGTTTGACGGGGGTTTTAACTTGTACCTTAAGCAATCCCAGAAAGGGAAAACGCAAAAAAACAAAAAGACAGTCCATTTATATATAATTTATTCCTGCAATACTTATTTCTTTGCGGACAGACAGACATGATTAGGTCGAAAAGAAATCTGTTGGAGGTGAAAGGTTAGCAGATTGGTTCCCACGCACCTGGAGTTCCACTCGGTGAGCTTGGTGGGAGGTAGCCGCCTGTAACCCGGCGTGACGGCCAAGGAGAGCCGCGGACTGGCCACCGAGAAGAGGAGCTGGAAACCCACGAAGCTGCCAGCCACCACGCTCAACTCTCTCGCCTCCATCACTCACCTGAACACGACAGGAGGGGCAGGAAGGGACGGGTGAGGGACAGGGAGACGGAGTGACCGATCCACACGGACAGCTCGGGACAGAAAAAAAAAAAAAAATCACTTGTCAGTCATCCTGGGCGGCAACGGCGGCGGGAGGGGGAGGCTGCACCCCGTGTGTTCATCGAGTCCACAAAGCAAACAGGAAAGGGAAAGAGACAGAGGGACACACGGAGAAACTGAAAACACACGCTGCCTAATGCAAGTGACAGGAGAGCCGTGCACGGCCAGAAGGAAACGGGGGGACAGCAGCGTTACGGGCGACAGAAAGTGAAGGGAAAGGACTGTGTCAGAAAACAGCAGGCAGACCAGGAGCTGAATTGGGAATAAAGGGTCTCTATTATGCATATTTCGCAAGCGGATTACAGCGACTTGTTTGGGACACACCAGCAATCCCTGTGAAGAAAACAAAGACTCTACGTAGAAAGGAGGAAAAAAAAGAAAGAAAGAGGATTTTCAAGATGAAGCAACGGGTCCAGGAACTCGACTTAGCAGAACAAGCGTTCAGGCTGCCGTTTCAATCAACAATGCGCCTCATTATTCCTCCGCCTTGCTTTAAAAACAACAACTTCCGGAGGATTTTAGACGGATTTTGTGCGATTGACCAACACGAACTGCAGCATAAATGTGAAAAAGGTTTGGCCCCTTTAACTATGACCAGCCTAAATGCAACATAACGCTACCGCGTGATTCAGCAGTCAGCCCTCGTTAGTAAAGAGGTTCATTTAGCCTTAGTGTAAATCCAGCTGTTCTGTCAAGGCCCCAGAGGTTTTTGGACAACAAGCAGCAACATGAAGGCCAAGAAACAAAGCAAGCAGGTCAGGGAGAATGTTGGGGAAATATTTAAGTAGGGTTAGGTTGGAAAAAAATTAAAATGAACGTCACTATGCTTGAAGACTTTTTTTTTTTTTAAATCACTAAATGGTTGGGATTGTTAAGTTTTGCTTATTGAAAAAATTTTCTTTCACCGTTAAAGCCACGGCAGCGCCAAGAAATAATATCAGGGATGCACAAAATCCCAGAAATATCAAGTCGACCATTTAAGGTTAAATTTTTTTTTTTAAAAAAGATCATGAGTAAATATGCTCGTCTCGCCAGAAACTGAAGCCGCTGAACTTACGCCACACAAAATGTGTGTCACCGCCAAAAATGTTTGCTTATGCGTGTCCTGACTAATTGGGGAAATCTGCTTACTTTCACTGAGGTCGACAAACTGGAGGTTTGTCTTTGCGGAAAGAAGAGCAACCCCGAAGAGGCACTGAAAGGAAGACGTTAAGAGACCAAAAGACAAGAGAGCGCTTGTCCTTGTGAGCCTCGATGCTTTTGAAAGAGGAACAGTGGAGAAAATTGATCCCCCGGTCCCCAACACCGACCCGGTGCTCTTCTCATCAGCGTTTCTACAGCTGCTTATTGTTCAAGAACAAAACTATCGATTCACCGGAGGCATCAAGTTGACTTCTCCTCAGCTCTGCTTTCCAAAATAAAAGAACGCTCTCGCCTTAGTCTAGGAATCACCTACGCTGTTTGTATCTTGTGAAAAAACAACAAAACTCTCTTTTTGATATTCATGAAACAGGATGCTCATGATCCAAGGGTTGTTTTTTTTCCCCCTGCTTTCCGTTCTGATGGCGTAAAGTAAAAACTGCCGCCCCGACTCTTAAGGAGCTTCCACTTGCGTCCAGTCCTATCAGCTGTTGCAACATCCTGCCCCCGGACTCTGCCGGCCACGTACCCTGAACTTCTGATTAAATCCGGCGAATTACGCGAGTTATGCAAACTCTAATTGCCTCTGACAGATTACGCCGAGCAAGACAAAGGTCAGCGTGAGCTGGTGCACACGGTGGTGGGGGGGGGGGGGGGGGGGGGGTACCTGCCACAGCGCAGGTTTCTTCCGTTTGCACAGCAATCTAAGAGGGTTAACCGCTGAGCCGCACATGACACTTATGGTATGAAGTGCACACGCATTCGGGGATTTGCTCAAGCGTTCATACACCCCGGCCTCTTGGCACATTGTGTCACTTTAGGACCACAGAGGGCTGTGGGAAATTTTAAATCGCATTTCTTCTGGATTTTTGAATGTGGGTTGTGGTCTAGACGTACACGCTGCTTTCTGTACGTCTACCTTTACACAACGTGAAAAAAGGTGTTTTTTCGTTTGAAAAGCCAACAATCCGGGCTGCGATGCATTACTGTCACACGGACACAAAAACAAAACATCCCCCTCCTCAATCGCTAGATGGAAACAAACATCGGACGTACCGGTCGGACCGATACGTTAAAGAATGACTAACATTGCCCTGATACATCCCTGCTTACAGTTACCCAGTCAACGGGTTCTCCCACCTGAGCTGTGGGTCTCTGCAGCTCCTCAAGAGTAGCCTCTCGGCTGATTCTCCTATTACTGCTGTCGCTGCCCGCCCTGACAGTTTAGGTGATGGTCCTGTTCCAGGAGGGTTCCAGTTGTGCAGTGTGCCCCCCTCCTCATGATGCATTGAGCAGAGGTTCATGAGATGCCTAAAGCTTGGGGATCCTGCGGCTCTTATTTTTGAAACAAGAGGCGACGTAGATGTCGAGTTGCCCTGTTTGGTCGACGGAGCCGACAGATGAAGGCTGCTCCTCCGTCCGGCTGAAAGCGCTCCGTTACGACAGAACGGAAGAAGCCTGGAAACACTTTCCAGTTGTCGCTTCAGCAGGAATTTTTGGGCACTCTGTCACAAAAAGAAACTGACAGGTTTATAAATCCTCGATTCTAGTAATGAAAACACAGAAAATGAGCATTTTCAACGCAGTTGGGTTTAGGAGCCCCTTAGATCCAGACATGCAGTGGTCAAGCCTGGACTGGATCATTATACATTGATATTTTTTTAAACCTTTATATTTAGAAGAGAAAAAAAACAAATAGGTTTATGAGAATGCTATAAGACAAGATTTTTACCCTAATACTGTGAACTGTCGCCTCTGTTTGGACTTTCCAAACCCAGTAAGGACGTAGTTTAAAACTTCTCCCCATCTTTCTCTCTGACCTGTCTGCTGCGTTCCCTGGACTTCCTGATGCTGGTTGTTCACTAACATTGTCTATCAAACCTCTCAGGCCTCCCCAGAGCACCTGGATGCAGATTGCCTGACTTCTGATGGCAATGAGCTGCACGGGATTTGATTCAGGAGGTGTCGATATTGGGGACAGCATTGGCATGAACGGATGCCGTTAGACAAATATGCGCCACTCTGTTGGTTTTTCACACAGAGTTCCTTCACACTCTTGAAAACGTAGGAAAAGTCAGGCATGTTCTGAAACCGTGGACTTCAGAAAACCTTGGACTCGAGCAAACTGGACCTAAAGCCCCAAACAACGAACTAAAAAGGTACCAAAACTCTCAAACTGGGCTTGGAGTCTCAATTTGTTGCAGGATAATCCAGTCCTTACTTAACACGTTTAGGATATTCAAACAGAGCCGGTCTACTTTAGACCAGACAGGAGAAAGCTGGGTAACGGTCCATACCACACTCCAATAAATCAAAAATAGAATAATAATAATAAAAAAGACAGTCTTAAAAACTGCAGAAATGTGAGTCTGCAGAAGAACAAGGTTGAAAAAGACAAATGAATAGGAACCGTGCACCTTAATCCGACTGCATAATAATATGGCAACACAAAAAAAAAAAAAAATAGCCGTCAGGTCCAGCAGCTGAGCACAGACAGGGTCCACGCCACCCAAAGAGCCCATTGTTGTTACCCAGACTTCCCTGCGCCCGCCCTGATCATCGGTGCAGCATGGCCTGAATAATTCATCGGCATCCTTCACCTGGCAGGCATGTTCATCCCGCCCCGTGGGGAGAGAGGAAGAGGAGGAGGAGGAGGCCCGAGGAGCCTCCTCACTGCGGCTCAGGGCCCCGATCAGGAGCCCGCCCTGCCATCCACCCCTGACCTTCTCCTGCAGGACCATCCTGCTGCTGTCAGCGAATCGTGACCCCCTCCCCCGACACATCGACTAAACATATATAATAGCGCTTCCATTTCTCTCCCACCCTCTGTTGGTTTGGAAACGCGAACCGACCCCAGTCTGTACCGCATTGCTACACCACAGCACCGGGCATGGACCTGCACAGCCACCCCCCCCCCCCAACAAGCCCGATCACACCGGTCTCCTCAGGCGTGCTGGACCCTGACATGAATACTGATACACGGCGGCTGATCAAGCGGCCAAAGATGCCTCCAACCACCACCCTCCTCCTCCTCCTCCTCCTACGGGGATTTGCGCATCGTCCGCCCGGCTATACTGGCGTGAGCGGTTCAAGGCTAGCCCCCCGGTAATGTGCGCCAACAGGATGAGATGATCTCCACTAAAGAAATCCGGTGCGCCCCGCTACGTGGATGCAAATGAACAACAAAAGCGTTGCAGCGGGCGGCCGAGAAAATGGCGAGATTTCGCGAGGATCGTCTCAGCGACAAAAGAGCGAGAGAGAGAAAAAAAACCCGCATCTTTTTTTTTTTTTAAATGTTTTTTTTATTTCCCTTTTCTTTAAAAAAAACGTAACGCCTGGACGCGGTGAACAAGGTGGAGCGGCTGGCACACCGGGAGTACAGCTGGGAAAACCTCCACCCGCTGTTTTGAAGAGCTACGGGCAACAACAACAACAAAAAAAGTATAAAGTAGCTAAAATGTAGACAGCGTGGGTCCTCGGCGGTGGGACGAGCTCCGTCTTACCTGCTAGCCGTGGCATAGGGCACCGCTGGCGGATAAGCCCCGGTGGTGGTGGTGGTGTTGTTGTTGTTGTTGTGGGCGTCTTCTCCCCACTTTCCTTCAACTTGACGTTAGCTAGCGGCTCGGCTAAACTGAGAGCAGCCCGCTGGCTCTGCCCGCGAGACCCCCAGGACAAGCGGAGAAACAGCCTTCCCCCCCCACCCAACCCGCCGCCGCCGCCGCCACGGCCACGCAGACAGCGCCGTGTCCCGACAGCCGCTACCGACAGGACAACGGCTTCTCTCACCGCCTCATGTCCTCGCTTCCACGCGTTTTCGCCCAAGAGTCCCGGTTGGAAAAGTTTTTTTTTTTTTTGTCGTTTTATTTTGGCTCTGTCAGAAAGCGAGCGAGCGAGCGGTGACGTCGGCACGCACCCGCCCCCGCGTGCACACGCCCCCCTCGGGTACTGGCTACACCCACCGGAGACAAAGGGCTGCGTTTGGAGATGATGGGTGGACGTGGAATCGGGGCTGGCCCGAGCCTGCGTGGGTCCCCCCTTGAGCAGGGTTTGGTTCGGGGCCCTTGTTGTTCCCGTCTTTGGTGGAATCTGGGAGATGGGGCCAAGTTTAATTGGCTGAGTTTAAAAGCAATCCATAATAATTTGGTTATTATTTGCTGACATGTATTTCAGTGGCCGCTTGCAAGTAAACATAAATACAAAATAATAAAAAAATTAAATCACATTTGTTTGCTCATAAAATGTGTCTGACGTTTGGTTTTTCAGTGTTCCCATTCCATGTTGGATGTATTGTTTCAGTGAGGAAGGACATCAGCCAGACTAGTGTGTTTGTATGTTCTCAAACGCTTAGCTTCCATGTGACCTAATGCTGGTTTCTCATTGGCTCCCTGAAGTTTCTCCTTGCTTGCGGCCAGTCGGTGCTTTTTGTGTCATTCCTCATCCAGTCAGTTAAATTCATGACACTTTTCACTTGGAACGCGCCTACGAGGATGTGCTTAAAAACAGCTGCGCTCCAACTGCAGGTTGCTGAGGTGCGAGTCGCCATAATTGACAAAGACTCCTGGAATGTCGGCAGAAACAGCGAGCGAAAGCCTGCTTGTGGAGTTCCTGATAGCTGTCAATCAAAGTCACACTGCTGGCCGCTTAAACGCACCAATGCCACTCACACATTATGCAAACAGAAGAGTCAGGCCCCCATCGACTAAAAAGACAGGAGACGCTGTCGTCATTCATTTACAGAATCCAAATTTCACAAGGCTCTTACTGGAGGAAAACAAAAAACATAACAACAAATAAAGAAATTAGGATCAAACAGACCAGATCTAAAAATCCAGCTGTAGGCAAGTTGTTCAAGTGGAGTTTATTGTTGCGTAGCAATCCCCGACCTCTAGTGCGCCCCCCCCCCCCCCCTAAAAGGTCTTATCACCAGCTGCCACTGATGCATGTGAACATACCGAGCTGAGAGTCAAAGAACAGACTGAACTTGTAGCATCAGACGGATAACTCTGTCAACTCAGCAATAAAACAGAGAGGGTTGTTTGTACTTCCCCCGAATAAACGCGCCAGTTCCTCTTAAGCTTACATTTTAAACCACAAAACACATTTTAGGTTATCAATGCTGAAATGCTCAAAACAAATTTGATGGCATTTTAATTTCAGAAACAAATAGAATTTTAGAGCGATAGCCCGTGTTAGAATTCCAGCATGATGGCTAGGGCCTCAGTGGCGGGTTCACTTAAGCCTTGGGACCGCTCTGTGTGAAGCAATAGTGGAGACAATAAACAGTTTGCGTTTGCAGGTCAAATGTGGCCTTATTTCACCTAATTCTGACCACTTTTTACAAATGTGTGTTCATGCAATCTGACTTGCTAAGTATTCACCCCCCCTCCCCCTTAACCTCTTCACAATTTGTCATGTTACAGGCCAGACGTATCAGTATGTTTCATTGTCATCCTATTTGATAGATTTATACAAGGTAGAATATATAAAATACATGCCATTATTATTATTATTATTATTATTATTATTATTATTATTATTATTATTATTATTATTATTATGGGAGATAGTGTTCAGGTAAGATGTGACCAAATTTGAACCTTTTTGGCCTTCATGCAAAGCACTATGTGTGCTGGAAAACCGACACCCAGAACATACATTCCCCACAGTGAAGCACGGTAGTGGCAGCATCATGGTTTTGAGATTCTCTTCTTTGGCAGGGACTGGGAAGCTACCTGGGCAGATAGATGGAGCTCGATAACTCTACTGTTGTGCAGACATATAGTGGCTTTGAAAAAAAGGATTCATGAGCTGTTTTGCATTTTGTCACATTCAAATATTGGTTATTTTATTAAAGACTTACAGCAATAGGAAAGACCAACACAAAGCTTTGCATGGAAGGGGACTGTTGCATTGTATTCCAAAAATTAATAATAAATGATACTTTATTCATCTCACAATGGGGAGCTGTGGGCTGCCACTGTGGGGCGCCCGGGGAGCAATCAGGGGTTAAGGGTCTTGCTCAGGGTCCCAGAGTGCAGGCAGTTGGGATTGAACCAGATACTTGCAAATGTTTTACAAATGAAATAAAAAAAAATACAACAGAGATTAAATGTTTTACTCGCGTTCCTTTGCAAAATTGCACAATAAAAACAGAATGGATGGAGAGTGTCTACTGGCCTTAATTTTCAACTCTTGCCATAGCTTTGCAATTGAATTTAGGTCAAGGCTTTGACTAGGCCGTTCTAACCCATGGGCTGGCTTTGAGCAAAACTGCACTACTGCAGCTGTAGCTGTGTGTTTAGAGTAGTTGTTCTGGTCAAATGTGAACCTCCAACCCCAGTCCCAAGTCTTTTGCAACCTCCATAGGGCTTTTCTCAGCTTTGTCCAGGAATTAGTTCCCATCATGCCTAGCTTCCGTATCCCTGCTGATTAAAAGTATCTCCTCAGGACAATTCTGCCGACTCCTTGTTTTGCAGCAGGGACAGTGTGTTCAGGGTCACAAGCAGTGCTAGTTTTCCACCATGCGTACACGTAGGATAAAAAGTAAAATGGTGGTTTCCTTGGGCCAGAATGGTTTGCTCTGTCCCACACATGACTTTTTTTTGCAAAATTGTAAACAGGACAGCTTATGATTTTCCCTCAGTAATGGCTTTGTTCCTGCCGCTGGTCCTTGCAGGTCAGGCTTGTGGAATGCAGAGCTAATAGCTGTCCTGTCAGCAGATTCTCCCACATGAGGTGTGGATCTCTGGCGCTCCTCCTGTGTTCCTTCTGTTTTTTTTTTAGGCCGTTTGCTCATTAATGCCCCCCCCGCCCCCCAAAAAAAAAGAAAATAAAAAAATTGACAGAACAGCTAGATTTGTGTTGGCAGAAACGTGAATGGATTAATTCTGCTGAAGGTAGTTGTTCGCACTGGATTTTATTTAGGAGTATAAAAGGGGCTTAAAAATAAATGACTACCACACTTTTTAGATTTTACTTGAAGTTTTCCTGACGCCTCTCTGTTTGATCAGTATGTGGATGGCATTAAATACAGGTTTAACAGCAAACATATGAGTACGTCAGTCATTCATTGGCTCAAACAAGTCTTCTCACAAAGCCTGTTAAAGGTCAATAGATGTGTCTTTCTTCGCAAACAGCATGAAACAATTGCCGCAATTGTATTCTGTGGATTAGATTGTACTGTACGATAAGCCTTGGCGAACTTTCTAAGGAGTGTTCGGGGAGGGGTTTGAGAAATGCTCTCGCGGATATATGCTACTTAGGGGGAATCCTTCTTTTCAGAGCTGCAGGCAACAACAGTAATCATGGGAAAATAATCTGCTCATGCCCTTGTCAACAGGTGTGTTGCGCAGGTGACACAGCAAATGATTGTCAGTTTTTTAAAATAAGATGTCGTTATAGTTTTGCAGTCTGTTGCTTTTCAAAGCAGAACTGCCTGACCTGTTTTGTAGGAAGGCTTCGTAATAATTTTATAATCTTGTTTTGAAGTTGCCAGTCAGGTTTTACTGCACAGACACGCTCAATCTCTTGCATGAACATCTCTAAACGAACCACCGTCCCGCAGCTTTTTGTTCCTCGTTGCTCTAACTGTAACCATCTTAACACAACCCCTTCCTATCTCAGCTCTAATCAAAACCAAATTCCAGCCTGATAACTGGATCGGAACCATCAACGGCCTCCTGCCGATGACTAAAATATTCTCAGTACAATAGTTTAACTCTCCATTTTAACATGCAATCAAATACTTTTATCCATACTACGATTTTACTGGATGACTCAAAGAAAACTACAAAAGAAAAAAATTAAGTGACTCAATTACTATTATTTTTTTAAATAAATTTGAATCCATAGGTCCAAATTCACAGCTTAAATACACAAATAACCTTGCTCTCTCTCTCTCTCTCTTGCTTTCAATCAGAATATTTTTTTCCCTTGTTTTATGTTAGTCAGGGTAAGCTAAAATATTTGCTAAATGCCTGAGTAAAGAAAAGAAAAAAACTTTCTTCAGATTCAGAAGTTTTACACGCTGCATGACTCAGGTCTGTTTTGGCAATCCTTCCACAAACCTCTTACCTTAATTTGCCCCTTCCCTCTGACAGACTTGCTATAACTGAGTCAGGTTTGTAGGCTGCTTTGCTCACACATTTTCTCGGCCCTGCTCACAAACTTCCTGTAGCACTAATATCAAGAGCTTTTTGATGACCAGTCATAAACATTGCATTTCCTCTTCCCTCTTAAGACCAGGTCCCCCACCCGATTTTTTTCTGAATTTTTGCTCCAAAAATAATTTGCTTAAATCTAATCACACATTATTCAGCAATTACCAATGCCATTTAAATAATCTTGGTTTCATCTGTGATAATCCATTTATATCAATTTTGCAATAGTTAACAAAAGGAATTTACAGTAATGAACCTAGAAAAAAATGTTCAGTTCCTTCCTCAGAATTGAGGGCTGCTGGGCTTAGCCTTCCCCTAACCCTTTGTAACAAAGGTATGCTCAGGGTCATTGTCTATTTGAAAGAACAGCTTGTTTCCAAGCTTTAACTTTAACTTTCTGACGGAGATGCTGCTTCATTATGCAACCATAAGGGTTTTCCCCCCTTTGTGATACCATCTATTTTGGAAAGTGCAAAACACAGCTACAACATGATGCTGCCACCCTTGTACTTCACGGTGGGACAGACTTTCAAACTCCCCTCATTTTCCTTGAAATGCAACAACAGTCATTATTAGGATTTACCTCAATGTAGGTTTCATCAGACTACAGGGCACGCCAGCAGAAACCTTTGGCTCTGAATACATTTGCAAACTGCAGTCTGACTTTTTTTCTTTTTGGCATAAATGCTTCTCTTGATAATCTTCAGCAACAAATTTCCAAAAAAAAAAAAAATAAATAAAAATAAAATAAATTCCAAAGCTGTCAGAAGGTGGAATCTAAGCTATTTGGTGACTTAGTGACTAGAAGATTTAACTTTTATTTGGATTGTAATCCAGACCTAACTAAAGATTGTTTATTTTTGCATGACTATTTTCATTTCCCATTTCTGTGAGCAGGGGGGCATTTAAAGAGGCGTGGTGACCATCAGTAAGACAGCAGAAATGCATGTAGAAGAGTTGCAGGAGAGATTAGTGTGTCGACTGGAAGAGTGAGCTGAGACAAGATCAATCTAATCCTGGCCCGAACAATAGCCAGACCCGCTTACTAAACGTCAACTGCCAACAAGTGCAGATCAGATGCCAATCAAGGAAAAAGCACAGTAAAAGAAGGAAGCTGTGAGGAAAAAAAGTTGCGTTTAAATACTGTTGGCTAAAATGAAAGTATTTGACTTGGCCTATCATTTCTGCCTGATGCATTCTTCTGCGTTCACATTCATTTGAGGGAAGGTGCATTTTATTGGTCTTTCGATCAGGAAGAAACTGGATTGATCAGCACGTGGCAAACGTTCTCATGCTCCTTGAGCAGTTTCGCGTTTCTTCCTGGTACAACCACAGACTTCACTGGGATTGTTGTATTGAAACTGACCTTGCACATGCTTTATCTTTACAGAAGTGTAAACAATTCAATTCAAAATACTTTATTAATCCCAGAAGCAAATGAAATGCTGTTGTAACTTATACACGTTTCTTTTAGGAGTTGTTGCAGATGGTGAAGGGTATTCTTATCAAGGTGAAAATGCCGTCATATTATGTTAGACTGAACCTAATGCTCTTGTCTAAATGCAAGGTTAATGAAGGTGTTATGATAAAATGTTTCAAATGTTTAGTTGAATCTAAATGCATTAGAATACATGTCAAACGTAATGTTCCTTTAAGGAACATCTTTTTTCCTACTAAGGTTAAAACTATGTCAGCCACTGACAGCGATCACTTTTGGTTATGACTTCTAACGAGAGGAACAGCCAAGCATCCAACAGCCTTCCAGTCGTAGAGCAAACTCCCTGAGGAGACATGACCTCTGTGAGCCACACACACACACACACACACACACACACACAGAGTGAGAGAGAGAGAGAGAGAGACAGAGAGACAGAGAGACAGAGAGACAGAGAGACAGAGAGAGAGAGAGAGAGAGAGAGAGAGAGAGAGAGACCAGGCTGGGAAACATGATGGAAACATGGGACAGAAGCCCAGGCTGGTTCCTTTTATTTATTTATTTATTTATTTATTTATTTATTTATTTATTTTATGTGTCCTGTCTGGCAGTGCAGCATTTCTGCTATCTTAACAGCAACAAAGAAAGCCCCAGCAGATTTATTTTCGTAAGTGGAGCATTACTGCTTTCCCTGGGTATATATGCAAAAAGCTTCATTAGATATTATTTTGGGATTATTTCAAGTTCAATGGTCACAAAAACGAAAAGGCGAAAGAAAAGGCAGAGAAAAAGACGAGACAAAATGTTAAAAGGGAGAAAAGGTGACAAAAACAGAGTAGAGGAAAAAAAAGGGAGTTCAAGATAACAGCCTCGGAGTCTGCTTCTACACCTGCAGAGAGAGATATAACAAGAACGGCAAAAGCAAACCAACAACATCTCACAGGTACAAACAACCAACACTTTGATAACATCAGTGAAAAAAAACACCGTATTATTTAATGCAAGATACATATAGTGACAGCCAAAGTAAATGAGAGGGTTTATCTGTATAGAAGGGAATCTGTGAGCACCTGAATCAAAGCACCTGTAGGTGTTTGCGAGAGTGCACATTTGCAATAAAATCACAATTTAAAAAAACACAATTTCCAAATATCAGAGGATTGCAATGACATGTGATGATAATGATGATGATGATGATGATGAAAGGAATTTATTTCAGACAATTAACAAATTTAACAAATAATAATAATAAATAAATACATTTCAGAAATGAACAAATAATAATAATAATAATAAATAAACAAATTTCAGAAATACTTTAAACAAACAACCAAGTACCACATAAAAAAGTAATTGGTAAACGTTAAATTTAATTTTCTGCTCCAAATCAATTAAATCATTTGAACACAAATAGAATGAAATAAACAAAATTGTCCTCTAAATAAACTTGTCAGTATATTTACCCTGACATCTGACATTGATTATTGAATAATGTAAGTTGTCCGAAAAGAGGCATGAAGAAGTAAAACTTATATTTCATACCCCTTCTCACTCTAATTGCACTTAAAGCAACTTTAAAGTACCTTCCTGTTTAACAACTATATTTTTGATCCGAAATTTACCAAAAAAAATAAATACACAATTTTATATATATATATATATGTATATATATATATATATATATATATATATATATATATATATATATATATATATATATATATATATATACATATACACCCCAGCACCAGTACAGAAGACCCGGAATCCCGGGCCAGCATGATGCCCCCCCCCCCCCCCCCCCCCCAACTCATCAAGCCATCCACAACAGGCCCCCTGAACCCCGACTTGCCCCCCCGCCACCACGAGGCACAGAGCGAGGAGCGGCGAGAGAAGGGGCCCGGCACCCCAATGCAGACACACATCATACACTTTATACACACACACAGTGCTCAGATATATCACTCACCTCACCTCCTCATCACAGTACCTGTTGAAAAACATCAGTTTGAGCCTTTTTTAAACAGAGTCATCCTTGGACATTGCTTCAGCTCTTTCTGGAGTTTATTCCAGACCTTCACACCACTGACTGAAATGCACATCCTCTTCATGGTGGTTCGAACCCTCAAGGTTCTGAAGTTAAGTTAAGATTTTCTCTTAGGTGTCAGTAATATGTTAAAAGTGGGTTTGCCTCCACTTAAAAATGAAGAGAGTTGCAGCAGTGAGATAATGCTATTATAAGTTTATATTATCAATAATTATTTTTAACCAGAAACTTTCAGGAATCTCATCACAGCAGTAAGTACCGGTTCAACTGTTTATACATGGACTCGCTTGTTGGTTGCTGTTTGCACTTTACCTTCAACAAGTATTGATGTCCAACTCAACAAGCTATTCTTTTGAATAAGAATATTCTGGTTATTAAAAAAACGGTTCAATTTCTTGTTTTAAATAGTCCTTGTTTACAAACATCTTTATCTACAAGGCATTTTTGTTGCTTGTGGTTAATGCAGATAAAAGTCTAAAATGAAATAGCAATCGCAATTATGGTTTAAATAAAGTCACAATTTTGATTTTATGCAAAATTGCACAGCTATAGTGCACTTATATATGTAAGGTTTAGCAGACACCGGGGAAACCAGAACCCCAGATGCCTCAAAGGGCCCCCACAGCAACGGAGCCCAAGAAGGACCAACACAGGGATAGCTGCCTCCCCCATCCCAGGGAAGAGTAGAGGAGAGCTCCAGGAAATCCCCCAGCAGCCACAGTGCCAAAGCCCCCGGGAGCTGCAGCGACGAGCCCGCAGGCTTCGCCCGTAGCCAGCTACGCCACAGTGGATCCAGTCACCGGCCCAGAGACCCGAGGCCCAGGGGAACCTCACCCCGAGCAGGGCCCCGACAAAGCCATGGAGCCCAGGCCCCACAAAGCAGCCACCAGGAGTGAGTCAGCACATACCCGAGCACCCAGCCCCGGACACCGAAGACCACCAGCGGGCCAAGGCGCCAGACAACCGAGCGGAGCCGGATGGGGGGGATGGGCTCCACACTTAGTGGAGACCTGAGATGCCCCAGGAGAGGGGGCAGTCCAAACCCAAGCTGACAAAAAGACAAACTCAAACCAGGTACACAGTCACATTCACACGCTCCCACCTGGTGTCTCAACATGCAGACACTCTTAACCACACACGGGGAAAAAAGGACGCCGTACACACACACCCAACCCCGCTAAGTCTAGCCTTGGACTCTCAATTTTATCAGGCTCTTGACTTTGATTGGGCCATTCTGAGATACAAATACGGTTTAGGGACGATTCGGTTAAGCTTTATTCAATTCTTTTAATTTTTATACAGCAAATGTTACCTCAAGACACTTCACAAGACAATAACGTCCAGTTAGTTTCCAGAAATAAAACAGGACTAGAGGAAGGGAGGGAGATAGAATGCAATTAGATTAGAGGTGCTTACATTTTTTTAACACTTTCTTCTCCCCTTTTCTCCGCTTTCTTTTAATTTGTTCTTTTTTTTAAAGATATCTGCTCTATAACAGAAAAGCTTCACTTCTACTCTTTTCATAAATGATGAAAGAAACGCTTCAGAGGAGCTGGATAAAATCCCTGCGACTCGACTCCGTGGAGGAAGAAGCTGCTCTGCTGTTACTGCGGCAACGGGATGAAACCTTTTCTCCTCAGCTAATTTTAGCTTCACCTTTTAACTGAGGGGGAAAGAAAAACAACTTTTTTAATAACCGAGTTCTCAACTCTTTGAGAACAATCATTGGCCACATGTGCACACATTACAGACACTCCATAGCGCCAGGCTATGAAGTATATCTGAAATTCTGATGTTATTTTAGGGACCTAATACAGTGTTTTTAGATAAATATGTATTTTCCTTCATGAGATCAAGAATCTTTATTGTCACGATGTGTTACCATGGTGAAATTTCCTTTGAGAGGGACACCGGCTTAGGATGTACACAGATACATGACACACAAACACAACAGACGTAGTATTTACAGGTTATTTTTTTAATAAACATTAAAGCGTGCAGGTTTGTATCAGACTCCAACAAGTCTGACATCAGTCCCTTTGCGGACGATATAAATTACTGTGATGTTACATGAATTAATCCTTCAGCACTCCTTGAATGATGCGTTCATGCCCTTAGTAATTTTTGTGCTGTGATCTCAAGGTTTCATTTACAGAAATGTGCAATTTGATTTTCCCGAGAAATAAAAGTGTGCCAATAGGCATTAGCAGTAGTGTGATTGTTAACCTATGATGGACCACAAACCCCTCAGCAGGGGGTGATAGCCCTTGCTTTTGTAAAAGAAGCTGTTTCTGAGTTTATTAGTTTTGGATTTGATGCTTCTGCAACGTCCACCTGATGGATGTGGGGCAAACAGTGCATTGTCCGGGTGGGTGGGATCAGTGGTAATGTGTCTGGCCCCTCTTTGGACTTGTGCAGCATAAACTGAGTCCAGATCCCACAATCCCCTGTGCTATCCTCACCACCCGTGCTAAGTCCAGTTCAAAAAATATCTGGAGGTTCAGCCCCAAATGTCCAGGTCTAACAATCTCTCTTCAAAGCATGTCTAAGTGTGTTTAGGGGGATTGCCCTGATGGAAGGTGAACCTCCAGTGCAGTTCCAAATCTTTTGCAGCCCTTGATATTTTGTCCTCCAGTTTTGCCCTGCATTCAGCTCCATCTACTTTATTTTTGTGCAAATTACCACAGGTACATGAACATTGCAACGTAGTTTAGCTCCATCTAATCTCCCATCTCCACAAAATGAGTTGGATACCAACATGTTTCACTGTGGGATTGGTGTTTTTTCCTCTACACTTAGCATTTTGAATGCTGGCCAAGCAACTTAATTTTGGCCATTGTCAAGAAGAAAGTCAGAAGCAGCGGTGGTGTCAAAAGCTGTCAAAAGAGAAGTTGGGGACACACTATTTGCTACAGGAAAGGAGGACCACAGCACATCCCTGTAAACCCAAATCCTGACAATGACACCTGGTGGTGGCAGCATCATGCTGTGGGGAAGCTGGTTATAGGAGATGGATGGAGGTAAATCGTGGAATGGAAACTCATTAGAGCTGCCGGAAATACATTAGACAGTGATGAAAGTATCGGCCAAAGACGACTGAATACGAATGCGCAACAGTTTTCAGATTTGTATTTGTAAAAAAAAAATCGAAAACCATGTTTCAGTTTTCCTTTCAATAAAAGGTTATTTGTAGTTTGAAAAATGTCAACAGTTTCAATGGGTTTGAACACGTCTGCAGCCCATCTTGTTTGACTTTGCCAGCAAACACCTAGCCTTTTGGAAGCCTGTGATCCAAATTGTCAAGTTGTTATGCTGGGTGGTGCTGACATCGTTGATGGAGGTCAAATTCAATTCTTTGGGAGGAAGACCTCGTACCAGGTGTCAAAGAGTACTTCTACTCTGGGATCTGTATAAAGAAAAAGAAAGGAAAAAAGAAAGATAAATCAGAGGTTTATTAAATGGGTAAATCCAACTATACCATGCAATAAAACCTGCAAAGCCTGAAGGGATTGGCACGAATGAACAGCTGGTGTATGGGCTTGTGTAGACGGCTGTATAAAACAGTTGTAAAAGGTAGGTTATGCTGACGTTGAATATTGGAAAAAAATAAATGTCTTAAAGGTGCTGCAGGTCAAATGTTTGCCAAAACCTAAAAACAGTCCAAATCTGACTTTTTAGCTGTTTGTTCTTGTGGGTAAAAGAAATATCATTAGCTGTTTATGAATTCAGTGTCTCAACCGAGCGAGCCGTGTTAAGGTTTTATTATCTAATAGATGTAATTAATTTACACAGTCTTGCCACACTAATCCTTTATTTACAAGGTCCGGCTGGGAAATTTCCTGTCCCTGATGAATGCCTCTAATTAACCTGTAAGACGGTACTAACGAGAATGAAAGTGACATGGTCTATCATATTATGCAAATGATTGGGCTGGTTCACCTCACAGCAGGGCAGACTGTTTTCTTCATCAAGATAAAAGACAGGGTGACGGAGCAGTGACAGCAAGGCCGTCTGGATTTATCGCTCAGTTCTCTGGCCAGAGCTTGCGAGTACAGACACGAGGTCTGGAAAATTGTATCCAATCTGGAAGAATGAAAGGAGTTGGCCTGGAGGTACAAGGTAAATACTAGCCCTGGAGGGGATGTATAAGCCCAGCTGCACAGGGCATTGTGTAAACCTTAAAGAGGAGGTGCAAGGTGAGTCGCAGTTTGGACCTTAGCTTATGGTGAGCCAAACCTGCAAAACTCTCGTCTGAGACAAAACAGGAGCGATGAAGAACAGCACTGAAACGTTCCCTTCCAGGACATCTACCAGCTATTTGTAGCCCAACAGGAACAGAGACCCCAACTGAATTGTTTTTTAGAATTACTTTGATTACATTTTTCATCTAATTTTTATATCATGTCTCTAGAGACTTAATACGTCTCACAAAAATGTCTCTGTTGCCCTTTGAGGCTGCTAATTATTTTGTATATCTTCAAATGGTTTACAATAATTTATATGCATTATAGCAGTATAATGTTCAATGTGAATTATCATATTGTGAAAAAATTGCTGTTGATCTATATGGATTGCATTGGCTGCTATTGGAACAACCATTATTCTAGGACACACTCCCCTGAGTGGGATTGGTTTAATACCAGCTGGTGTTTAATACCAGGTGACAATTTGGGTCACCTTATTTTAATTCATATCATATTTGTTTATTTTTCTATTATACTCCATCCATCCATCCATTTTCTGACCCGGCTATTCCCTCATGGGGTTGTGGGGGTGCTGGTGCCTATCTCCAGCATTCACTGGGCGAGAGGCGGGGTACACCCTGAACAGGTCGCCAGTCTGTCACAGAGCAACACAGAGACAGACAGGACAAACAACCATTCACACACACTCACACTTTAGAGAAGCCAATTGACCTAACAGTCATGTTTTTGGACTGTGGGAGGAAGCTGGAGTACATGGAGAGAACCCACGCAAGCACAGGGAGAACATGAAAACTCCATGCAGAAAGACCCAGGGTTGGATTTGAACCAAGAACCTTCTTGCTGCAAGACAACAGTGCTACCCACTGCTCCACTGTGCAGCCTCTATTATACTCATAAATAATTTTTAGTTTCAAATGATGAGATTATGTGGTTTATTTGGGTATTGTAGTAGATTTTCTGAAGCTGGGGTTTCAGAAGTGCTGATTGCACTGTATTGTAATGTAGTATATATTATCATAGCATACATTTATGTGTCTTTTTGCTGGGAATTGTGGGCTGTATCTTGATTATGTTTGTTCAATGAAAATTTGCTTTATTGTCTTAGATGTGTGTTTTAAAGGTGCACAGTTCAAGTTTTGAAGTTAGATATTATTTATTTTCTTTCTCTACATGCCCTTACAATTGCCCGACATGTAAAATGAGTTTTTGTCATGATGCAGCCTGAAGGCTGCACTCTGAGCATTTCCTGGTTCCTTCTCCTCCAGTGCAGCCCTGATTAGGCACACCTGTAAGGCTGCAGTTAACCATGGACTCGCTCCACCTGCTCACCCTGCTACAAAGCTCACCTCAGTTTGTTCCTGGTCGCTGGCTCATCTTCAGTCATCCGAACACTACGCCTGTCTAGTTCCTGTCCGTCTCCAGATCCTTCTCTGTCTGCTCCGGTCCGTTCCCGTCAGCCAGCTCCTGCACCCTACAACTCCGTCTGGTAAACTGACTCTGGCTCTCATCATCCACTACCCCCTGTTGCAATAAACTCTCGAAACCAGCTCTGTGTGTGCGTGCTGTGTCCGGGTTCATCCAAGACAAATCATGGCAGTTTTCCTCTATTTACCACAGTTGACTTTGTAGGCTGGATTAGTCATTTCTTGTAAGAGTGAGTCGGGCCAAATTCTCTGGGCATGTGCGTGGGTGTGATGTGCTCTCATTCACCTGGCTACTTTGTGGAATCTCCGCTATAATCGATGCATTAGCATCTTCAATATTTAGAACTGTCTTACCTCAGAAGACATCACGCCTCAAAACAAAAGACCTGTGCAGTCGCAGCGGCAGATGCTTTTCCTCTTCTCACATGCACGTGCACAACACTGGTGTCATTTTATATTATCGCCTTAGGGGGCAGACATCCGAAAAATCCTGGAACTCACGTTATACTCCTTTAGAGAAGACAATTAGTGGAATGACACTAGGTCCAATGCAGATTTAGCAAATGTTGCATAAAAAATTATAACGTACAGGCTCAGCCTTTATAATAATTGTATGCTAGTGTATGACATAGATAGTATAGCTTCACATCCCATCATGTTGCATTGCTTTGTATCAAATGTCACATGTAACATGTCATATCAGTTTTTCTATCGGAATGAGTGAAGTGCATCTGTCTTTTGAGACCCTGCTTGCAACTGAGCACATTACAGGAAGTCTGGATCAGACTCTGATAACAGAAGATGTCCAAACCTACGATGGAGCAAAATATTCTAGGACTGCAGCTGTACTATATGCGCTTTGTAAAACAGGCCTTGAATAAGATGAATTACATTAAGATAAGTCTGAGATTTTCCTGGAAGATGAACAACACCGAAGCCAACCGCTATGCTAACCGAATACATAAACCCTAGAAATGCGCATGCACAGCCAGCTAGCGGAAACTAACGAGGAACATGCACGTACATTGACGTTACGTCAGCGCATCAGAATGATTGGCATGTGGGACAACTAAAAGATAAGTTGATACCCCCAGATCTTGAGGAACAGAGGGAGGTGAGGGCAGGACCAAAACTCTGACAAATCCATGCCCTTTGGTGCTAATGGCAGGGATTGGAGTTTTTACAGACCTGCAGCTACTACACAGATCAAGATTATCAACCTCCTATTTCAGAATACGTAAAGTATTGACTACTGTCAAGGTGGAAGGACCATTTCACCCAGTATAGCAAAACGTGTTTTTGAACAGGATTACCAACAATAGCTTTATTGTGGCCAAACCTTCATTTCTAGCATCCCTAATGGAAGCTGTTAATTCAAAAAATACCAGTGTTTTGGGAGTGAAATGTGCATATAAACTCCAAAGCAAATAATGACTGGTGCACTTCAAACAAAAGAGTTGAAAAGATGTGTGAGCAACGCTGCTTACAGACATGACTCAGTTCCATCATTTCTGTCAGGGGGAACGGGCCAAAATGCCGGCAAACTATTGTGAGCAACTTGTGGAAAGACACCAAATATTTGATCCAAGTCATATACGATGAAGACAATTCAAAGGAAACATATGTACAGCAAGCCTCTGGATATGATGAAAGTGAAAAGAAATTATTTCTAAAGATTCTCTGTCATTGCTCTGGCATTTGGCAAATAGAAACAAATTTGGCAATCCTGACCGACCTAAATCTGGAAATGTTTAGTCACATTTAAAGTGAAGAGGTGACAATAAATACAGTGTCTGGTTCTAGTTTTAAATTACTTTCATAATTCTGCTTATGAGATTTTATCCTTCATTGTGAAGCTCACGCTGACATTTTTTAGGTCTCATCCACCAATGTTAAGTAATCTAAATGGAAATAGAAAGAAAAGCAGAGCAGATATCATCCATTTCCACTCAAGCAGTCGTAGTCATAAGACAGAGCCCCGGACTCACAGGAAATGTCAGCGTCTTTGCCCTGAGGTCGGGGGAATACAGAGCTTTGATTGGATCTTTTCTGAGATACCCTATAAAACCCAGAGAGGCACTGGGAGAGAACCTCCAAAGATAATTATCTGAATGCACGCATAAAACTCCAGCTGAGAAAATAGGAGGTGATGAAGATTAACAGAGAACTTTACTGACATGGATGAATACACAGAATAATAAGAATATATAGAACCGCCTGTTTCGTGCAGATTGATCATAAGAGTCTGCTGGGCCCGTCAGGCCCACAGCAGAACAACCACAGTAAATGCATACGTTACCCATTGGTGTGCACATATTTGCTCACTGTTTTCACCGTTTAAAATGTGGATAAAGATGCAGACTGTAACATGGTGTATAGTAATTTGTGTTCACAGAATATTAATGAGGTCTTCCTCCATGGCTTGCATTTTACGAGGCGACTTTGGAACCGTACTTTCAGCAAACAATTATGGAACAGAAATTAGTGGTAATCCCAAGAAAACACTTGGCAGAATAAATCATTATGCTGCCGTCTTCAATTGGTTGCAATAATTACAAACCTCCCTTGAGCTTTCTGAGTAATGTTTGAACCCACCAAGCCCCAAAATATTTAATTATCCCAGGAGGAGACTAATTATTACTTTGTTGCAGGTAGGAAGTCAAGAACGGCTGTTATTCCAACAAACAAACATACAGTTTAACCGAGTCTTTAGTCTAATTACTCTGTTTCAGCCGTACAGGAGGGTCAGCATGGAAGAACAGTCTGAACAGCTTAAAGGATGTAGGGAAAAACCCTCACAAGCGTTGCCACGCCATTAAAATACAGTGGCTGGCAAAAATTATTTCTGCTCTTTGAACTTCCTCATACTTTGTCAAGTTACAGCCACAAAAGTTCATTTCTAATGGGATTCCATGTGATAGACCAACCCCCAGCAGGTCATGGTGATCGAGCGAAGAAAAACGTTGAATGTTTTTCCAAATAGGAACCTAAAAAATAATTCACTGTGGGTCTGCATTTATCCCCTTTCCCTCTGGCATCTTTAAATGAAACCGAAAGGAACCAAATGCCATCAGTGGTCACTAAATTAGTGAGACGAGTCCATCTGTGTGGAATTTAATCCCAGCTACAAATACCAGTGTTCCAGCGTGGGCCTCAGAGGTTTGTTAGAGAACATTAGTGAGCAATCAGCATGATGAAGAACAAGGGTCACGGCAGACAGGTCAGGGAGAACGGTGTGGAGAAGTTTGAAGCAGAGTTATAAAACAACATCCTTTCTCGTAGCTCTGTTCATCAGCTGAAAATGGAAGGAGGATGGCACAACTGGACAACCTATAATGCCATCCCTCTAAACTCTCAGGATGGGCAAGGAGAGTCTTAATCAGAGAAGCAGCAAAGAGCTCCATGGTAACTGGAGGAGCTGGAGAGATCCTTTACGGAGAAGTTGTGAGAATAAAGCCAGTATTAAAAGGAAGCCATGAGATCAGAATTTTACAAGCTATGTAGTGGATGCTGCAAATGTGTAGACGAAGGTGCGCCAACATTTTAGGCTTACCTGCCTACATAAATGATGCATGTGGTGGAAAACGAGTGCAAATGTGAAACATGGTGGGGACAACATCACAAAGACGCTTGTTTTCCGCAGGCGCTCAGAGATGATGGGGAAGATGGATGAAGCAAATTATCTGGCGATCCTGGATGAAAACCTGTTGAGAGACTGCAAAAGAGTTGAGACTAAAAATACGAAGCAAGGCACAGATTGCAGCATTTTTAACCATTCAGTCTAATTCTTTATTCTTTCTACAGCATATTATGTACAGTATTCTTGCTCTCAGAACAACTGACCTCCCAAATTTTGGTTTTATTTAGTGAGAGGTTTATCCACTTTCTGGCTCCACCCACTTTATCGTTTCAGGTTGAATTAACCGTTTCAAAAACAGTTCAGGTGAATAGTTTTGTGTTTGTTAAAACTTGAAACCTTCACAACACATTAAATTAAAATGACAGATTTTCAACATTAAGAAATTATAAAATATATATCACATAGAATATTATTTTGAAATATTAAACGAAATGTTGTCCAGTCTTAACTTGTATGGAAAAATAAAACAATTTAACCGCACTTAAACCACAAAACTTAATGCTAAAAACCAAAACATTTTCTGGCATGGGAAAAAGTAAGGACATACCTCCTCCCTGTGAAATAACTTCAGAGAAGCGTCTTGTAGGCATCTACCAGTCTCTGCTATTACACTGAAGAACGTTTGCTCCACTCCTCCCTTTCAGGTGAGAGACGTTTGATGGTTTTTCTTGCTGGTGTAGTCCGTTTCATATCACCCTACATCCGTGAGATCAAAACGTGGGGGTTGATTCAGCCCGGGACTTTGCATTTAATACTAGCTCAAAGGAGAGGCTGAATACCAATGCATGTCACATTCTTACGGGATATTTAAGAAAAGCGTCCCAAACCAATTATAAATTTCTATCTGCTTTACAAACAATGCTACTGTTTTTGTCTAACACATAAAAGCCCGATGAAATGCTACGAATATACAGCTCTGTGGCTGTAATGTTGAAGGGGTGGGAATACTTTTTGCAAAATAGTGCATTTTGGTGACTTTGGTTTGGAAAATGCTCGTAATGGTTTGCACACATTAAATCCCAAGACCCCACTAAAATCATTCAAAATAAAGGTTAACAAAATTCAAAATAAATGTGTAAAGTTTTCACCACGCGTAAACGGGCGCACCTTGTGAAAGCCTAAGAGCTTGTGGCTTTGAAAAATGCCAACAGCAGGCCCTAAATCAAATAAATAACTCCTCGCCACAACTGCCCGCAGCTTTTTGTTATGCAAATAATGAACACAAGATGGCGGACAAGATGTAATCTTGAAGTAACTTCACTTAAGAGGGCCCAGAGCAAGGTAGCGTTCTGTTATTCGCTTCAGTTGCTGCTGTTACATCACGGCAACATTCTGAGCAATGGCCTGCGTTTGTAAGGAGGGAGAGCAACAACGACATCAGAAAACTTCCAATCCCGCAGAACAGAAGCCGACTCCTGCAGTAAAAGCGCTGTGGCACACTCTCTAATCTCCATGCTACTAATGTAAAGCATTTGGCTTGGAACGAAGCTGAACAGCCTGTGCCAGGTCCCGGTGTGTGTGTGTGTGCGCGCGCGCGTGTGTGTGTGTGTGTGCGCGCGCGCGGAGGCGTCAGAACTAGAGGGGGTGAGGGGTGCCATAAGTTAGTGCGGTGCCATGTGCAATTCATTCCGCTCCACACCCACACAATGAAAGCAACTGCTGCAAGACGGAAGAAAAATGCAGGAGGAAGGCTTCTTAGGAGTAAACAAGATGTTCAGGAAAGCAGGACCACACACACACACGCACACACACACACACACACACACACACACACACACACACACACACTCAGCTTCACCTGTCATTCTTTACCTCCACTGGCAGCTATTGTCAGGATGCGTTAACCCCACTTGTCCCCCCCGTCCCCGAAAGTTTGACGAGCGCCATCAGCCGAGAAGAGCTGGTCCTCCTTCTTCTTGACACGAGAACAGCTGGGTCCTTCTGTGTTATGACTCCCGCTGCCACATCTGGTGTATGAGTGCATGCGTGTGTGTGTGTGTGTGTGTGTGTGCTTCTTTACGCATGTGTAGGCCCCTGCCACATCTGGAAGGCGGCCCGGCCGTCCCGGCTCCCCTCACACGTCTGGACAGCGTCGCGCAGACACCTAGCTGTCACTCCGGCTTACCTGAAGCCCACCTCACGGTTAGGGGCGAGACGTCGACTGCATGTGCACCGTCGCCGCTCACTCGTGGGGACGTGCGAGCCCCCGGGTCTGCTCGGCCGAGCGTGGTCTGGTCGCGTACGTGTGTCTGTGCGTGCGAAGTGAGAAGCGGGGTGTCGGCAGTGGCGCGCACGTGTGACACCGGGCACATGTATGTCCTCGGGGCAGGGGCTCCAGTCTTCACACCTCTTAGTTTAAAACACCCAGAAAGACACACCAGGCTCTGCAGCCAGAGATTTTTTTTACACGGGTCAAGGAGTCTGCTTTATGTGGGGGCATTTTAAATGCGACCCTGGTGAAATGTAGTAAACCTGCACACGCATTTCAGACAGCCCTACCGAACCGCGGTTAAAGTGCAGAAGTCGTATTCAGTAAGGAGGGTTAAGCAGTTATATCAAAGCATGCCAAATCCAACCTTAGAGGAGCAACAGGGCTGTTTCTTGGTTGATTTCAGGAGAGGATTCTTCATGTTAAAAACTCATTTTTATTTCATTGGGTATGTATTTGATAGTCTAACACAGGGGTGTCAAACTCATTTTGGTTGAGGGGCCGCATACAGCTTAATCTGATCTCAAGAGGGCCACATGAGTTAACTCATTGCAAGATTAAATAGAACTAATAAATGTGGACTTGTTGATTTTTATATTAAGTTAATTTCACTTTTACACAATATATTATGAATAACCTCAGCGTTTTTAAGAAAAGTATGTGCAATTTCAACAATACTTTTGCTCAGTTAAACATTTACTTAAGTGCATTATGCATAAGAACTGATCACAGTGATTGTACAATGTTGAAAAACATTTATTCACATTTTTTGGAACTTAAAAACACTGTCCTGCATGACAAAATACATCAAACAGATAAAAATTAAGAAATGATTAGAATTTTTCCACACCTGAAGCTTAATCTGCGAATTAAAACACAGCGCCCCTCGTGGACAATATAGGAACTGCATACTTTCAATTAAATGAAGTACATGTTTTTTTTTTCAATAATTGTTTTATCATTCTCTTCCTTTTATCTTGTCCACTTGTGAAAGTCAAATCTGATGAGCTCTTTGAGGCATCTTATTGCCACATTGCCAGACAGGACACTGAAAAAAAAATATATATATTTTTTATTTATTTTTATTTTTTTTATAATGATAATGCATTTAGCCACAGGGCCGGACTAAATTGTTCGGCGGGCCGGATCCGGCCCGCGGGCCGTATGTTTGACACCCCTGGTCTAACACAAAGTAGTGTATATCTCTGCAGTGGAAAGTGATTTAAAAAAAAAAAAAAAAAAAAACTTCTGGTGAATCCTTTGTGTTCATCCTGCCCATCCTTACCAGATTCAGTGCGCTGTAGAGCTGCTGCGGTTGCAGCTGAACGTTTCATGTCCCTGCCAGCTTTTCACAACTAGACGCTGACATCTTTGCCCTTTCAGTCTGCGTATAAGATCAAAAGTTCAGTCAGACTGGATGGGGATCATCTGTCGAAAACAAGTGTTCAAGTTTTGCCTCAGATTCACCGCCGGATTTATCTCTGGCTCGTCATCCTGCAAGGAAGGTGAGCCTCCACCCGAGTCTCAAACCTTTTTGCTGCCTCCAACGTGTTTTCTTCTAGAAAAGCCCCTTACGCAGCTCCGACCATTTCTATCAGGGAAAAGGGAGGAGTCATGCCGAGTTGTAGGGAGCAAATATGAATGGGCTCTGCACACTTCTGATTTTTATTTGTGAAACATTTTTAAAAGCCCTGGCATGATTTTCCTGCATTGTACAATCTTGCGCCACTTTGTGTTGCTCTGTTGCATAAAATCCTAATAAAAACATAAAAATGTGTGGCTGCAATGCAACAAACATTGCTTAATGTTTGTCTGAGGCAGGGGTTTCCAAAGTGGGGGTTGGGACTCCCAGGGGGGTCGTGAGACCCCACATGAGATGACAAAGATTGTCCTAGTTTTAATATAGCAAATGTATGCCTTTGATCATTGAAAATGATACCTGTTTTTGTCAAATTGTTACGACTTTTCGACATCGGGTTACATGCAAGTTTTTTGTCACAAATATGTGAATTGAATTTGTTTTTTTGTGAAAATTGACTCCTCTGTGGCCAATGATTTATTTTCTTCAATCTACAATGACCCTAATACGATTTTTTTCTTGGAAAGTACGAGAATAAAATCATAATATTGTGTACATGAATAATTCTATTGCAAAAATAAAGTCATCATCTCAGGAGAATAAAGTCACACAATTCACTTCAAAATCGGAACTAGAAATAAGTACAATTTTCTTGATTTGAGCAGGTAAATATGATTATCTGCCAATGGAATAAGATTTTTGCACTTAAAATAGGAAAACTCATCATCTTATTTCAAGTGCATCATATCTAATTATCTTATTCTAAGGGTAAAATGACTCACTCCATTGGCAGATAAGATTATTTCCCTGCTCAAATCAAAGACAAACACACTCCTTTAAAAAAAATGTATTCTTATTTTTAGTTCTGTTTTTGCAGAGTTTTCATAATTGTTTCGAAGTTCTGATCCTCATAATAATTTGATGCTGATGTGCTAAAAAGATTTAGTATTTACTTATTTATGAAACCGATGCCAAAATCTAACTTTTTTCACTAGATGCTCGACGTTCTTTATTTTAACACGGGGTGGAGGACTGCACTTTGTTCGAAGAGTTCTCCTAAAATTACGCCCAAAAGATGGCCGCCAGACTCTGGCACTGTTATTGCGGAGGTCACAGGCTGAAATGTTTGCCAACCCCTGATCTAAGGTACTGAAACAAACCCCTTTAAAACTCACCCCTCCCCTTACCACAACAGAACTCATATCAACTCAATGTCAATGGAAATTTGTTGAGCGGGACGTTTACCTACATCCCTGAGACCACAACCATGATTAAACACTGTTAAAAGGCAACATATTAACAGTGGGTAATTTTTTTTGTGCAGAGCGATTTTCAAGTGTCATACCAGGAACACCCCTTATGTGTTTTTGACTTCAGAAACTCTCAACAGAAAGAACATGCCCCCCCCCCCCCCCCCCCCCCTCACTCCCTTCTGCCTTATGAGCATTGTTTTGGCCAAATAAATGCTGCAAAGCGAGTTCACTGTTACGCCGTGAGACTGGGAACAAGCGCATTTGATTCTGTCACGTCGAATGTCTATATCATCACTGAGCCTGTATGGGAGGAAGCATTAAGACGTAAACCATGTCATGTTTGTGTTTGAATTCACGAGGAGAAACGGCTCACAAATCGCTTCCTGTGCAATTGTTTTATCGCGAAACGGCGCTGTTTTGAGCAATGCGTCTGTCTGTGACACACACACACTCACTGTTGTGAGATGGAGTTGTTTACACAGTCAGTTGACTTTTGAATGAAAGTCATCCAAGGGGCAGAATTACCAAGCCACACAAATGGGTGATTATTTGTGGATCAAAAAGTGTCAGGGGGGAAGCATCCAGGTCTTTTAGCTAAGGTTCTGAAACTTGGCAGATAAAGTGCAACCAGTTGATCGCAGCTCGGAAAAATACGCATCAAGTGCTTTAGCAACAGCGCTAATGTAATGCTGACAACTTCCTTGGAAGCTTATTGACCCTGAGGCCATCGTTTGCTGTTAAACGTCACATCTTAGCTGCGGTTGCCAGGAAAAGGTCTACATGCTACTTTGTCAGGATAGATTTAAAAAGTGTGTCACTCTGTTAGTAATGCTTTATGCCTCAATCCAGAGATCTCCGTAAGTCTTTTTTTCCTAGTCCATCTCAAGTCTGAAGTCTTTCAGTTGCAAGTCCAAGTCAATGTAATGACTGATATAAATATTTCCTGTCAAAAGTATGATATCTAGTTTGCCAGTGGAATCGGATCTAGGTCTAGGTTAGGAATTCATGTCCTGTACTGTTTGTCCTTAGGCCTCATTTAAAACATGGACGTTTAACAGATCTTTTTTCTTCTTTTTTTTATCAAGAAACCCTTTTCCACATCTACAATCAAATCCATTGTTGTCAAGTCTAAGCAGAAAACATGTTCCGATGTACGAATGACTTGCTGAATGTGAGAACAGAGTGAACAAAACAAGAAGGGCTTCTATTTTGACAAGCATGACGTATCTCTGTATTGAAGGAGCTAGCATAACAGCAAGAGAATGTTGGAGTCTGTTCTTTGCCCATCTGAGATACCTTTCAACGTGAGGTTATTGGTATGCAGCTGAAGCAACCAGAAACAAGTTTTAAAGAACCATTCGTACCTCAGAGAGACAGCTGGTTAATAATTTTATCACCTGTCACAGCGACTGTCTATATAGCTTACATAAAAGCTTGTTTTCAAGTCCAGTTCATACTGGACTAGCTGGGTTTTTACTTGAAGCATCAAACAGGGCGCGAGGGTGTGTGCGGCAAAAGTGACGCAATCCCTGCCCCCGAGCGTGGGCCCCACGCTCTGTCATGGCGCCAGGTCGTGCACATCCAAGTTTTTGTAACATGGCGCAGACCTCGCACGCAAGTTTCATCCACACTGGGGGAAATTCAAACGTTCGCCTTCACTGACATAAAATGGCTCGGAAAGATTCAATCAGCATAGTTTTATTCCATTTTATGTTACTGTTTAATCTGTGACTGGAAGAGGCATACACATATTGCTGGCATACTTTCAGGGGTGAGTTTATTGGCCAAGATTGTAGGTACAAACAAGGATTTTGACCTATGTTTCCATCACTTGCAGCGTAAATCAAGCCTAAAACAATAACCCGCAGTGTGTAAAGCATTCAGCTTTTATTTAGTAAAGCCAAGTGTTTTTAAAGCCTTTTATTAAAAAAAAAAAAGATATCTCTATGAGGTTTACAGACAGGCTGTATTCCCCATCTTCATGTCTTTTTGTATGCAACGGACCAACATACCATCTTCTTCTACGCCTCTAATCCTCCGTTTATTTCTGTTTGGCTGCCATAAACACATCAACTTCTTTATGAATTTTTACAATACCTCGCACGGCCATTATTGGTGTGTGACGCCTACTGTTTCTTCTCTTGTTTTCTGCATTTCCCCTGGTTATGTTGAGTAGTGCCCCCTGTGGTTTCGGAGAATATTGCACCTATGTCCGTGTCAAGGGCTTCTATGGGCTAGCGTGCCGTCCGCACAGACCTGTACGACGACCCAACGCTCAGGTATAACTCAGTCTTAGGGGTGACTAGAGTCTGAAAATTGACTCACCGTCTCTACCTTGTTCTCCAACTTTTATTTTATGTTTGTTTAGAGCAACAACATGGAAGCGGACTCTATTTAGAGCAATTGGTCAAAATCTGTTTTCATACCTTTCTAGCATGAAAAACTGGCCTTTCAACAGCACATGTAAGTCACAATTTTGACCAAGACAATGGAAATTGTCTTCTGGTGACATCAGATTGAACCTAATTTTAAATTACACAGCACATTTTCCGAATATGTTCCTATATATACTGTTAATGAGAGGAATAAAATTCTTGTGTCAATTTAAATGCTCTTAAAAGCAACAATCTTTTTTTCTGTCAAGTTAAAACTTGAACAACATGTAATATTGTCCCTCCCCCCTTTTGCAGTTTAGGTGTCAGACCTTCAGCTCACCGCTCCACCCAGACAAATACGGGAGCTTAGTTCTCTGTTCTCTTTTGTCTCTAAAATGTGTAGGCAAAAGGCTTTGAAAGAATCACAGTTCTTCTTGGCCTTGGCATGATTACACGTATCTCAGCGTAAACGTGTCTGCCTTCTGTGTGCGGGCGAGAGCTGAGTCAATCGTTCTAAGGAAGAGACGGCGGAGAGCGCCAGAGAGGCCGACCGGATGATGCGCCTCTGACCAGCTGAGGGACACCGAAACCGAAAAGCCGCGTCCAGTCCAGTCAACAGATGGAACTGATTCACTTGTTTGTAGTGCAGTTGCATTGTGAGATAGCTGCTTAAAATTTTGGGTCTGAATTTCAACAAGAGGAAATGCCACCTGTCCAACAGCCCTCCAGCCTGAGAGTCACCTCCCCACAGACAGACAGCGACTGCACCAGCAGAGGCCGATGACCCTTTCCAGCCGAGGAAACCAGAGCTGAGAGGGCTGACAGAAGCCCAAGCTGGTTCGCAGGAAAGTAAACTGCGTCTTTTCTGTTCTTTGATAAGCGTGTTTTCTGGCACCAAAACCCCCAACGGACTCCCTCCGTTGGATCTCCAGACTGGTAATTAGAAATCCAAATCATGTGCGTAAACCACGTTTGGCCTTTCCAGAAAAAGAGTCCATTTGAAAAAAGATAAATCTTCATCAGCTATAAAGAATACCTGGGAGTACGTTCTCCGTCTCTATCAGATTTCCCTTTCAGTAGTTAGAGTTCCTGTTTGTTCGTTTGTTGTCAGACATTTTATCTAATGAGGCGCTTTTTAACACATTCTATGCTACAAATGCATCCTGCGAAAGCTTCAGCGAGATATTATCCACCATCCATCCTCCACCTCTCTGTAACTGTCGTTTTTAATATCTGTAAAGCATGTTTTCAATTTAGAATATTTGTGGTGGGAATGTCTTTGTCTGAGGATTTGTTGCCCAAACATAAGCGGAGCGTTGAGCGCCGTTGTTTATTCATGTGTAACACCTTCATCTCTGATGTTATCCGCTTTAAAATCCATCACTTGTTTGCATGCCTCAATGAGTAAAAAGCCCGTGGAGTGTGATAGTACTACGCCGCTTTCTGAGCCCGCGATTGCGTCTCTTTGTCTGAGCCGTGGAGTGTTGCCAGTTCTGAACCTCCAGATCAGTGCAACATGCATCTCTCCCGAAGCACTCCACCGCTGAAGAATCTCCACTCTAATTAACTGAGATTACAGCAATTAGCAGACCATTAATCACACCCTTATTAGTTTAGCCAGGCAAAGAGCGGGATGGAAAGATGGAAAGCGCAGTGGAATGGAAGGAGGAGGAGGAGGAGGTGGAGGAAGAGGAGCAACAGAACAGGGAGGAGAGAGGTTCTCCTCTTGGCGGTGTGGTTTCACACTGCCTTCTGTGTAGCTTCGGGAGCAAAACAATGTCCGATACGTGTCTGAGCTGTATTATGTGGGGAGGGTTATATTTGTGCTTGAAATGTATGGAAGGTGTTGAACAACATTCACAAAGCCAAGCCGGCTTTGTGAATGCCGTCATGCCAAGTCAAACACGCCCTGCTCAGTTTCTACATGCGACAGGGGAAGTGTAGATTTAAAGTGTAATGTGTTGAGTCCTGGAGACAACTGTGTGCTATGATGGTGGGTGGCAGAGTGTGAGTTAGGGTTGGCACGACGTATGTGTGTGTGTGTGCGTGTGTGCAAGTGTGTGCGCATCTGTGTGTGTGTGTGTGTGTGTGTGTGTGTGTGTGTGTGTGTGTGTGTGTGTGCATAAATCTACGGTGTTACAGTGTCAGGGAGTGTGTGTTTGTGAGCCAGGGGGAAGAGGTTTTGTGAGTGTGTGTGTGTGTGTGTGTGTGTTAAGGAAGGAGTAGGAGCTAAGCAGCTTCAGTGCGCTCCTATCTGATCCCAACCTCCATCTATTCTCTCCATCTCTCCTTTTCTCCCCCCCCCCTCCGACTCTCTGCCCCCCCCCCCCACCCCCACCCCCACCCCTCCAACACGCTTCCCTGTCGTCAGCGAGCGGGGTCAAATGTTATTCCCTCCTCGTTGTCACGGTTGCCAATCACCTCACATTCTGTAGCAACTGTTTCCAAGGCAACGGAGAGATCCGGTTGCCAGGCACCCAGAGCAATGCATGTGATTGTTACTTATTTATTTAATTCTATCTTTATCTATTTGTTCATTCTAAATGCGTCCGTGCCTTGCCTTCACGTGCGCACTCGGAACACACACACACACACACGCGCGCAACTGCAAGCACGCTCTGAGTTATCGCTGCTTCACACACACACTTTCTCCCGCTCCCTCATGCACGCATACTGTTACCGCTTTCTGCACGCGCACACACACTCACACACACACACACACGCACACACACGCGTCTGACACGACCTGGGCGCTAACTAAGTAGACCATCTGCATTTACCACAGGTGTGAAACGTGTGCGGCGGATGACAAACAGATTATCATAGCAATAAGGATCCTAATCTGAGCTGTGCTCTCCTCCTGGCCTTCTGTTCCCTCCTCTCATCTGCCACATCTCATAGGAGCTGCACGGTGATAAAGACAGGCCCTAATGAGAGGGCTCTTATTGCACTGTGATTTCCTCCCTCTGTCCCTCGGTCCCCTGCTCTCCCTCCCATCCTAATTCATCCACAATATCTCCTCTGTCTCCTTCCATCTATCCGTCAGTGGCCTGCGGCTTGAACACCCCCCCCCACACCCCACACCCCCAACCCCCCCATCGCGCGCAAACCAGGACTCTTTGTGTGTGTCTCGATAAATACTACAGGGTAATTGTAATGGAGTGACCCATTGAGGAGGAAATTGCCGCTATCACTGCGTGGCCACATGCTAAACACTCTTATCCATTCAGACTCTATTGTCTCTGCTTGCTTCGCTGCTGCGGTCAGTAGAGAAGGCGGTATGTATGGGGAACATATACTCAGACACCGTTCGCAGGTTGCCACAACCACAAACTTCTTGGGGTTTTTACGTGGCGGACCAGACCAAAGTAGGGCCAAAATGATGACGTGGAAGGAAAATGCTGTGCGGACGTTTTTAGTTGCTGTCGTTTTACAGTCAACGAGGTGCAGCACAGACAGCAATCTTTTTGACAAGGATTCTTAATCGGAATAAGGCCCCAGCCGTAGAAAAGCTTCCTTCCAGCATGATGCTGCCACCGCCATGTTTCACAAGGAGTTTGTAGCTTTCCTTCACACATAGCACTTTACAAATTTGGCTGTATCCGACCACAGAAACTTGTGTCACTTATTTGCTAAGTCACTAACGTGGTTTGTACCAAACTGATAACAGAACTTCCTGTGGATTTTTTTTAATCAACAACAGGTCTCTTTTGGCCACTCTTCCATTAAATTGCTGAGCACTAATCGTTCTTCTCTGTGACAGATTCTCCCACCTGAGCTGTGGATCTCCGTAGCTCCTCCAGAGTTGCCCTGGCTCTCTCGGCTGCTACTCTGATTGATTCTCCTCTTGCCCGGCCCGTCATTTTAGGTGGGCAGCCATGTTTTGGTGGCTTGGTCCCTGTTGCTCCTTGATCTCCATGATGCTGTGAGCTCTTCACACAACAGGATCATGTATGGCACAAAGGTGGACTCTATTTACTAACTAGGTGACTTGTAAAGGCAGCTAGTTGCTGTGTATTTTATTTAATTATGGGAATTAGAGGGAAAACAGCACTTTGCATATATTTATTTATTTTTTAATCTATCTCTTACAATCCCAATGACATACACTGAAGGTTGAGACTGTGCAGCGACGAAGTGTGGCACTAGCGGACCAGCGTTAGACTGATGTTAGCTCACTCGTTTAGGAAACATGCTGCTGGTCATTGCTTTCATTGCTTTCGTGATGACAGGTGGCTCTCTGTTAGAGGGTTGAGGCAATAGATTAATCATGCTCGCCACCATCCGCCCCATGGCAATGAAAAATGAAAAAAATAAGGTTGATTTGAGTGTTGGGCTCGTAGGCAGTCTTCCTGATTATACAGCACGTTATGTGCACAGTGTAGGCTGTTCACTTAAAACAGGACCTGCGTTGTGTAGAAGCAGAGTTAAAACGAATGAGACCCAGATTTAGAGAGTCGGAATATTACACCCCTTGCAACAATCAATTTATAGATTGCAGCGGTGAAGTTTCCCTCCGCTTCGTGTTTATCTCCACTGACGTATGTTCTGTGGCGAACATACAAGAAGATTCTGCGTTCGACGGCGTTGGTTGCCAATGGAGATCTTCGCTGTAGGAATGCGTGATGAAAGTCTCCAGGAAAAGTTGCCATTTTTGGAGTGTAGGTTGCTACGTTCCACCGAGGGAGGCAAGGAGGAGGCTGCAGAAACAGACTCAGATTGAAATCGTGCAAAAAAAACCAAACAAACATATATCAAACAGACGAATTAATTTGACTTTGGCCTTCTAAGCTTATTTATCTTGAGCAATGCTGGAGCAGCAACTTTAAGACTTTCTGGAAAGCCCAAATATTTCAATTTGTGCTGTTTACTGCATGAAGCTTCTCTGGCTGGGTCAAAACTTTTCCTATAGGTGGTTTGTTAAGGATTTGATTTGCTAGGAGCTAACATTAATGGTGACATGAATAGACAGCCTTCATTTGGTGCTTACTGGTCTCAACGATCACCAAAATCACTATACTATTTACCTGTTTGGATTTTTTTAAAAATGCACTCGTTAAATCTTTACAAGAGAAACAGGCCCACAGCATCACATATCTTTCACTGTACTTAGCACTAGGAGTGAGGTGCTTCCCCATCTATTCATCCTTTGTTTCAGTCCAAGCCCGTCTGAATTGTTTGGCATCAAATAATGTAATTCTTGTCTCATCTGACCAACCACTCAAAAGTCCCAGTGGAATTTAACAAACTCTACAAGCTTTCATAAAAAAAAATTGTGGGACACGATTCAACAAACCATTTTCATGTATTCATTTCCTAAATTACTCCAATATATCAGCAATGGAGATAGGGGATAACTGTCTCTCTGCATCTCCGTGACAGGCACCAGAGGGCAATGGCGATGACATTACAACTTGAGTAATGCCTCCACTGCAATTTCCTGTGCCATTTCCGGGTTCGTGGGATTTACTCCTTATAACATGGTGAGGAATGACATCAGGTCACCGTGACAACTGTACACCTCACAGTTGCAATTGCAACCAATACTCGTACAAATCATCAACGCCACTCCGATTAGACTGATAAAATTCTGGTATTGCTAATAAACATCGTGTTGCACAAGGGATCCTCGGTGTCTGGGAATGTGTACTCGCTATTTCGACTGGCGGTCAGATGCTCCAGAAACTGCAATTAACACCGATGCTCGACTTGTGATGCGATCATTCTTGCCTTCTTGTGTCTGTTCTGGTCCTGCTCCTTGCAAATCAAACAATCCTTTGCTGATCTGCATGTGTATCAAGCCACATTCAAATCAAAGTATTCGTTCTGTGGCTAACTATTTTTGTCACTGAGAATATTTGTTGTAGTGTAAATATTTACTGGACACATTTGAGTGAAATAACACCTATTCAAATGAGTTGTGTGTGTGTGTGTGTGTGTGTGTGTGGGGGGGGGGGGGCTTTTGATTTAATCAGTATTTGCTACCATGAAATTTAGAACTTTGGTTGAACTTGACTGGGTTCTGTTGGTGTTTGATACAGACATGTATTGGTTCTCCGTGGAAGAAATGTTCCTTAGATGACTGAAAAAAAATCTTTATAATACAAAATAAAAAACCCTTACCTTTGCAAAACATTTTATTTATGGTTGTACAAAACACTTCCACTGACACTTAAGCTGTGCCTTCTAACGCATATCCACAGCCCTCGGAAAACATGTTGTCAAATTGCATCACAAACATTAATGTATTCTGTCAGAATTTGATGTGATAAACACAAAATAGTGTCTTGATGAATAAACGAATGACTTAATTCGTTCACTACAAGAAGATGGCCCATTTCGTCACAAATCTTTAACCAAAGTAAAAAAAGGTGAACGGTTTTCCTTGTAATTGTGTCTAACCCCCTTCACTCCGATTCCTATGAATAAAATCCAGTATAACTCATCCCCTACCTTCCTAGCATCCACCTTTGTCTAATCTGATGTCAGGATTATATCCACCTGTTCGCAAAACACGGCAGACAGGTCAGGGAGATGGTTGCGGAGAATTTCGCAGCGGGGATTAATTATACAACAACACTCAAATATCTGAACATCTAGCAAGGTGCTGATGTCGTCTGAAAACTGAAAGAGTCTGGGACAACCACCGAGCTACTAACACATACAGACTGGCCGTCCACCTGAACTGACAGGACAGGAAGAGCACCAATCGGCCAAGAGGCCAATGGTCACACCGGAGGAGTAACCCCTACACACACACACACACACACACACACACACACACACACACACACACACACACACACACACACACACACACACACACACACACACACACACACACACCCTGAACACACCATTCCTACAGTGAAACATGGTGGTGACAGCATTATGCTATGGGTGGGTTGTCTTCAGCAGTGAAGGCTGGCCAGAGAAGGTGGGGAGATGGATGGAGCTTAAGAACAATCCTGAAAGAAATAAAAACCTGTTAGAAGCTGCAAATAAGCTGGGGTGGACCTTCTAGCAGAACAACAACCTTAAACATACAGCCAGAACTACGACTGCTTGGCTTAAAACAAGGAGTATTCATGTGTTAGAATGGTCTAGTCAAAGCCCTGACCTAAATTCAATTAAGGTTCAGTAGACTTGAAGATTGATGGTCACCGCTGCTCTCCATCCGTCAGTTTGAGCCATTTTACGGTGAAGAATGGGTGAAAGCCTTCAGTCTCTTTAAGCTGGTTGAGACTTATCCCCAACAAACCTGCTACACAAATGGAGCAAAAGGTGGTTCCACAAGGTATTGACTCTTTTCATATATCTTTAATATATTTCAAACAAGTTTAATTATTCTTCCGCTTCATGATTCTGCTCGACTTTGTGTTGGTCTCTCACATCCGAAATACACCGATGTTCTGGGTTGCGATGTGACATAATATGAACATGTTCAGTGAGCACAAAGTCTGTTTGCAAGGTGCTGTAATTTAATTCTGTAAGGATCATTCAACTGTAATTTCATCATAGCATTAATTCGTATTCAATAGCTCAGATAAGTCTTTACATCTCCAAAGACCAGGGGCTGAAAAACACACGTCCTTGACACTTTACCGTTTTCAGCTCCGTGTCCCCGCTAGAAACAGTTATATCAGAGGTGCGCGGTGTTTGTGTCGTTTTCCCAGCCTCCCGCGTATATTCTCAGTATTAATCAGATACTGTAGGAAAACCAGACTAGTGAAGCGGGTAATCGGTGCAGGCAGGGAAATCAATGGGACCTTTAACTGCCGCGTAGAAGAAGCGACAGAAACATTGCTCTCACACTCATGCACAGGCTGACACATGCACGGCGACAGGCAGGCTGCGGTGCTGATGTGAGCGGAGTCTCCGGGGAGCGGCGTGGAGAATCCTCTTGGCTGGGAATTTCCAGGGTTTAGCACACAGACACAGTTTCTGTCAAAGGGCCTTTTACATGGATGAGCCCCGGCATCACATTCGCCCACTGTGAAATAGAGGGATTTTAATAATCGTATTACACCCCATTACAATAACGCTAATATGATCCAGTGCCTTGCAAAGCAGCCTGGAATGAGGGAAATTTGACAACGTGACCACCCCACACTGTACCACTGCAAAGATGTTTGAATTTTATTAACCCTTTTCACTGGTGGGGATTTGAGTCTGGCTTGGATCAGTTTTAAACTGTCTCAGGTGACTAATCGTCATTTAGATGTTAATACAACATGAGGGCAGTCATTAGATTTGCATCTTTAAAACATCAGCTGAACAGTTCCACACATTTATTGGCATATAAGCTTAAGACGTGTAAAACAACATATGCTTTGTCGCAGTAGCACAATCATACACTGAAAAAAATGAAATCCCAAGGGACATTTATTCTCTTTCAATAATTTATTGTTAAGAAAGTAAGTTTAACAAAATCGCTGGTGGCACAAATATTAGTAACGCAGCTTCCAGTGCCTTTCCACAAATGGAACAGAAATTCCTCTTTGCACAATTCCTCAAGATCGTCCGGAGTCCTGGTCCCAGCTTTGGAGGAGAAGCAAGCCCACAGCATCACACTCCATCATTCTTCACAGTGAGTATGTTTGTTTTTCCAAATATTATCCCTATGTTACATGCATAAAACCAGCTCAATTTTTTTATTCTTACTTTTTTTTGCTGAAAAGCACAATTTTTCATGTCATATTTCACAAAAATCACACAGTTCTAGTGTTTTTTTATTGTCAACAAAGAATTTTCACCATGGTGTTCATCAACAACCATAATTGTCTGCTAAAAAAAATACTAAAACTAAAAAAGATTAAAAACTTGAGAAAGAATGACTGCAACTAAACAACATTTCATTAAATCATAATTAAATGAAATTGTCATCTGACAAAAATGAGAGAAAAATGTTGGATTGAGACAAAAGCCATTTATTTATCAGCCATACCCGCTGAAATGTACAGTGCTGTTTGTGTGTGTGTGTGTGTGTGTGTGTGTGTGTGTGTGCGTGTGTGTGTGTTGGGGGGCTATTTCCAGGGGTCATTGGGCGAGAGGGTGGGTACACCCTGGACAGGTCGCCAGTCCATCACAGGAGATGAAAGCCAGTCAAGTCTAATTTTAGTCATGTAGAAAGGCAATATGAGTTTGAGGAATAGCCAGTGACACTTAATCTTCCGCAGTAGGAAGACGGTTATAAAATATAGTTTAGTCTGCTAAACTGACTATACATATGGTTGCCCTAAACTAAATGACCACAAAAAGGGGACTAAAGCAATTTTTTTTCACCAAAATACTAAGAGTAAAGCTAAAGAAAATGTCCTGTCTCAATGAAAACGGGAACGTTCTGGTAGAATTTAGCAAAGTTCACACATGGAAAGAACTGGCTGACATATAGTGTCTGATGGCTGTTACTTGATGACACCAAGATGTCAGTCAGCTGCAGTTCTCTTTCTAACTCTGAGTCCAAATTCCATTTGGTTCAAACTTTTTGATTATTGTGTTAGATGTGGGTCAACTGTGGTGAGTAGCTATTCCTCCTGACTTATGGAGCTCAAAACATATGCCTTACGTAACTGTTCATGTTCTCTTGTCTTTTTGATTTTGAGGAGTAGGTAAAAGAAATGACCCTTGTTTTTGCGTCATATTTATATCCTCAGGAAACTGAAAGTTGTGAAAAAAGAATTAGAAGTTCCCAGAAACTCTGGGTGATATAAAAAAAAAAGTGAAGCATACATTAAACAACGTGCTAGTTAGCTTCACGTAAAAGTGATTGCTTTTGGGTACCAATATTTGGGCCACCGGCAAATTTCGTAAAACATTCTTTTCTGAGCTTTGGATCATTTCCCGACTAAACGATTTTACTCGAATGGAAAGATTATTATTCTATTTTTTTTTGGAGGATTTCTTGCGCATGATTGCCCAAGGGGGGCTATAAATGTGTCCAGCACTTTAAATATTTTACCAGTAATGAGTGGTTGAGCAATTGCATAAAGTCATGTGTGGGTTTTTAAACAAAATGATAGATCTTTGCTACCGGGATGTTTTTTCTTTTTTTTTATAATTCCTTTTTTCTTATTCACATTTTTTGTTAAGCGAAAGTTTCATTCCACTTTGGAAGAAAAACTGAATCAGTGGAACGATGTTTCACCCTAAAATGTAAAAAGTACTTCTGAGTGTTATTTAGAGTTTGACTGAATGTTCCTGCAGCTATGTGTAACCATCTACCTCTGGACTCCAACGAGCCTTCCCTCTCAGATATCGCGTGTCTTCTGCGTGCCGTTGCCTGTTTGCTAGTCCCCTCGTCCCTCTTTCTCTTTGTCTGCTTCTCCTCCAGGCGGTCTGGAGAAACAGCTGAGAGTAGACGGAGATTTATCTGCTCCTTTCTAAACTTGCTCCCGCCCATGCCCCTACCTGCCCGCCAGCCTGTTTGCCCGCCCGTCTCCCCCGCCGGCCTGTCTGGATATTGGATTTGCTCTTTGACTGTGACCTTATACGCGACGAGCCACAGGATCCAGTGCGACTGCTTGGACCCTCTGTCCTGTCGTGCAGAGTCATGTCTTGCTGCCGTCCTCCCCCCATTGCCACCATGTGCACTTATTGGATTCTCCCTCTTCTCCTGCACTCTGATAAGGGCATCTGTCAAGCGGATGAACAATCAGAGCTAAAAAGGTGTGTGATGCACGCTTGGAAGGAGCTTACTTCCTGCAGAGAGGCTGAGAGGAGGATGCTGTATAGAGGTACAAGGACTGGAGGGGGAGGAACAAGAGGGGACAACGAGCAGGACTTTGGGTGAGGATTACCGCGACCACCGCTGCTGCCCACATCTGGCTGAAAACACATCTGAGGATGATGGCTTCCGCTCAGCTACGCGTATTCTCAAGCAATAACATCGACATCTGTATTATCAACCCAAGAATACCCGTGGTCGAGACGGGAGCAAGCGGTCACTCCCCTCCACCTTCTCTCCTGCCTCCCATCCCCCTCGTCCTCCGCTCGACGGCGTGCAGCAGGAGAGAGCTGGAGGGAAAGGGTGGGGATCTCACGAGCTGCTCAAACTGCCCAGGTTCTGCAAGACGGAAAACGGAGAGAGAGAACAAATCATGTGGGGCTGTCTCATAAATTAATTAGGCCTGGAGGTATTGTTGTTCAGATTGAATGTTAATTACAAAAAAAAAAAAAAAAAAAGGCAGAAAATTTCCAAAACATTTCTTTTTAAATTGCCGTTTTTTTTTTTTGTTCAATGTGAAAAAAATGATATTGCAACAATGTGGAAAATTCTTACACTTCAGAGATGCAAATTACACATCTTTTTCTTTTCCTTCCAAGTGATACAACCCATACGGCTTTGTCTCTGTAAAGTGAAGCGCTACCAATTCATCACTATGGAAACATTGCTCTTCTTTATCTGTGGATGCAACTTAGCAGTGGCGGTTATGGCAAGAGCCGCTCCCTCTGCAACCTCGAAGGACTGGAAGGAAATATAAGAGAAAAATTACGGTTTCATCACTCCCAAGCTGTAGTTTAAGGAAATCCTGTTCCGTGTAGAATGATCAGGTTCCAGATTGATTCTTTGAACTAATGTTTTATTTACGTCTGACCAAATGCGCAGAATACAGTGAAATATCCCGTCAACTAGAATCAGATACCAGTTTTGCTGGAATTTGCCATTACTTTCACTACACCAATATTTTAGAAGTGTATTTTTAAGTTTTTGAAAATTGCCCAGATCGTGTATGACAAAAAGGTGAGCTATTCTTTCAATATTAAAATATGGAATACCATATTAAAACAAAAAAAAACTTAATTGTATTAAACTTTCTTTTGCCATGTTATTCTGAATTTCAGATGCACTGAAATTCCAGTGTGACCAGATTCAGACCGTTTTCCTTTTGACCCATGCTGAATGGTGGACAGCCAGTTAGAACCTCATAGTTTTTTTTTCCGATCAATGAATGTGCCATACCTAACATCCACACTCTTCAAAGTGGACGCCGTTTCCGAAGGAAAAAGACTCAAAGTTGGACTGTTTCAGTGTCAGGGAGATGTATGAAAATATAGCCAGAAGAAGCACAGGGCCGTAAGAAAGCTAATTAAAAGTAAAGTTTTTTTTTTGACGACACGTCGAGAGACGTCTGCTTCTCTTTCAGGCTGCGAGAGAACTAGAGAGAACAACAGTTTCAGCAGATAATGGGAAGGCGGAGAGTATTTCAGGGCTTTGAACCTCGTTCTGTGATGGAACACACCACATTTCTAAATATTGGTGCCATTTTCAAAATGTCACAGTTAAGATAAAAATCCTAATTCTCCAGAATATAAACATGGAGACTGCTGCTATACTAAAGCTAGTGGCACTAATGGAGCAAACCGCTCACACAAGATGCTGAAGACAGTTTAGATGTCAACTCACTGTATATCATAGTTTAGAAATTGAAATCAGAATCCCATTAAATTGGTCTTGGCAGCTTTACAAAATCCGGAACTTGGAAGTCAACCACTAATGTACGATCAGTGCACCTAAATTGATCGTAATTGTTGCTAACGTCTCTTTTCTTTTGCCGGCCGTTGGTGTAGATTCCGGCAATTTCTCTATACTGGCTCTTTTCTCCTGCAACACAGACTGGATCTGCAGTCAGCAGCAGGCTTGCAACAACGCGCATCAGACAAAATGAGAGAGAGAGAGAAAGAGAGAGAGAGAGAGAAGGGAGAGGACGTGATGGACTGTCTTGCTCACACAAATAGTCGTTTTGTCACCGCACGCCAGGGTGCAATAAAGTTAGTTTTCTCTCTTTTCTCCTTTCTTTTGCTCCATGCTCATAGCCCCTAACTGAGTGTAGGTGTGGAAGCAGGAGACGGGAGGTTTTGCCACCCCTGTCCCCGTGTTTATCTGTGAGTGCCACAGCACGAATCCAACCAATAGGGGAGTTGGTGGGGGGGTGGGGGCAGCCCCCAAAATGCTACTGAGAAAAGGAGGCTTTGAGTGAGGCAGAAAAGGAGGGAATAAGGGGATATGAAAAAATCCAGAGAGAAGGGAACAAAGCACGGAGGGAAAGGAGTACGGAAAATGTCAAGGAACAAAAAAAGAAGAGGGGGGAGATGAGAGTGAAGAAATGGATAGTAAGTATGTTTATGTGTGTGTGTGTGTGTGTGTGGGGTGGGGGGGGGGGGTATCAGCTGGGCTTGGACTGTCATTCAGCGACATGATTGGCTGTGTCAGGGATAGATAAGCAGCCCTCACATCCCTCGCATCTTCAAGGCTCCCGGAATCAAACGGCGGAGAACACCGCTGGCGCGCTCGTCTGCACTGAAAAGAGACTACATGAAAGGAGTGATTCCTGCTATTATTCTAAACACCTCTGCATGTGAAATACCACACTTTTTCAAAGGCTGTTTGGTGGAGAGACGTGGAGGGGAGTGTTGAGGAAGGGGATGGAAACGTGCAGAAAGGCGGGAGGGGATGGTTCAGGGTTCTTCTTCATTGGAGGTTGCATCCTGGTAGAGCCCCTTTGTGGATGTGCTGAGCCTTGAGGAGCTCAAATCCCTGTGTCTTTACAACTCCTGCTTTTTTCCTCCTCCCCTCACTGTAAGCTCTCACATTAGACGGCATTAAGGAAGGGTGAGATGGAGCGAGGAAGCGCAACTCCCAAATCATCTCGGTCCCTGCAGGATCTTACATCCTCTAGCTCTTAACTGTCCCAAAGGTCCCAACAGACCCTGCTGACCACTTCCCATGCGTCAAAGTAATCCTTTACCCATTACTATAAGCCGCAACACTCTGTTTAGATCTGCAGGATTATAAAATAGGTAGGTATTATAAGGTATTACTTGGAATTAGTTGAGCTTAAACTCTCCCATCTGATGACAGCCAGAAAGCAGGAATTTTGTTGATTCAAGAAGCGATCAGACTCAGAGGATGATGTAAAGACTCGGATCAAAGATCCTTCAAAAGCCCCCATAGCCTGGCCCGACATATTGAGGATTGATCGAGCAGATCTGAGTGCGCGTCAGGATGAGAACGAGTGTGCTTTAACGCAGAGGCCCGGTGAGGATATAGAGGGGGGGAAAAAAAAAATCACACACGTCGGGCCTTCGTCTCAGATTCAGACAGACTGTCTACATGCACAGGATGCACAGGCAGGAAGGCATCACTAGCAATCTCTGCTGTGCTCCCAAACAGCTCCCCGCCACGCACCGCATCAATTATTCAGCATATTTATCTATGCAATTTGACGGCCTCTCCCCTCCGAAGCTCAGAACAAATTGCGGAAGCGGCTAATATCGCCCGAGGCTCTGTGGCTCGAATCACTGCGCCTGCGGACCCAAGAGGCCGAGTACAAGAGGCTGTAAACAATCACTCCACACTCGCCACTTTATATGTATCTTCTTTTTTCCTGATTTGTGGGGCTAAATGGAAGCTGTGAGCTCACACACACCTCTGCTCGGGGGCCTGCGTTGCAAGAGACCTGTGGAGCTTTTTACAGCAAATCTAAATAAGCATCCCTTCCCCCATTAATATACATATACGCACACACAGAAATGCACACACACACACCTCTCCTCATTTCTTCCCTCCAAACCGCCATTTAGCATGACACACACCGAGGAGCCAGGGTAGCCAATTATCAAACAGATGTCAATGTATGCCTTACAATACTAAGGGGAGCCCAATTACCACACAGATGTTTTTTTCCTTCTTTTTTCCACCCAACATCCTCCTTGTTCTAGGCTCTCTAAGGATGCCCCCAGCCCCCCACCGCCCCCCCACCCCCACCCCACGCGCACACACACACACACACACGCCCGTCCCCCCCAGACCGCCCCTCATAAACACACATGTATACACACCCTCATCACCTGCATATTCTTTCATGATCCAAGCAGATGTTACCCTGCTCCCTCTGAAAATCCACGAACAAACGTATTTCTTGCCATTGAAACACATTGCAGTAGTCAAGTTCTGCTATAAGGTGTTAATATTTTACAGGCAGTAGAAACTCTCAGTGTTTTTGTTTAGTACAATGGTGGATTCTCTTTGAGTTTGAGAGTCAGAAGTTCCTGGTCAGAATTTCAACAGGAAAATTCAGAGGTTGCTGAAATGCCCGTGTTTGGTGTCTAATATGGCTGCCACATATACATGGATATGAAACGTAACAAAAACGTTGCATGTAACTGTTAGTAGGCACTTCTGACCATTTGCAAATGCCAAACATACATCCAGATTTGTTGGTCCTGGAGGGTGAGGCTCACAGCTAGTCTGAATGGAGCCAATACCAGAACGGACTTCTGCTATCTTCAAACAACTCTAATCTCAAAAGCATCAAGGAAAACCATTGCATCATTTCCATTAACTAATTATTTACAAAGAATATGATGATTGTTTACAAAGAAAATTGACTTAGGAGGCTGTGCGCCACCAATAATCTTTCTCTTTGAAACACAAACTAAGAAGGAACCAGTTTTCCTTTTGATTTATCTTCTATTGTAACTTTTTCTAATTTTGTAAATTTCTTTTTATTTGCGCTTTCATTGTTTCATATCCTTGTATTTTATTTTTTTTTCATGCCTGACTTTTTGGGGTTTGATATGGAGCCGGCTGCCACTGGACATTTTTGTCCAAGGGGTGAGTCATTTCATACCTGTAAATGGAGATATTTCATACTGGCTTTGAAATCACCTACTTTCAGTCAGCTGTGAAGAAATGACCAATAGAAGATTGCTTAGAGGTATAATGGTTGGTTCCAGGGTCATCATCTGTCATGTGTTACGGCAAGTAACCAGTCGATACAGGGATCACAACAAAAATAAATTAACACTTAAGTTATCAGATAATAATATACATCAATTAGAATATTTGTTCTGATGAGGCTTGTTTGTCAGATTAAATGGAACTTTTAAGAATAACAGCATATCAGCAGGTATGAAATGTTTTTCATTTAACCTACATTTCTCTATTAGAACTTTTTTTTATTGGTCTGATGTAATATGCAAATATTAAATGTCAATTTTTCTTTAACTGTTAGTGAAAAAAAATCTTTATAATTAACAGAAGTAATGGGTTGAGAATATTGGTCTGAACATGATTAATGTATATAATGTGTTATACTTAGTGATTTTTATTCTTTTTTTCTTGCTTTTTTGTGTTTTTATTTTCTTCCTTGTCTTCTCCTCAATTTGTACCGTTATTCCTTCAGCCAACAGTACCATCTGATCCCCTTCTACTTTCTTATTGTATCTTCACTGATGGCATTCCATAAACTTATTCTGAAGCTATGGTGTGAGTTTTATCGCCCAGAGTTCAAGTATAATATCCTCCAATGGATTTTTCTTTCACACTCTATTTAAGTTCATTTTGGTTCCGCTCCCTGTTTGGGCCAGTTAACTCTGAGGAAATATGAGGGATCAGAACCCCTCATCGAGACAAATGATGAGTGTCCTTCTGCTGTTAGATATTTTTCAGTAGCGTCACAGAGCCACATTTCCTCACGGTACACCTTAAGTGAATTTTAAGAAATAAATTGAAATCCTCCGCTGGGGAGGTATGGATTGATGCATAGTTGGTATTAAATCTCCCATAGTAGACACATTTTAGATTTAAATGAATTTGGTATGAAACGATCAAAACTACAAACGTACAAAAAGACAAAAGGACAGCATGAAAAACAGCCTTTCTTTTGTCACTGTGGGTGTGATTACTGTTCTAATTGCCTGGCTACATCTTTGTCTCTTTATAACTGCTGCTTGTCCACTTTGATGGTTGAATCTGATATGAGCCATTTAGTCAATGCATATATTAAGTCATATATCAGGAGGATTGTCTTTGCTTCAGTCATTTGTACAGCGAATCTGACCTGACACTACAAGGCAACCAACCCAACCATAATGTTTGTCCAAGCTGTCGGAACAGGAAACCAAAATAAAAAAAATAGATGGTTTATAAAACAAACTCCTTTTTGCGTTTTTGATATCATGGATGTTTTAAAACGGTAGCTGTATGCCTTGCTCTTGGCCACGCTTTGACCAGCCTCAGCTTCAAGGACCAATTTCTCTAAACGAAGAAGCCAATAAGATGATCTACGGCAGGTAAAACGTTCCATAAAAATTCAAAGCTATTCCTTTAGGGATGGCCAGGCCATTCATTTATTTTACCTAGGACATTTCCAGCCACAGTTTAGCCTCAACAAAAGCAAGGCTTGGTTATTCCATCTGATCCCGTCGTTCAGCCAAGCTTAGTTGCCTTTGTGAGGACTTATTTTCACCTTTCACTTTTCAACCACAATTTCATATTGTTTACACAAAAGGCAGCATCACCTTTACTGTGTCTATACAATGAGAATTTGCTCAGAGGGATGGGAGCGTCAATCAACAGGGTGGAGGAAGGGTGGTGGGGGTTTGTGCCTGTGCGTGTGTTAGCGACGGGTGGTGGGTAGTAGCAGCAGCCGCAGGAGGACCAGAAGGAGGAGGCCACGGATCAGGACCAAGGACAGCTCCCGGTGGACATTTTTGTAGCGCTTTGCCGCGTTACTAAATGGAAGTCTCCTCTGTTCATACACAAACACACACTCGTTCTTTGTGCAAAAACACACACACACACACGCACGCACGCACGCACAAACACACACACACACACACACACACACACACACACACACACACACACACACACACACACACACACACACACACACACACACACACACAGATAGTTTTTAGTGGACGTACAAAAAGAAATGGTGGCAATCAAATGCATCCAACCACACACATACACAGAAGCATGATTTTTGTCCAGGCTCTAACAACAATTTAGTAATCAGCTATTAGCTCAGTCCCATTTCCCCTCTTCATCCATCTCCACTAATGGATTCCCAAGGCTTCGACCAATCTTTGTGTATTTCCTCCTCCTCCTCCTCCTCCTCCTCCTCCTCCTCCTCCTCCTCCTCCTCCTCCTCCTCCTCCTCCTCCTCCTCCCCCCTCCCTCCCTCCCCTGCTCCTCTTTCTAGGGGGAGAGCAGAGAACCTAAAAGAGGGAGAAAGCCAACATGAAACCGAGGAGATAGAGAACTTTACGTCTCTCTCTCTCACTGCTGCTTGATCAATAGGAATTTAATGGACAAGGATTGAGTTCAGGGAGTTCATGCTTGCCAACGTGCCTGAGGGGCTGAGCACATGCACGCTGCGAAGCAGGCAGGGAGGCTCATGCTCATGCACACATACACACACACACGCGTGTGCACACACACACGTGCGTGCGAGCACACACACGCACTCATTCAATTTCATGTTCTTTCCCCATGGCACACACATAAACACGCTGGCGCACCTCATGCTGCCAAATGCTCTCACACAAAACACAAGCTGTGAAAAAAAAGCTACCAGCTGAATTGCAAATGCTGTAAAGTCAATGGATTATAAGATCCAGGCTGAGTTTGCTCTGATACAGACTGAAACCGTGATGCACTGATTATTGAATTACACAGAAAGAGAGAGAGAGAGAGGGGGGGGTAAGGGTGGGGTTGGGGGGATCTGGATGTAAGACAAAGCTTGAATATTTCATTGATTTGAGGCTAAAAAAGCAATCAATTGAAGAGGACAACACATTCGAGGAGCCCCCCCCCCCCCCCCCACACACACACACACACACCATCACCACTCCACCCTCTGCTTTTCGAAACGCGTCGAGATAAAGAGCTGTGTGTACATTTCTGCACAAAGAAGCAGGCGTTGAAACTTCTGCTACAAACATGAAAGAGAATGCCAAAGGAAAGCCTGGAGAGACTGACTGGACATCCACAAACAGCTAGGACTGGTGTCAGTGTTGCTTTATCAATGTTTAATAAAATCACTTCCTCTGGGGAACTCTACACTGATAAAACAACCTGTTCAAACTAGTGCAACAATTTAAATTCAAACATTTTTTATTTAGTTTGATTTAAAAAAAATCAGAGAACATATGTAAGTTTAACACCTGAAATGTATTTACTCTATTAAATTTGTAAGATAAAATGTGCTCAAAATCTGAACAGCCGCTGAAATACATTTTTTTTCTTTGTGCCTGTGTGTGTGTGAGTATGTGTGTGTGTGTGTGTGTGTGTGTGTGTGTGCGTGCGTGCGTGCGTGCGCGCGCGCGCGTGTGTGTGGTCTGTATATAACAAATAATAACTGGTTTGTGATCAATGCACAAAACACTACAACAATAGTAATTAAGTTTTCAAATCTACCCAAATGCTAGAGTCAAGCTAGCAAGCTGAGCATCATACCCTGAAGCAGACGCTGCCAATGAACGACAGATCTTAGATGTGGTTGTCAGGGAAACACTTACCATGCTCTCTTGTTGGAACAGATTTACCACAAAACCAACTCTTAGTTTTTTTTGTTTTGTTCATTTTAACGTGAAGAAAACCAGATAAGGAAAGTCATCAATAGGATTATATTGATTTAGTTTAGTGAATTTAGTTTAAAATGTTGTCATTTTGCTGTTATTTTTAATGAGCAAAAATTCTAACAGTGTGTTTTATCAGTGAACCCATATAAATATCAGCCTTGCTATCCGCTGGATGAGAATAACTAAGGTTGAACCAGCATCTTCAGTTAAATTCTAATCAAAATATTAATTTAGGGTTTGTTTAAAAAATTAAGGATTTTTTGTTAGAATTTACACATGAATGAATATTTAATTTACAATAAATTTGTCTGATTTTCATAGATAATTTTAAATACCCTCTAAAATCACTTTTCATTGCGTAATCGTTGCTGTTGTTTTTTTTTTTTTATTATTTCTTGCAAATCAATCTATTGAAACTGAAACTATAAAGTCACTCCCATCTGCGGCGGAGCGCAAAAGCCGCTGCACGTTAAGCAACAAGCGTTCAACTCTCTTATCCAACAGAAGTCTTGCATGGAGGTGGATGGGGAGGAGGAGGAGGGGGGGGGGGGGATGCTCAGGAACAAGTTGGGAAATAGTACGGGAGGAAAAACGATGAATGAATGGATAAAGACAATGGGCAAAAAAAAAAGAAGGCTTTGCCATGACACCGGTCATCTGACTCGACTCTGGCGCTGTTCTCATCCTTCCAGCCTCTCCGTGGCGATTTTTTGCCAACGATGATCCAGCATTTGAATAAAGCCATCCCCTTGACAGGACTGACAGCTCTCCGCTGTGCGCTAAACTGGTGCCATATTGGCCCCACGTTTGTGCCTGTGGATTAATTTTGTTCCACAGCAGTCAAGTCAAGCGGACTGCGGCCAGTACGGCAGCAGGGGCATCATCATCATCATCTTCATCTCTGGAGGACTGATTCCATACTCACCCCATTGTTGGTGGAAGTCTGTCAGTTCCTCTCCGCGCAACTCAAGCCGACGGCTGCGTGTTGGCAATATCTGGAAATCACACTGAACAGAGAAAGAGAGAGAGAGAGTGTGAGAGAAAGAGGGGAAACGCCCCCCTCTCTAACTCTCTTTTTTTTTGCTTCCCGTCCTCCAAAAAAGAGAAAAGAAAACGAAAAGAGCCTTCTCTTTCCCCTTGCGATTAAAAATAAAGTGAATGGATAATATTAGGAATACCTCAAATAAGAAAAAAAAAAATCCGAGAGATGGATATACTCTCCACCCTTTATCCTCCCTTTAGATCCTGGAATCTCTAGCTCTCTTTCTGCGCTCACCTCTCCCCCTTCTGTCTCTTTCTCTCTCTCTCACTCTCCCTTCTCTGTCCTCCCATTGTTGCGAATCAAGCGTGGTCAAAGGGGCGCGGCGGCGGCACGGAGGAGAAATGGATGAAGCCTCCCTCCCCTCGCACGGCACGGTGGAGGGGATGCGCACAGATCAGGATGTGGAGACAGTTCAGACACTGGCACAGCTTCTGGGCGTTGGTCTTATAAGAATGATAGTAATAATACATAAAAAAGTCGTATGGTAAAGACACACACTGACAAAAGAAACCGTTAGAAAATACCCCCTGAAACAATTGAACGTATTGCATGCATTTTATTTATCTGTTAATTAATTTTTAAATACATTTTATGTTGATTTAACTGTCTAAAGACACAAATAAATCAGTTAAAACCTACAACAAATTGGTTGGTTTGTTCAATTACCAGCATTTATCACTTTATTTAAGTATAAGGGGACAAGGAGGGATGAAAGGAAAAACGACAGGAGAAAGGAAGGAATGAAGAAAAAGCCAAAATTAATGAAGGAAAGAATGTGAGGAAGGGCGCAGGGAAGGAAACAAATTTAGTTCACAGGGAGGGAAGGAAGGAAGGAAGGAAGGAAGGAAGGAAGGAAGGAAGGAAGGAAGGAAGGAAGGAAGGAAGGAAGGAAGGAAGGAAGGAAGGAAGAACACAAGCAAGGAAGAACACAAGCAAGGAAGGAGGGACGTTAAAAGGCAGGAAGGAAGGACACAAGAAATGAGTGAAGACAGGACCAAAGAAAGCAAGGATAGAATGAAAGGAAAGTTGGTAACAAGGATGGAAGGGCAGGAAGAAAAAGGAAGAGCACAAGGAAGGAAGGAAGGAAGGAAGGAAGGAAGGAAGGAAGGAAGGAAGGAAGGAAGGAAGGAAGGAAGGAAGGAAGGAAGGAAGGAAAAAAGGAAGGAAGGAAGGAAAAAAGGAAGGAAGGACAGATGAAAAGGAAGGGTGGTATGAAACAAGAAAGGAAAGAATGCACCATTGAATAAAGGAAAGGGGGACATATAAAAAGGATGCAGGGATTCCGAGAAGGAATGGAGCGAGGTCACAACAAAGCAAGGAAAAAAAGAAGAGGTGTTGGACACTGGGGAGGAAAAAGGAAGGGAATGATTTAGGGGAAATAATAGAAGAAAGCTTCTAGGAAATGACAGAATGAAGTATTTGTTGAAGGAAGGATACAAGTTAGGAAGGGAGAACACAGAGAAGGAAAAATGAAAGGAACATCACCACATTTATAGACAACGGAGAGAATAAAGGCTGCAAATAGAAATACTTTTTAATGTTCTTATTTTCTTTTTCCATACCACCCAGACCTGTAAAAGACTGACATTAATTTCAAGTCTCTTCTAGACTTTGTATTCCTGCCCTGTAATAAAAAAACAAACAGACAAACAAACAAACAAACAATCAAATAGCAACTGGTTTGTGATTAAGGCATAAAATGTTAGTAAAATTGTAATAAACGTTCTCACAAAGTCCCAGCATGTGAATAGTGGCCCCCCTTAAGGGTTTTGCTCAGGCTTAATGGCTACTAAGTGGACCTAGGCTTACAATGGGCTTCGTAAATGGGAAGAACTTGGGTTGACAACCTGTGTTAGGATGGCCAGTTGGGCACCATATGTAGATCTTAGCTGGCTTTCAAATGGATTTTAGGAAAAGCAGTTTAAAGTGATGAGCTCATCTGGGGGGGCTCTATGGGTCCCACACAGTGTTGTGCTGCTGCAAACCGACATAGACAAGAAATATGAGCCCATTATGTAACTCCTAGTCAATCCCTGATGGGGCCTGTTTTAGGCTATTTCCTGTCTGGATTGCCCTTGTATGTAAATGATGTCTGAGTTAGCATGTAAACATTATTTTTTTTGACAAACACAACAAAGCTGTGCCATCACTAGATATGACTGTCCCGGGGTTAACAAGCAATCCCTTAGCCTCAGTACTGTTGCAAAACAAGTTATAGCTGTAATTACCTCAGCCTTGTGGCAATTTTTAAATTTTACAGTGAAAATATCAGGATTCCCAGTAGAACACATGTAAACATATCAGCCTTACAGTGCTCTGCTGTAGGCTTACGCCACACATGATGAGTGAGAACATCTAACATGGCTGACATCTTCTGTTAAATTCTAATCAAAATATTTAGGTGGGATTTGTTGCGCAAAAATAAAGTAGGTATTGTTGTTAGAATATACCTATTGTTGAATATTGTGTTCACAATCTAATATACGTTATTACACTGTAAAATAACTGTGGGGTACCTGAACACACCAGATGTGACATTTCACCTCCTGAAACTGCTTTCCTCCAAAGATGATTGAAGATATACCTAATTCTTCTAAACATGAATGGCTTTATGATCTTGAAATGATTAAACAATGTTGTCAGAATGACTGTTAACACGCTCAAGTATCTTTTATACGTGATCTCATTTTGCTAAACATAAATTCAGAAAATTCATCATAAATTTAATTGTAAAAAGTTATTCATTTGTTAAACTCTGAAATACAAATTTTGGTGATATTCAACTAGATGAGTACATGTTTAACTGTGAAGCAGCTTTAGTCCTGAAACAGATATATTTGAAAGGATAGTTTTCTGTCTTTCTAGCTCAGCGTGGCTTGTTCGTTCACGAGGCCTGGTTGGCTGATCAACAACTCATGACGACTCTGTCCTCCGCTGCGGATTTCTGAGACATAACGAGTGAGGAAAAGAAACAGAACCAGCAAAAAGCCTTGCCCAGCCAATTCAAAACCAAATATCATAAATTTGCCACATATGTCAAATTTTTGTGGGAAGTTTTTTTCTGTAATAACCCGAACCTCGGACATGCTCAGTCTAACTCAGTGACTTTCTTTAATAGCATTTTGTTCTCTCATCATGTCACTTCCAAATCCAAAGTGAGGAACCACCCAGGACATCCAGCAAGCTAAACCAGAACTAACAGCCTCCCAGACTAATTAACCTTTTCAGCTGGGATGAGAGCTGTTGTACTGAGATACCTTTGTCAGCTGAGCCAGAAACGAGTCTGCGGGAGCCGCGTGAACCGTAGCCTAAGTTAGTTCTCTAGGTGAGCCAATAGCTTGATTCCAGGCCACAAATCAAACACAGTCTTTTGTCTTCTATAAAGGCAATTCTGGAATGAGAAGCCGACGGATCTAAGGAGATTCCGAAACTTCAAATTCATTCTTGCTTATTTTTGTCATTTCAAAAGCCTCGGCATACAGCTAACATTAGGTATTGCAAGCAAAGAAGAAGAAGAAGATAAAAACGGCTGTGAAACCCCCTTTTTTATACTTCTGAGGATAGAGCTTTGTAAAGCCAAACCTTAGGAATAGCTTTGATAATATGGTGCACATTCGGTTGCTCATTAAAATCACTCCCCTGCTTAGCTGAGGCAGTGGTCTGTAGAGTCAGTGCCACCATTTTTGCTTTGTCTGATTTGTATCAGTCTTCCTTTTGTCTTAATTAAATTATTAGGCGATTTAAATACATTCCTTTATTATGTTAATTAGAGTATCTGGGTGGTGTAATAATTAAAGTAATAGTAAATAAAATTAGATTTAATGAGAAGGGGAAACAACTTATCCTTCAGAGAGAGATTTTGAGAGATTTATTAGGATACTGATATATTATGCACATTAATATAATCTAACGTAGCTGCTACTTAATTTTAAAGGACGATATTTGATACCCCCCACGATCCTTTTTGTAGTGTAGCCAGTGATAGTAAATAGGGCTTCAACGGACTAGAGATTCCCAGACTTTGAATGGCAGAATGCATATATCTCCAGTGTTCCTCGTTTGTCATCTGGTCTTAATTCCATTAGGATACAATGCGCACATTAAACAATATCTCTAACTGAGGCTTGGAAATTATTCAAATGTAACCTTCACCAAAGTGTTCAGATGATAAACCTGCACACCGGGAGACACTCATTAGGCGGTGGCAGGCTGCCTGCATGGAGAACTCTGATTTGGAGCCGTTTGCCCCGAACATGACCGCGTTGCACGTCAGGCTAATTAACTTTTCAAAATTACAGATGGTCGTGCATTTAAATTCTAGCCGGAGTGATCGACATTCTATCTGATTAACTCCGGAGGCCGCGTCCATTGCTTGAAAAAGAAAACAAAAGGGAATCGTAATTTTTTAGGTCCATCTTGCCCTTCCCTCCCTGTTTCAATTTTATTTGGTATAAATAGTCTTTTTCATCAGAAGCACATGATGGGATCTGCTGTTATGCAGGTGAAGGTCCTTTTTCTTTCTCTCTGTTAGATTTTGTTGTGGGTGAAATGATAAATTCCACAAATTCTATCCTCTTTTTCTTTGTCAAGACTTGCTTCGTTGTTTAGTTTAGTTAAAGGGCCTTGCAATGTTCACACCCCATGACTTATGCTGTGTTGTAACTACTAACTAAAAATGCACTGAGACCTTATGGACAGCAAAATTGCAAAGTAACACATAATTGTGGGAAAGTGGAAAGAAAAATAAATGCTTTTTCTTTTTTAAATGTAATACCCTAGCATTCACACTGTGACTACTATCAAGTCTTGCCAGGGATTCCCAGTAGGTCTTAGGTCTGGACTTTGAGTCATTTGAATGCGTAAATATGCTTTGATCTAGACAGTTCCACTGTAGTTCTATAGCTGCATGTTTAGGGTCAGTAACCTTCTAGACGTTAAACATCCACTCTGATTGCAAGTGTTTTTCAGCCTCTTGCAGGTTATCCTTCAGGGTTTCAGGATATTAAGCCCCATTCATCCATCCATCTGTCCGTCTGCCTGTTCATCCATCCATAGTCGTCCGCTGATCCTAGACCAAAGTCCAGCTCCGTTCCCAGGCCGGACAAGATGTATAGTCTCTCTAGAAAATTCTAGTCTTCCAAAGGGTTTCCTTTAGAGGGTCGTGCCCAGAAAACCCCGAAAGGGAGGCTCCCAGGGGGCATCCTGGTCAGATGCCCAAACCACCTCAGCTGACTCCAGGCTCCATTGGTTTTCCATTAAAATATCACAAGCTTCCCAGGTCCTGCTGAATATAAGCGTCTCCACAGCGTGATGCTGCCACCACCTTGTTTCACCTTGAGAATGTCAAAATGATGCCCATGGTGTAATGCCAATAAGACCAAAGTTCAAGTTTGGGCTAATGTGATCAAAGCGCCACATGTCTTCTGTGTCCCGTTTATGGTTTGAGAGAAAAAAAACCCCACAAACACAATCTTTTTAAAGCTTCTTCTCAATGCTCGCTTTCTTCCTGCCACTCTCCCATGAATGGTCTGATTTTTAAAGTGCAGGACAAATATCTCCTGATGGCATATTCTCTCACCTGAGCAGTGGATTTGTGCAGCTCCTCCACAGTTACAACGAGCCAGTTACCAGTTCACATAGAGCTGGACGATATATATATATAAAAAAAATAGAAATCATATTGATCAATGTCAAAAATTATCAACAAATTCAAAATATATGTTTTAAGTGCAGCCCTGACCACTTTATCCTGTTGCTTAGCGACACATTTTAGATACAGATACACACAAACACTGAATTAAACTCAACCCTTTATTTAACCAACTTTTTACCAAAACCGTAAGTTTTTAAAAAAGAAAAAAAGATGCGCCCTCTCTGAACTCTTTGAAGGTGGCGGAGCCTGGGTCTGCGTTTGTGATTGGTTGGGAGGATGTAATGCTATATTAATCTACATGGCTAGAATACAAAAGGAAGGAAAACTGTTATTCTGTTGAACTTTTTATTGATCCTTTTTTTCTATCATCGACATACGTCTATCGATCGATATATATCGTTATTGAATTATCGTCCAGCCCTAAGTTCATGTCAACGTACATGCGTAGCATGTTTAGTAAAATCGCAACAACATGCATTGAATTTTGTGCTTTTATTGTCACAAAATGGGAAAAAGCTCAAGGGGCATGAATACTTTTGCCATGCACTGTAACTCAGGCTTAAGCCTTCAGCTGACATGGTTAAGGTTATTACAAGTAGTTTGCTATGAATAACATCAAGTCCTAACAATGATAATATGACAAGGTCGATTGTTTGAGTTTGTCAATGTGTGTGTGTGTGTGTGTTTGTATGTGCGAGTGTACACTGTGGCCCACAGAGTGCATCGCGGCTCCCTGACTGCGACTTCTCAGTGACTGGCTCCGTATCCATCCTAATCCAATCCCATGGGATTTGCTGCCATTGAATTTCCCCCAGCAAGCGGACTGGCAGCTTCAGCAGGATCTGTGCTTCCCAAATCTCCACCAAACCTCGCCTTATCCGCTGAGGGATTACACAGCTCAGCTCCCCGGGCAGCGGTAAGAGCAGAGGTATAGTGTACTTCCAGAAGCAGGAATGGAAGTGGGAGTAGCGGTGAGATGGGAGGGTGGGGAAGTGGTGCTGCTGTTCCATTATTGAATACAGCGCCTTGCGGGAAAAAAAAATAAAAAATTCAGACCCATTTTTGTCTTCTGTATAAATCCAGCTGTTCTGTGAAGGTCTCAGAGGTGTGTTACGGGAACATTACAGATCAAACAGCGTCATGAAGGCCAGGGATCACGGCAGGCAGGTCAGGGAGAAAGTTGTGGAGAAGTTTAAGGCAGGGTTAGTTTCCAAAACTATATTTCACAATTTGAGCTGATTAAACAATTCTAATCAAGCCATCATCCAAACATGGAAAGATTATGGTACAGCCTAAAGTGACCAGCTGGGCAAGGTGAGCATTAATTCAGAGAAACAGATAAGAGGCCCTGGGCAACTCTGGAGGAGATGCAGAGATCCACAGCTCAGGTGGCAGAATCTATTGATTGGACAACTAAATCTAGCCTTTGTGGAAGAGTTGTAGGGAGACCGCCCATGTTGGGTGAAAGCCATAAGGTGGCCCACTTGCAGCGTGTCTCAAGCAAAGCACAGGACACAACTAACATGTGGAAGAAGGTGCTCTGGACAAATGAGAGCAACACTCAACTATTCTGGCCTCCATGCATTGCACTATATGTGTTGTGGAAAACTAGACACAGCGTTTCCATGGTGAAACATGTTGGTGGGGATGCTTTTCTTCAGCAGGGACTGATCAGAGTTTATGGGAAGATGGATGGAGCTAAATACATGACAATCCTGGGGGAGAATCCTTCATAGAAAGGAGCGAAGGCTCATCTTCTAGCGCAGGGGCCTCCAGCCTGCGGTTCCGGAGCTGCATGGTGCTCTTTTGACCCACAACAACGGTTCTTAATAACATAGGCTAAAAATGAGGAAGGACCAACTGTTGTTTTAAAGATAGATGTAATAACAAATACAGGTTGCAGCAGTTTTTACAGAAAATTTGCATTTAATTTCCACAACAGAGTTGCATTAAATGTACTGGTGTAATTTTTTTTTTTTTAGAACTATATTTCTTGACATTTGGTTGGAAATGATGTGACTTTTTCCCCAGAAATATCAACATCCCAATGGAAAACATGTATCCATCTTCTTTTTGCAAACGTTTTTTTAAAATGATCATTTTAAAATCTAAAACAACAACAACAAAAAAAAGACAAAACCGACGTTGGTTCTTTAAATTGACAACATATTTCCTGTAATAGATATTTATCAAAAAATTCTAAGATGTCTTATTTTAAAAAGTTCATGTGACATTTGCAGCTCTAAATGAGTTTCAGTGCCGAGGACTGTGGGTGAAAATGGCTCTTTTGGACTGGAAAGGTTGCCAACCCTTATTCTAACAGAACGGTTACCCTAAACTTGCAGCCACAACCGCAATTGTGTTTCAGGGAGCCAGTAAACTTATGTTTTTGAGATTTTTATATAGAAAAAAAAAAACATTTATCATCTTCCCTGTTCTCCACGGTTATGAACAGTCACATAAAATCCCACTAAAATGCATTGAAGTTCATGGTTCTAACTTTTAAAAGGTATGAACATTGCTTGCAGGGCACTGTAAAGGCTCAGTCTAGCCAATAAGGTGGCCACATTGAGGGACTGCACCACCATTGATCACAGTTTTGTTATTTGCCCTGAAGTATCAGGATGCAGGATTTTACTGGGCTGACACAGAAGGCACACTGACTCTGTAAGGACTGAGTTAAAACGCACACGCACGCACACACACACACACACACACACACACACACACACACACACACACACACACACACACACACACTAAATGTCACTATCTTCACCTCTGCAGCTTATACAGCCTCAATATTACATAATACTGCTGCAAGGTGCCTGTCAATCACTCAAAGATTTTCATTATGCACACAGTGCAGGCAAGCCACTGGAAGAGGATGTTTAATATAGCTTCTTTTGTTGGTTCCAACTTCTGAGGTCACTCCTCTGCCCCCCTGAACTGAAATGAGACCAGCACAGTGGTGTCTTGCTACCTGAAGTCATGACAGACTGTGGGAAGAACTCAGACAGGACAGCTGAGTTGTAAATCCTGCCCCTGTCCCGTCGCCTGGCTGTTTTTTGCGCTTTGCCTCTCTAATTTCTTCTCTCCGTCTTGCCTCTGTCTCTCCCTCCCTCTTTTGCAGTCTGCTCAGATCCCCGTGGTATGAGCACATTTCTCATTCCCTCTCCTTTTTTCTCCCTCGCTCCCTCAAGATCGCTGCTTTATTAAACAGACTCTCCCTATCTTTCATTTGCCACTCTCCCCACTGTGATACCCACTGTAAATCTCTCCGTGTCTTATATTTTTTTTATTTATTCTCTCTCATATGCCGCTCTTCAACATACACATTGAGCGGGCTTTGCATATGTTTAGCGCACGGCTCTGCAGATATGTGCGTGCTTTTGCCACCACATTCACTTTATTGCAGGATATGGTACTCCCTCCTTTGTTCGCCGTGTGCCTGCACCCTGAGCTCCCTTTACCCCCAATCCCCCCCACCCCCACCCACCTCTCCCCCCATGCTCCCTCCATCCCTCTCAGACCCAGGGCAGCTATATTTAGCAGCAGGTTAACTGCTCCTGTCAAAGGTCTGATTTGTATTCTCTGCATGTAAGTCTGACTTGGGCCTCGCAGCAACACAAACAAAAGGCCCTAGTTTGAATATGCACTGAGCCCAGTGGCTTAGCAATCAAAGCCGTCTCTCTGCCCCTCTGCCAGTGGCGCCACCTGCTAGGGAAAGGGAGGGTGTGTGTGTGTGTGAAGAGGAGGAGGAGGAGGTGGGTTTGGTTGCACTGTGGTGGTGGGGGTCACAGGGACGGAAAGTCAGGCTCAATTGGCTCCGAATGCACACATCCATGCAGGGAGGAGAACCCCCCTGGTGAAATGGGCTGCACCTGTAGCAGTTCAACCACATTTGACCATTTTGGTGGTCATTTATCAATCAGTACCATAACTCCTTAATTGTTTTTTTTTTTTTCAGGGAAGGATCTACATTATATGTTAAAAGAAGAAAAGAGGTGATTTATTATTTTTTTGCTCCTTAGGATTTAAACTGTATTTAAAATGAATACAGAAATGAGCTGATACCCGATTACTAAAAAAAAAGTACCTGCTCAAAAAAAACAACAACGTAAAAGGACTTTCAGTGAAGCATTAATTGTCACTCTTATTATTTAAATTTATTATACATTAATTAATTTAATTAATTAATCTTCATAATTTTATCATCTAATTTCATCAGTCAAAATCCAATATGAAACTAAAATAAATTTGTGAAAGAGAACATTTCAAGTCTTAGCTTCACTTCAGCACTTCACGAGCACCAACACTTAAGCAGAACCTCAAATACCTGTGTCCAAATTTTTGTATTCCCCCCCTAAATCTTTCATGGAATCAGCTGGATCTCTGCAGGTTGCGGGTTAGCAACAGCCCACACGCGCCGTTGTCCTTGACGGCTCACATGCTGCTCCCTTTGATCACACAATGTTCACAGCACCAACAGAAGAACAGAACAGGGATGTTCCGGTTTTTCAAAGAAACTACCAAAAAAAACAAAAAACAAAACTAACAGTGAACTGCTCTAGTCATCTATACAATGAAAATGACTATGGTTTACTCTACAGCCTGGTAAATGGTAGATGAACTGAACTTATACAGCGCTTAATAATAGACCCAAAGCCCGGTATCAGTCTGGGGCCCTTTGGTTGGGAACCTCTGTCCTAGATAACCTGCTAAGCTTAAGCCTAAGGAGTCTGCACATTAGAGTTGAAGGAAAATAAAACATGTCTTGTGGGAACTTTACACAAATTCTGCAAACATCAGGTGATGACAAATGCAGCTTTTCAACTTCCGTTGCCCCTCAACCCTGGTTTGGATGATGGACAGTAATTCACCGTCTTTTCCGTCCATCCATCCATCCGTTGTTTTCCGCTTATCCAGGATCGAGTCACAGGGGGCACAGGTCCAGAATAAAAAAATCATATATTCCACTATATTCCAGAAGGATTATATAATCCAGCCAGCAAATTCTGGGTAATCCCCAGGTCTCCTCCCATTGGCACCTGGAACCCCCCCCCCCCCCCCCCCCCCCCCCCAAAGAGAGGCACCCAGGGGCATCCTGATCAAATGCTCACACCACCTCAACCTCATACTCTTTTCCAGGATATCTGAATTAGCAAAATAAGATTTTTCCTGAGAGAACCTACATGTACAGACAGGGAACTGACAAGGTTATAGATTTAGTCTTTTAAGACCTCGCAATGCCACCTGCAAGGTTGAGGAATTTCATTTAACGAGACTGGTGGCCCTCTGAGGCTGTTCGGGGTGATATAGAGAAAAGACACATCTGAGGAAGCCTGGCATTGGTACTCACCACACAGGCTGAATGTGCAATATCGGAGCAGAAGACAGGACTATAGCAGACCTGTTTCTTCCTCTCTCAACTACAGGACTAAGAGATGGCAGCAAGCGGGGCCAGGATAGGAAAACGGAGAGGCCAGCCTCAGAAAAGGAGGTGAGTTGAGAATAGAAATTTGCCCCAGGCCTCAAGTGCCATGGGAGGTTAAAGTCAAAGGCAACATTACATCCTACTGTACATGTCAGGACACATGGGGAGCTCATGGAGTCAACTTTGCATAGAGGTGCGATACACCCCTGCTGCTTTCCCTCCACTGCTGCTGCTTGGCCTCATCTGGACTGGCAGCATGCAGCGGGTGAGAGATTCATTCACTTTGACCAGAAGCTTTGAGCATGACGTATCCCACATACTGGAGCCGGGCAGCCTCAGCTAAGCTATGCCCCTCTTAATTAGTGTTACCCTGACTGTCAATACTTTCCATTCTCACTAGGGGCATTAAAATGGCAATTTAGGAAAACACGTGGTTAAAACTGATTATAATTTTAGGTTTGGGCCGAGAACACTGTCTAAATCTAACTTTTTTGCTGCTTTTACTGTTGTCGGAAAAGCTTCTTTTTTTTTATTGAATTGATAGCGCCTCTGTCTCCTGCAGCAGTAATCGTTATTCTGGAGGAGAAGCTTATTTCTATTCTTGGTGCTGACATGTAATTTTAACACATTTCATGCTTCCACCAAGTAATACGTTGTTAACAGGTCATGATCCTTCCTGGTATATATGTAACACCGGACTGTCAAAAGCAGCTTGTCATTTCTAGACAGCAACTGTCAGTTTGCTCAGCTTGAAGCTTTGTTGAAAACGTAGACTTCAAGCAACTTATTTGTTCAATAAATAGCTGAATGCATGTTAACAGAGGCATTGGTGGCTTTAAATAGGGGCCAAATGGCTCACCTGTCTGGGGAACCAGTCTACAGAGGGGTGGGTTTTATCCTCTCTACACCAAAATACAGTGTACTTAGATGAGGTAGACCTAAACTTCATTGATCTACATTGAGCAGTTGATATTTAAAGTACAGTTAGAGATTCATGAAACCTTTATTCTTTTTTTGGAAGGCACAAAACAGCATTTTCTTTTTTTTTCCCAGCAAGCATGAAAATTGAACTACACAGACTAGCTAAACTTGGACTGAAATGTTATTTTCATTCACATGAAACACACAGGGTGAAATATTGTATTTACTATTCAGAAAATTATAAAAATGGAGATCAGGTGAAGAAGCAGCATTCACAGAAGAACCTATCAACAGAAAACGGAACAGAAAGTCACTTTAGGAAAAGTGGAACAAGGAAGGTGTTTATCTCTACATAAGACTAAGTTAGGAGATGCTTTGTTCTTTACTGAAACTTACCTTTAAATAGCAGCAATAATTTAGGTAAAAGAAAAAAAAGAAATAACATTTAACCGTTAAATTACCCTCATAAATAACTTATTTTATATGTAATATTTTCCCATTTTTTAAACCAAAACAAATCTAGATTTATCTTGATAGAGCCGGCATTTTAAAGCTGTAAGCTAGGTCGAATATTGAGGTTGATTTATGCTAATCTACTTATTTTAGCTAGTTAGCAGGAGTAGCCATAGACATTATATACGTAGACAGCTCATTATGTGCTGTGGCGCATCCTGCATCACCGCCATATTGGGTGGGTCTCTCCTACTCTAGGCTGGCATAGGGACCAACGGGAGTAAACACAGAGGGAGCAACTTTGCCTGTTTTTTTCTGCAGCTTATAGTTGCAGTAATTGGAGATAATTGCTGAAAGTAGATCATGCGGCGCAGATCACCATTTTGGGCTAAGATTGGTTCTCAAGATGTGTTTTTACTTGGTCAGAATTTTGCAGAAACAGATGGACCATCATTTTATGCTTGTTAATTTGTTATCTCTGTATTTCACAAACTAAGGCTGCAACACCTTGCCATATTACGTACCTTGGAGAGACAAACACAAGGGAGAAGCTATAGAAAACTGTTTTTTTTTTCAAGGGTCTTAAGTGCCGGCCATAGTTGCAAGCAGACACTGGAATGACCTGGAAATTTAAAAGAACATGCTGTGCATGCATGTGTGCATGCATGCACAGCACACAAATATATGAAAAAATTATAATTGGTGCATGGAGACTCAGGACTATACATATGTGAGAAAAATTAAATAAATTGAAATGAACCTTCCAACTTGTTTCTTTATTAAAATATTAATTGTATTAATTTATACAGTACATTTATTGATATCACATTTCTCTTTGTTTAAGAGCAAAAGAGCAAAAGTATTTTAGCATGAAAGCACATATTTATTTACATATTTAATCATATACTATACCATATGTCTGTCTTTGTTAAATGTCATTAAACAAGGTATTTCAGTACCACATATTTATATATTAATATGCCATACCTCTGTATGTTAAAGAGCATTAAACATGTTTTTTTATGTGTGACAGCGTTCTGTATCATAACCACATCTTTGCCATTTGTAACAAACCGAACCGTTTGAAAATCAGGAACAAATTTGGGGAGTTATGATTTAATTTAGTCGGGCAAACAGCTTCCCCAGTACACATAAATGCAGAGACCCATACAAGATGGCTGACATGCTGAAAGGGTAGCTCCAATATGCAACGCACCTCCATGGGGCATCTACCTATGTAATGTCTATGGTGTAGCTTGCAGCTAAATAGCCTAACACGCAAAATCTAATTGACACATTTCTGGATTGTGTGATCTTGTTTTGTGGTAAGTAATCCTTAGACTTTATACATTTTAGAGCATGCACCCACAGGTGCAGGAGATTTGTATGCTACTTTTCAAAACCTGGTTTGCATTTGAATTTTTTGGTGTCAAAACTTACACTGAGAAAGCAAGTTTAATAGAGAAAACTGTGAGAGAAATGAATACTGCATCCCAACAGGACAGTATTTACTTCTCACATGTTGACATCATATCACCATGAATCCTTGCTATGAAAAACCCCCAAAACAACAGGTTTTCATCACAAAATTGGCAAATGTCAGCGATCAAAAGTGAAAACATTAAGTGGGAAAGTCAATTGTATCTCCCTTTTATTTTTCATTTTTCTTAAATCACTTGAATGCTTGCCCTTTAAACTACGTTAGTCCCTAAACCAAACCACTGGTAATTTGAATCCCAATACGGACAGTCCAACCATCTGAAGTATGCTGAGGCTGGTGCTGATGTAACCAATCAGTATGCCTCAACATGACCAGTGATTTCAACATAGGAAAGGCACCTCATCAAATCAAAACCAAGGAGGTGACAAGTAAACATTTCGCATGACCATGTCTGCGTTGTCCACCAAGTCCAAGTGGTACCTATGCTCTCAGACATGTGGAAATGTGGTCTTAAAAACATGACAAACACAGAAATGTAATGAATACATTTGCCGGTCGACAGAAATGTATTTGAATCTAATTTCAAATGAGCTGTGGTACACTTTATATTTTCTGCACTGTAAATAGCTTTGGAAATGAATGAATATTACATCAAGCAATTCCCTTTCCTGCAAGTAGTGAAAGAGCTTTTAAAAACACAGTATGAAATTTTGTTCAGGGTTGGTTTAGAAATAAATTATAGTCCGAGTATATTCAAATTATTTCACTGTGACTATTTTAAGATTACATTGTTAGGAAAGCAGGAAGGACTTGAGGGGGAAGAAAAAGGGGATGAGAAGGTAATCATCACTGTGATTTAACGTTGGGCATAATTTCTTCTTCAATGCTTTTTTTTACATTATGCTCCATCACATGTCGGGAAACATCTTTGGAAAATGACATTGGCAATGACTTTGAATTTTTTTACTTTGAAACACGCATTTCTCTAGAGCTTTTGCTACAACATTGTTACATAATTTATCAAACATTACACATATACAAACACAGAAAACATGTTATGTAGAGTTTGGTGGAGTGCAGCTTGCCATAATATTTTCCATAATTCTCTTTTATTCACCAGCCCAAATTTTAATGTTAAACAAATTGTAGTATCAAGCAAAGACAATCAGAGTAAAGACAACGAGCAGTGTTCAAAGCACTGTTGTATTAGTAATGGAAAAAAGCCATCAACACCTAACTGGTATGTTGATATGTAAAAATATATTGGCTAGTGGTTAAAGCATGCATTTGCTGTGATGATTATTATCTTATTTTTTGCCATAACCAAGCCTGATTAATGCTAGACTTGTAGAATCTAGAAATGACTTAAACAGAACCTGTCTGACAACATGATGTAGGCCACAAGAGCTCAAAAAGTGACAAATCATCCTCCCAGAATACTCTGACAGCGCAACGGCGACTGATCCAGGTAACAAAAGAACCTCAAACAACATTCAGCAAGGACCAAGAATAGCACAGTAGTTCTTAAATTTCTCCAAACAACATCTTGAAATCTCCAAGATTTTTGGAATTTATTTTGACATGTTCAAAATACACATATCCACTTAGCTTAGGACAAGAGAAGTCAGGCAATGTGTCTTTCTACACCCCTGAATATGTTTGGCAATGGAAATTTGAAAACAATAACACACACATCAACACCTTACACTAACTATCAAGCATGGTGGTGGACTGAGGATTATTCGGACTTGTTTTACAACCAACGGTGCAAGGTTTATTGATAAATGTTATGAACATGAACCTTTACAAATTACAAAGGGTGCACTTTCTTTTTAACATGACCGCATGTTCAGTCTGAAAATGATGCAAATTAGATTATGTGCACAATGTCTAGGTATCTTTTCCGCTGTTAATCTTTCATTTGTAGATGAATGTCTTTATTCCTATTGGGAATCAGTGTTGTCAGGGCTGCATTCTTCTGCTGTTTCCTGTTATTTTCACTCTAGATAATGACGTCTGTGAACATTTTGTAATTAATTTTCCAACAACAGCCATTCTTTTGTTGCATTGACATGACTAAGGTCACATTAAGCAAGTTTTTTTTTTTTCAATAACGTGGTCGCGCTTGACAGACCGAGTCTTTCGTTAGACTGTAGCTTTGTTCTTTCACTTCCTGAAAATACAATTGTTCAACGCAAGTAAAAGAACCAGGGGCAACGTTTGGTGATAGACATTTTTACCGGCATTTGCAACATTTTACAGATGTTCCTCCATGACAGGAGATTCACAAGTTGAACCGCGGCATCCTTTTCCCACCCACAATCTTTCCTGTCTGCCTTGATCAGTCCGTCTGCCTGTCTACAACGGCCAAAATGCACCGCAGAGGCAACAGCCGTAAACACTGACCGATTTTCCCATTTGCAGCTGTCTTGAGCAGACTGGGAGGTGTTTGCAGTTTTATGGATATTGACTCCTCCTCGGCTCTTTGATCCTGGCTGTCCACCTTCAGACTGCAGCCTCGCGGCTGCCTGCGAAGCCGCTGACAGCTTTAGACAAGCAGCGCTGACATAAAAGTGTGGTACGTGTATTGTTCAGGCCTGGTCGGACAATAAGCAGGTCTGTCAGTCAGTCAGTCAGTCAGTCAGTCAGTCAGTCAGGTGGGCAGAAAGGCCTTTGTTCACAGATGGACCAAGTGTACAGTGACATTGGAAGCATGATTAAACCCAATTAGATTATGCTACCTGCATTTCATTCATCCTGGTAAGTTAGAATGAGCAAATATGACAGCAGCAGTCTCAGAGTGCAGCGCTTTGTCTTGTCTCGAATGTGCTTACACATATCAGCCTGTTCCCCCTCTCAACAGCTCACTCAAGAGAAATGTCTTCATCGTGTTATGAGTTCGCATTGTATCCATGAGTTGATGTGCGTGTGTGTGTGTGTGTGTGTGTGTGTGTGTGAAAAAGGTCCTGAGCCTGTCATTGGTCAGATTTACTACAGCAGAAGCAGTGTGGCTTTGGCAGGCAGGCAAGGATTATACATGCTGGGAAAAGATGTGAGGTAGCTCAGCCTGGCTCAGTCCCTGCGGTATGGGTGTTATTTGTGAGAATGTGTGTGTGTGTGTGTGTGTGTCTCGGGTCAGCACCTCGCCCACAGCCCCACTGATTATGTCCACGCCTGATGATGTCATGATATCGATCAGCAGGGCGTCTGTTGTGGGATTTGGTGTCAGTGTCTGGAGAGACAGAGGGAGAGGAGAAGAGAGGATGAGGTTAGTGTTAGAACGTAAGCAACATGGAAAAGAGAAAGGTTTAGAATAAAAGATGGAGACGTATGTTAAATATCATTAGTAACTCGAGTATGGTTCAGACAGAATAGGCACAATTTTGTCTGCTAAAGCTAGTTTTAGAAAAAGGCAGAGTCTGTATGGAATTAGGAGGAAGGAAAAAAAAAGGAAATCAGCCCCTGGCTGTAGATTTACTATGTTCCATTGTATACATTACCTCAGTGTGCCTTACACGATTTTACTACTCCTACACTTTTCACTTTGTTTTACAGAGCTAGTCAAGATGTACATGACATGCTGCCTTTACTAAAATACACAACCTGCAGGACTGTGTTTTTCTCTGAAGCACTTTAAGTAAAATGAATGAAAATGTTAGAGGAGGTGATTGGCCCAAAGCTTCTGAATTGATTATGTCTTTGCATGGGCTAAAAGAGGTTTGCCCTCTTGAAATTATAGCATTAAATTATAACATGTTACAAATTGCATCACTGTTCCAAAATAGCACAATATTTTAGCCATGTAGTTACTTTCCTCAGGTGATGCAAGTTAGGATTTTGGGGCATCTGTGGCACAGACTAAAGAGCTACATAGCAAACTGCAATTTTCAGAAACCGTCCATCCTTTATCTTCTGCCTCTGCGTGCCAACTTCATGGCACGCAGAATAGTGTTCTGCCTAAGTTATGCCAAACATGTTTGGTTTACCATGGGAAAGTTTATACCTCTCAATCCTCACTTGATGCCCAACACTTCATGATTTATTTGATTGCTGTTCTTATGTACAAACTGTTGAAAAACATGACAATAAATAATAATATAATATAATATAATAATATAATATAATAATATTATATACTACTACTACTACTACTACTACTACTACTACTACTACTACTACTACTACTAATAATAATAATAATAATAATAATAATAATAATAATAATAATAATAATAATTTGTGTAGCTCTTTACAATAACCACAAGGTTAACTAAAGTGCTCTACAGTGAGTTAAGTAAAATAAAAACTTACAAGGAGTGAAATGTTAAAAAAATCCACATAAAATGTGTTGCACTACTCGGTTTTAAATGCCATCCTAATTAGATATGTCTTCAATCTTGACTTGCAGAGGGCCAGGTCAGGAATAAGTTTTAATTTGGCTGGGGGTTTATTCTAAAGTGTTGCAATTGCAGCATTGCAAAAGTTAAAAAACATTTGGCCAAGTAAACAAAGCTAGTCCCAACCACATTGTTTATTTGTTTGTCAAATTCAAAATTTGAGTCAGAGACCACAACGAGATTTCTCAAGGTAGGGGAACGGCTGAAAGAGGAAAGAAGGCTAGCTGCTGTACTGTTCCCAAACACAATATATTCATCTTTGTCCTCATTGAAATGTAAATCATTTTGAGCCAGCCACCTCCTCATATCTGAGATACAGACAAAAAAGTAGTTGCTTCATGCCTGTCAGGATTTACTGGTAGACATATTTGTATACCAAATCAATCAACCTGTCCTTTCAGAGTACTGAAAGGACAGGTTGATTGATCCAATTGGTATCATGTAAAGAGAAAAGATTCAGGGACCAAGGACAGAGCCTTGTGGGATGGCACAAGAAACAGGGGCAGTCAAAGAAGTCAGGTCACCAATCGTTACAGAAGAAGATCTCTCTGTCAAATTTGAGGCAAACCATTAAAGTGTTGTGCTTCAAATTCCAACATTGTAACCTAAACGTCACAGGTGGACTAAATGGTCTACAATACCAAACACTGCTATGAAGTCAAACAGCCCATGGACAATTGGGCATCCAGAAACCACACCGTATCATTGTGGACTTTTAAGAGTGCAGTCTTAGTGCTGTGATGGGATTTAAAACCAGACTGAATCATTTAAAAAATAAAAGTAGTTTCTAAAAAAGGACTACAGTTAAGATTTTGGAATGAAAAGGCAGATGAGATAAAAGTCTAAAATTGAAAAGCACAGAGGGGTCCACACTCAGCTTTTTGAGTAGAGGTCTTAACGGGGTATGTTAGAACACAGCATGGAAGACTCCTAAAGAAAGACATGTAAAAAACATAACAAAAACAAAAACAAAAAAACATGTATTTATATAAAAAAAGAGAAGAGTTAGGCAAACTGTGTTAAAACAGATTGAAGCACTCTGCGAGGGACAATGTCCTAAAGGCATATTGTGGGTTTTCATTGTTGTGCCAGTGACTTGACTTACAGATGCACTTTACCTACAAAAAGTTAAGAACATTTTCACATGAGGCAGTCATAACATCAATCATATCTGAATTGCATGCATTTGAGGCAGGGTTAATTGAATTGAATAAAACCCAATACTTTATTATGTTATTTGCAATCATGTTAGACAGGTGCAGCAATTTGGCCTCTTTAGTAGCTCTGATAATCCTTGGGACAGTGTCTTAATATTTCCATGGACACATGTAGTTTGTCCTTCTTCGGTTTGCGTTCGGCTTGACTGCAACGTTATCTGTAGATGCTCCTGTTTATCCATGGGTCCGTTTTAGGTTGAGAGGATTTATACCTCAGAAGGGCAACACTTTTTAGAATCCCGGAGCAAGTTGAGTGGGAGGATGAAAGAATAAAATCAGGACACTGAGGGGAAACCTAGCCATTTAAGGCGTAAAAGAAGGGAAGAGGAGTAACTAGGACAGGGTAAGAGAAAGAGAGAAAGGACAGCAAACACAAAGAAAATACATAGACAAAAACGACAAAACCCGACAACCAGCTGTTGCAAAAAAAAAAAATCCTCCTACGGCCTCCATGGTGAAACAGCAAAGGCAACCACGAACACCTGCAAAGAGACAACACTAACAAAAAAATGAAGCAACTCAATTGATTAATGCTAGACTTGTGGAATCCAGGTACGACTTAAACAGAACCTGTCTGACAACATTATGTAGGCTACAAGCATACATCCTCCCAGAATACTCTAACAACACATCGGTGACTGATCCAGGTTACAAAAGAACCTGGAACAACATTCAACAAGGACCAAGAATAGCACAGTAGTTCTTGAATTTCTCCAAACGACATCTTGAAATCTCCAAGATTTTTGGAATTTACTTTGACATGTTCAAAATACACATATCAGCTCAGCTTAGGTCAAGAGAAGTCAGGCAATGTATCTTTCTACACTACTGGAAATTTGAAAACAATACCCCCCCCCCCCACACACACACACACACACACACACACGCACACACACTCAGGAAATACCAGCAGCAAAAATATGGAAATACAGTGCATTAGTGCTTACATCAATTGTTCTCCATGATGGGTGCAGAGGGCCACAGACATCCACCCTCCAGGGATGAGAAGGGAACAGTGAGGGTTCAACACCCAGGGAGCCCTCCACATGGACACCACGCACCCACCCAGAGGATGGCAGAGCTCAGGACAGGGCCCCAGAGGCCAAGTAGTAGAAGCCCCCCAGGAAACAGGGGCAACATCCGACTAACCTAGTCTTACTAACCTGGTCACCCAAGCAGGAGTCCGATGCCCTGAGTCAAATGATTTTTTTGTGATACCTTCTTCTTCTAACTTAGCATCCCTACTCAGGCAAGCGATACACGGCTGCTGGTCCTTTACGCAAAAAGCTACAGCTATTTGCTAGTGGCGACCTTTTTTTTTTATAGCAAGACCTGAGAGTGATTTTGAATAAGCAATCTCTCTTTCTACGCTTGAGCTAGAGAGGAATAGGTAACAATTTCCTTCTCCAGATCTGCAAAGCTGGTGAAGACAACTCCCCAAAGAGTAGCAGCTTTAACTGTGGTAGAAGGTAGTTCTACAAAGTAGAGACTCAAGACTTTTTTTTACTATTTGTAGAACATATGAGAAACAATGCAACATTTTCCTTCCAATTTGAAATTATGTAAAGTTTTTTTTTCCCCCCATGGGTTTTAGTCTTTAGGAGTCAACTTCTGGGTGGTGATTGGTTTCTTTAACATTAGCAATACTCTACGAGATGGTTAATGATGCAATCAACCTGAAGAATCAAGAGTGTTTGAGCGGAGTCAAGCAGGAGCAGCTGCAATCAGGTGAGTGATAAATGTAGGTGGTGATAATTTGCAAGAAACCAAAAGCCTTCATCTCATGAGAGCTTTTGTGGGATTTGAACCTCTACCAGTTAGCTGTGGCTGTTTAAGAGTGTTGATAATTCTCTAAAAACCCTGGCATCCATGTCAGGTCAAGTGGTGGCCGTGTACTGTAGCCCTTACCGAAAGTTAGCTCATAAAAGCTCAAATGTCCCTTGTTTCTACTTTGAATTAGGTCTTGACATTAGGCCATTTAAACACACGAACATGCTGTATATATGCTTAGAGTTGTTGAATCCTGGCCCAAGTTTCAAGTCTTTTTCAGCTTCTAACAGGTTCTCTTCCTGGCGTTCCCTGTATTTATAGCTCCAGCCACTTTCCCATCAACCAGTTTCTGTCCCTGGTGAAGAACACTATTCCCACAGCCTGATGCAGCCACCATTTTGACAGCGGTGACTGCAGTGTCATTTTTCAACAACACAACGTCTTGGTCTCACCCGTCTAGACCTCCTCCTGCCACATGTTTGCTGTGGCCTCTCCTGTCTTGTGGCAAACTGCAAAGGAAACTTCTTGTGGTTCTCTTTCAACAAATATATTCTTCTTACCCCAATTCCAAAAGGGACAGATTTATAACACTTGTTCTGTTGACAGGTTCTCTCACCTGATCTATGGATCTCTGCAGTTCTGCATGAGCAAATATGGGATAGAGATTTTTGTGATTGGTGCCATCCTCACGCCATGTCTTGCCCAGACAGCAGTTGTGATGCTCTTTACATTTTCAATTTTATCCCACACCTGTCAGGTGGGTTCCTTGGTCTTCATAATGCCGTTTGTTCACTAATGCTCTCCAAGCAATCTCTGGGAGCTGGATTTATTTTGAAACAACATTATATACAAGTGGACTCTATGTACTAATGAGGTGACTGCAACTGGTTGTTGTGACCAGTGTTTTTTTTTTTTAAATGTTAATCCAACTTTCTCTTTATGTTCATCTGGTTTTCGTTATGTCCGTTCTTGCATTTATGCAGGTAGCATACAATGTATCCCTTAGAGATCCTTTTGTTTGGGTTAAACATGTCCGTCGACATGAAGGGACATGAACGAGTAAAGAATAGAAAAATTAAAGTGGCAGAACATCGGGAAAGAATCACAATAGATAGGAAAGAATAGCAGTTTCACATGTAGCTTTGGGAGTACAGTTGTTAATATAGGCTTTATGGGCAGCGAAGGAAGCAGCCCTCAGTGACTTACAGTGGAGTGAATCAAGTCGCGTTGCCATCCAGTAAACACCGGGGACATGTATGGAAGGCAGATTACAAACCTCACTCCCAGCTCCAGCCATCATTTAAAGCTACTTCGGCATCTCCTGGGGTTTGGTCAAAACGTTGCCAAGCATGCGATCACATTAAGAGAGACCGTTTATAGCGTCATCATGCTGCTGATAATTACTCTAATGAACATCCCCTGTGTGTGCAAGACAGAGAGAGATTTTAATAAAGTGTTGCGAGATATGCAAGGGCTATTTTCACGGACTTGCGTCCTCCCGGGTGGTGCCTCGATGTAGTGCGACACCTCCATCGGGCTGACAGTGTTAGCATGTATTGCTTTAGCCTCGTTCGGTACAGTTAAGCTGCAGCCGCTGCAGACTCCGCTCTGAGCTGTGCAGAGGAAGAATACGAGAGGAGAAGCATTGGTTCCCCCCCCCCCCCCACACCTCCTCTATCTCTCTCTCTATCCACTTCCTGGAACTTGCCAATGCAATTGGATTTAGTGTTTGTCTGTGTGCCTGGCTTCTCTCAGAGCTCCCTGGCACTTTGCTTCTCTCTTTACAGCCCTCCTTGGCTTGCCTCTGCATCCTAATAGCGCGATAATGCAGCCGGTGTGGCCCACAGCTGCAACATGTATGCGACAACGCAACAACAATAGAGCTCCCTGCTTCTGACTGCGTATCGACTGTCTGTTTGCATATTTGCGTGATGCTCGGGGCTTTTTCTATAGTTTATGTTTAGATAAGAGGCCAGAGGAGATGGGGGGTGGGGGAGATTGAGAGATGGACTGTTCATTGTTTACCATTATTGATTGTGCTCCCTTGGTCTCCTCTCTCTTTCTTTGCTGCATCTGTGGTTGTTCACGTCTATTCCTGCTCTTATCCATCCGTCCCCTCACTCTAGACCCTCCTTTACACCTCAGCCTCTGCACACTTATCACTGCACCCATTTGCCCCGCGCTGCTCCCTCTGCATCTGCTCCGTGTTCAGCTGGGGGAGCGGGGAGCTGGCCGAGTAATGGCTGCACAAACGGCCTAATAACATTACAGCTGCCACGAGAACGGGGAGGGGTCAGGAAGGGTGAAGCAAGGGGGAATGGGGGTGGGGTGGGGTGGGGTGGGAGGTGTACGTATGAATTGCAAGGGGTTTGCGAGGGTTTAGAGGGGTAGAGTGGGGGGGTTGTGGGAGAGGCAGGGGGGCGGGGCAGGTGCATCACTAATGGCTTTTTAAAAAGGTTACAGCATGTTGCTCCCTCTTCATAATGGGGCCCTGGCTGTGCTGGAAATGCAATTTCCGGGAAAGATAATGCAAGGAGTGAAGGGCTGGTGGTGTGTACGCGGAGGGAGAAGGGGGGGGGGGATGGGAGTTCAGTGTGTACCTAGTGCTTATGTTCAAGCAAAAGAGAAAAAGAAGGAGAAAGAAATATGGAGAGGGAAATACACAGAGGAGGGAGAAGCGAAGCGGGGGGAGGAGTGTAGGACCATGCGGGCTGGCTGGAGGGTGTAGGGGGTGGGTGCGGTGGTAGGGGGACAGAATGAGCGGAGGAGAAAGGTGTCGACGTGGAGGGGCTATCAGCCTGGTGTGTGAGCGCATCAATACTTAATGAAGACATTATCTGTAGCCGCTGCAACCGTGTATCTAAACAAACATTATCCCTCAACCTTTCAGCATCCTGCACGCTTGGTTAAAGCCAAGTATGCTAATTAACCTCTGCTCATCGCTGGATATGAGTCTCAACTTTGCCTGATTGAATCCTCCTGAGTTTTCAGAGGGCATCAGTAATTGCCAGTGATGTTCGGGGTTGAGGGGTGGGTGTGGGGGGCAGATTCAAGCTCATAAGTTAGGGTTCTTGTCCTTGTCCAGCGTTGTATTAAGGCTTTCCATTTATTTCACACCGTCTGCACAGAACATAAAATCAATAGCTCACAGTTTTGTCTAATTTCATTGTAGGAGCCCGTGGTTCTGCCTGAACAATTATGATTTAACTGCATTAATACCGAGCTGACAGCTGGTGTGTCCACAGTACATATCCTTTGAACATTTTCTCATGTTACAATATTCTGTGTATTTTATTGGGATCTTATGGGAGGGACCAACACAGAGCGGAGCAGAATTGTGAATGGGAAGGAAAATGACTGTTTTGCCCTCAGAAGTCGAATAACTAGTAGAGAAATAGATACATATATTAAGTCCAGCTGTCTGGGGAGGCTTCAGAGGTTTGTTAGACAACATCATGAAGACCGAGGAGCACAGCAAACAGGTCGTGGAGAAAGTTGTGGAGAGGTTCAAAACAGGTTCATAACACTAACCTTCAAAAATATGACCGCCCACCTGAACCAGGGGTCAGCAACCTGTTCAGTTCAAAGAGCCAAAGTATCTAATTAGTAGTGGTCAGGTGAGCACAGGGATTGGCTTTAAAAGGAAGACCCACCCACCTGTTGTCCACTCAGAGGTTGTTCCTTTCATGCCACCAGTCTGATACCTTCGAATCGTCAGCCTCCCTTCTCCTCTGGTGCTGTAATTCTATTCAGTCTGCCTTCCCAGTTGTGTTTACGGCTGTTAGATATTAAATGAGGCTACAGGTTGTTGGAGCTGCTGAAAGCAGACCGCGTTGTGATGTGCCCAAATGGCACATCACAACGCGGTCCTTTTTTGTAACATTGACTGCTTTCCGAATCAGTGTTTAGCGCTTTGAGTGTTACTAGATCAAACTGTGTGTCTCACTCTACCCATCGTCTGTTCTCTGCTGGGTTTGGCTCTAGCCAGCATGCTACACAGATGCATCCATCCCAGTATCCGGGCTTCTTGCCTCTCTATTGACAGCCTAGAGCCACAAAAACCACACAATCTGTGAAACAGCATTGTATTAGTCCTTTAGAACAAATACATAAATGCTGATAAATAAGTTGATTTCTTTTTATTTATTTTTTACATTAAATAGGTTTGGATTATTCAATTAAATACCTAATATATGGTAAAACTTAGAACCACAATCACACAAATATATATTTATATTAAAATAAAAAAACACATCAAACTTTTAGAATAGGAGAGTGAAAACTAAGTCCAAATTTGCAGAAAAAGAGAAACAATAATTGTTTGCAGCCAAAAGACAAAAAAGCTAAATTGCAAGCAACAAAGCCAGTATTACGTTTACCATCACCGCATTTCAATTTTGATTAATTCTTTGCAGATAATCAAAGGAAATCTTTTAATCGCCTTTATGTGCCACAAAACCGCACAGTTTCATTTTATTATTGCTGGCCAAAAACATTAGGAGCCTCTGCGGATGGGAAAAAGAGCCACATGTGGCCTTGGAGCCGCAGGTTGCCGACCCCTGACCAAAACTGACTGGGAAGATATAGCTAAAGAAGCCCATGGCTGATGCAGAGATCCACAGCTGAGGCAGGAGAATTTGTTGATGGGAAAACTATTAGTTATGACCTCCACAAATGTAGCCTCTAGTGTAGCAAGACTGCTGAATAGCTGAAAGAATGCTGAAAGAGTTCCTCTTTACATTTAGTCACAGCCCTGCAGGTGAAAGAACAAAATGTGAAGTATGAGACTCTGGTCAGATGAGACCAAAATCAGAGTTTCTAGAAACAAAATTCTATTCAATTAAATTTTATTTATATAGCGGCAAATCTTGATACATGTCCTCTCTAGGTACTTTCCAAAGTCAAATTCAATCAAATCACACAGATTGGTCAAAAAGTTTCTTTTCTAAGGAAATCCAGCAGGTTGCATCAAGTCTTGACAAGCAGCATTCACTCCTCCTGAAGAAGCGTAGAGCCACAGGGAGAGTTGTCTGCATTGTCCATGGCTTTGCAGCAATCCCTCATACTGAGCAAGCATGAAGCGACAGTGGGAAGAAAAACTCCCCATTAACGGGAAGGAAAAACCTCCAGCCGAACCAGGCTCAGTATGAACGGTCATCTGCCTCGACCCACTGGGGTTTAGAGAAGACAGAGCAGAGACACAATAAGAGAGACAAACAAGCACAGAAGCACACGTTGATCCAGGAATCCTTTCTACATTACATGGTAATAAAACAGATTCCAGGACACCAGCCAATGGTAGTTTCTTCAGTAGCAGTGATTATTTATGACAAAACTGATAAGGTGTCACATTGCACCAATGTGTTGAACCCTTTCGAATGGGGGTTCACCAATAGCAATTTCAGGTCTAACACTGAGTTTCACTCTAGACTTCCTTTGGTTGTAGAATACTGGCTTAATTTTTGAAAGCTCCCCGTGCGCGGACATCAGTTGATTGGTGATTTCCGAATGGCCAAAAGCGGCTTATAGAGAGGATTGTCTTTGCAGGTTTATCACGGGACTATGTTGTGAAAACGACTCTCATCCGTCTCTATAAGAACACAACCACAGAAAGCCAAAAAGAAGCCCTGTTGGTTGAGTTTACCACAATCCATGCAGAGGACACAGCAAACCTTTGTAAAATAAAAAGATGCTCTTCAGACCAAAATTTTATTTCTTGGCCTCACACTGGAAACCACTCACGACATCCCCAAAGGGGAATATAACGGTGACAGCATCATGCTATGAGGATGTTTTTCTTCAGCAGGGACAGGGAAGCTGGTCGGAGAGGGTAAGAAGATGGACGGAGCTAAATACAGGAGAGCAGTGAAAGAAAGCCAATAGGAGGCTGCAAAAAAATTATTTTGAATGAGGAGAGGGTTCCCCTTCCAGCAGAACACCATAATGTGACCCTAAATGTCCAGCCAGAGCCGTAACGGAATGGTGTGGATGAAAGCATATTCACGTGTAAGAATGGTCCAGTCAAAGTCTACCCTAAATCTAAAGAATTAGGGGAAGAAATTCCAGTCTTGGGATGTGCAAAGTGCTTTTTTTTTTGCCACAAACAGGTGGCTCTACCAGCTATCCCCTTTCCTTGACTTCACAATGCCAACATCATGCTTGTCTGTCGCATGATATTCCAATAAAATACCTTACAGTCGATGGTTGCAATGCGAACAACTTCAAGGGGTATGAATACTTTAGCAAGACACCGTATGATATGTGGAGTCCCCGGTGCCTCTGGGCGTTGCTTTCATTATGAAGGGAAAACACAGAATAACAATAGGTGCTAAGGCGAAGAGCAGAGAACTAATAAGTTATCTCTGCATCTGCTCTGTAGCTTACAGAGCATTGTATACTAATTCAATATCAGCATCTTCCTCTCTCATGCGGGTGCCCGCACACACGCACGGATGCACCCACACACACACACACACACACACACACACACACACACACACACACACACACACACACACACACACACACACACACACACAATATGCTTCCCCTTCCTCTGCCTGTTTCACCATGACTCATCCAGCTTGTCTCTCCGCCTTCAGTCCACTTAACCGCGATGATGACATGTGCAACTTCCTCAGTGGAGCACCTCGGCTGACTCCACCTCACCTCTGACCCGTCGAGGGAAAACCGGGGCTCCTGCTTTTAGAAGCGGGCTCCGCATCCATACAAGCCGGTGGCAACACAGGGCAAGACTGAAAGGGAGAGCCGGGACGGGAATGCCTCATTGTTTGGAATGGTTGTCTGGGGGTTCTCTGAGACAAGTGCAAAAATGAAAGGAGAGGGAAAGAGCTAGCGCAGGAACGGGCGCATACATCATGGTTAAGATAATGTAAGATTTAAAATGAACCGACCACAAAGGAAATCAATATGCTCCTGAAATAATTATTGTAAAAGAGATGCAATTGTAGTCCAGTCCTATAGTGAGGCACATAGGAGGGGGGGCTATTAAATAATGAAACTCATTTTGTAGTTCAATTTTAATGAAGAAAATGACATTTCAGTTCATTTCCCCTTCATTATATGAGTATTAGAAACAGCTTGTAGAGGCACACTCAGCCCTCTCACTGAAGCAATTTTAAAATGAAAAATGCCTTGCAGTGCTTTAATCCCTCTCTCCATATTCACCTGATTCAGATTCAGAACAACGCAGCTTCATTTCTTTTCCATAAAATCACGTCAGCGCTCAGGGTGAAGTGGTTTAATGCCTGTTCCAGGAGTTTAGAAGGAAATATCTGACATTATGACACAACTAACAGAAGGAAAATTTACACCGCTTTATCTGGGAGGAGAGCAGAGTGCAATTATTTGTACATTCAAAAAGGTGATTAAGAGGAAGGGAAATCTTAAAACAGAAAGACTAAACAAAATAACTAACGAAAGGGAGAAACCTCTTTATATATAATGGCCAGATCTTCATAGAATTTTTAAGTGACATCAATGGAAAATTTTCAACTCATTAAACTTGTGATTTCTTTTTCAAGCGATGTGTCCTTGACTACAGACAAAGCAGATGTCTCATTTTCCTGGTAGCTCTCCTCTCAAAAAAAAAAAAAAAAAAAAAAATCCTGCTGAATCTGGCTGCTGCAAAATGGCGGCATACAATGCCTGACAAAACTATTCACACCCAGTCAGTTTTTTCCACTTTTCTCACAACAAAGTCGCAAGCAGTGTAGCAATGCCAACACAAAGGAGTGCATATGTGAAGTGGAAGGAAATGATGCATGGTCTATATATATATATATATATATATATATATATATATATATATATATATATATATATATATAGCTTCAAAAAATGTGGTGTTTAACTACTCAAAACTTAAATCCACATTTGCTGCATTTAAAACTGCAATTCTTTTGGGGGGAGCCTTGACAAACTTTCTACAGATTCACAGCTGGATTAAGGTCTGGACTAAAATTGCCCTGTATTTAGCTCCTTCATTTATCTTGTCTACTATAGCCACCCTTCTTTGTCCCTTGTGAAGAACATCCCTGCAGCATGATGCTGCTCCACCATGCTTCACAGTGGGGATGGTGTGCTCAGAGTGATGTGCAGTGTTATTTGTCTCTAACGGAGAAGGCACAAACAGCCAATCAGAATTCACTGGATCGGGTGCTGGGTATTCTTTATGTATTCATTTATCATCTTTAAAAACCACGGGTACCTCAGATCTCACAGCAAATTATCAACTCATGTTAAAAGTGACAAGCTTTAAAAGGTTTTGATCATCAAACAATACATATTGTGACAAACTATGTCTGCAAATAATGTACCATAGCTAATGTCACATTATCTCAAACCAGATAAAACTGAACAAATATATAAACATAAAAGAGATAGCCACGTGTCAAATGTGATACTATATCAAACATTGTTTGGTAAAAACCATTCGGAATACTAAATTCGACCACTTAGGCTCATATTGTTCAACTTAGCAGTGGTGCACGTAATCATTTTACATACAGTCTGGAGGGTATATACTTCACCGAACAAAATCATATCATCCCTTTTCAAAGACACATGGGAATAGAACCTTTGAAACATCCTCAGAGAGGAAGTGATTGAAAAATACCTCCGAAACGTTTCTGGGTTCACTCATTGAATCCCTCAAAAATAATCTTATACTACACTTTTCCTTTTATTCCCTTACATCCAGTTGGTTGTTTCCTGCAATCTCAACCCTGAGGTGGCCATTTTTTGCTTATTCTCCAAGGCAGAATATTGGTTCTTTGTCACTTATGATGGACAAAGTAACATGGGGAACATGCTAAAGGTAGACAGAAATCTACCGTTGTAAAATCTGCAGTTGTAAATGTGCCAGATTCAGTACAAATCACATCATCCAGAATGCGGACGACACGACAGCGGTGGGTCTCATCAGGGACTACAACCAACTGGCCTACAGGCAGGAGGTGAAACACCTGGTGGACTGGTGTGACATTTGATCCTGTTGTTGACTTCAGGAAAAATCGGCCAAATCACACACCCCTCCTTATCAACGTCGCTACGGTGGAGCGAGTCAGCAACTCCTGGGGTGCATATAACAGAGACTTTGACCCGCATATCTGCTCTCGTGAAGAGAGCACAGCAGCATCTGCACAACAGAGAGCGTACTGAGCAGCTGCATTGTCTGGTTTGGGGCCTGCAATGCCTCAGAATGGAAATGTGTGGCGAGATTGGTGAGGACAGTGGAGCGAATCATTGGGACAGCGCTTCCCTCCGTCCATTACACTGCTGGCAGACAGTGCCTGACCAGGGCTCAGACAACCATAAAAGACCCCTCCCACCCCCACCACGTTTGGTTTGTTTTGGTTTGCCACGACATTCCTGACAAACGTCACAATGTTTTAGTTTCCGTTTCTTCTACATATTATCTAAATCATCATATGGTCCGTTCATTGTTGCAACAGCACCATGTACTTGCACTACTCAAATGGTTTTATGCATAACGTTTCTGTACAAATAAAACATCTTTTTGGTTTGCTGCTACATTTCTGAAAAATGGCAGATACTTATATTTCTATTGCTTATCTTTTCTCTTCTGATTTTTACTCATATCATTGCAGCAAATATTTGCTCAAATGTTCATTGTGAACGTGCAGTTAAATGACAATGAAGCCTCTCTATGTCTTTTCAGTGCTGTATACAGTATATTGAATAACTGGTCATTAATTCGGTTGAAATTGAATTACAAAATTTCTTTAATAATCATATTAATTGTAATCTTAAATTATCATATTGTCCCTTATTAGTCCTCTATCCCATATTTAATTTTTTTTAATGTGTTCAATTTGCAGGACCAATCCAGACTAATTAGAAGCAATGTGCATCAAATATGGTTGTAGTTTTCCACTATAAAAGGACCTTTGAGAACCATGATGGAGATGGTTTAACTTTCAGTTTTGTTTGTATTCATAGATTTTTGTTGTCATTAAATAAACAGCAGTGATCTTATCTTTGCTACAACTCCTTTACGTCAATATAAAGCTCAAAATAAATACTTCAGTGAATAACCCCACTAAGTCAAACAACGATTTTTTGTGGTGTCTCTCAACACAAGCTAGAAGTCTGTCTCCTTGAGTAATTGTTTTTAAATAATTCTACCCAAACACATCTCAACACAACAGCAAAAATACTGTCATCACAGTTCCTAGTTATACAATTATAATATAATATAATATAATATATATATTTTTTTCAGTAATTCCATCCAAAAAGTGACACTTGTATATTCTAGTCATTCATTACACACAGACTGATATATTTTTCAGTGTTTATTTCTTTTATTTTTAAGGATTGTAACTGACAACTAATGAAAACTTCAAATTCAGTATAAGAAAATTAGAATATTGTGAAAAGGTCCAATATTGAAGACACCTGGTGCCGCACTCTAATCTGCTAATTAAGTCGAAACACCTGCAAAGGCCTTTAAATTGTCTCTCAGTCCAGTTCTCATGGGGAAGTCTGCTGACTGGACAGTTGTCCAAAAGACAATCTTTGTCACAGAGAAGGTCATTGCTAAAGAGGCTGGCTGTTCACTGAGCTCTGTGTCCAAGCACATCAGTAGAGAAGGGAAGGAGAAGATGGGGTAGAAAAAGTGAACAAGCAACAGGGATGACCGCACCCTGGAGAGGATTGTGAAACAGAACCTGTTCAGAAATGTGGGGAGAGTCACAAAGAGTGGACTGCAGCTGGAGTCAGAGCTTCAGAACCACCACGGTCAGACGTATAAGACATGGTTCCAGCTGCTGCATTCCTGGTGTCCAGCCACTCTGGAACCAGAGACAGCGTCAGAAACTAAAGACAAAAAGGACTGGAAGCTGCTGAGTGCTCCACGGTTCTGTTCTCTGGTTTGGACATCAAGGTCCCAGAGTCTGGAGGAAGAGAGGAGAGGCACAGAATCCACGCTGCATCAGGTCCAGTGGAAAGTTTGCAGTCAGTGATGGTTTGGGGAGCCAGGTCATCTGCTGCTGTTGGTCCACTGTGTTTTCTGAGGTCAAAGGTCAACGCAGCCGTCTACCAGGAAGTTTTAGAGCTCTTCATGCTCCCTGCTGCTGACCAACTTTATGGAGATGCAGATTTCATTTTCCAGCAGGACTTGGTACCTGCACACAGAGCCAAAGCTACCAGTACCAGGTTTAAGGACCATGGTGACCCTGTTTTTAGTTGGCCAGCAAACTCGCCTGACCTTAACCACATAGAAAATATCTATGGGTCATTGTGAAGAGGAAGATGTGATACACCAGACCTAACAATGCAGAAGAGCTGAAGGCCACTATCAGAGCAACCTGAGCAGCGCCACAGACTGATGGACTCCATGCCACGCCGCAATGCTGCAGTAATCCAGGGAAAAGGAGCCCCAGCTAAGTAGTAGGGCTGGACATGTTCATACTTTTCAGCTGGCCAACATTCCTGGAAATCCTTTTGTTGTATTGATCTTAAGTAATATTCTAATTTTCTGAGATACTTATTTTGGGGTTTTCATTAGTTCTGTTATAATCATCAAAATGAACATAAATGAACATTTGAAGTATATCAGTATGTGTGTAATGAATTAATATAATATACAGGTTTCACTTTTGAAAAGAATCATATATATTCAAATTATATGACCAGCACCTGCACTTATTTACATGTCCAAATGAAAGAGGATTTTTTAAAATCAAAACCTTAAGAAATATTATCCAATAAAACCACGATGAAACGATCCAATAAGCACTTCAGCCCCTTTTGGGAAGATTGTATCAAATTGTCTTTCATGATACAGGGTCTCTCTCTACTTACTTGGTGTTTTATTGCAGTGAAAAATGATAGGATGTCAATTTTTCTTTTTTCTACCATTTTTACTGACACACTTGGCTAATAAAGAACACACACACACACACACACACACACACACACACACACACACACACACACACAGTAGGACACAAGCAGCACACATTACCTGAATTAAAGCTGATATATGCCAAACAGAATTTAATTCTGATCATTATGAAGGACCAAATAACAGATAAACCTGGAAAGTAGGTAAGTACCGTGATTTAAATTTTAAATTTAAAATGCCAGGATTAATCTGGAAAATATTCCATTTTCATTTCATGATGTTGAAAAGGCCGTAGCTTAAAAGTAGTGAGAGATAGGGCATACAATAAATGAGAAAAAAATATTTACAAGGATCCAAATTTTGTGATTGGATTACAGTAACTTGCCCCACCAAATTTGTGTGATTTTTCTTTCTTTCTCTACCTTCTGTCGCTTGCTCTGCTCTCTCCTTTCTTTCCTCTCAGTATCAACAGCGCTCAGCAGCTGGCAATGCTAGGCTGCTCCCCTCCCTTTTCAAACTGATCTCAAAACATTATGAGTTTTTAAGAACTTATTACTTAAAAGCTTAAATATCTTAGAAATATCTATATCTATATATATCTATATCTATATCTATCTATATCTATATATATATATCATCTTATCCCTGTTGGGGTCGTGAGGGGTGCTGGTGCCTATCTCCAGCTGTCAATGGGCGAGAGGTGGGGTACACCCTGGGGACAGGTCACCAGTCTGTTGCAGGGCATATATATATATATATATATATATATATATATATATATATATATATATACATGTTTATTTTTTTTTCTACCATCAACAGAAACGCTTGACTCTGTCAAATACATTTGCCGGGTTTAGCTTGGCTAGACAAGTCTTATAGACACAACCTTTCTGCTCCTCAGATGACATTGCTGTATCTGCTAGCTGGACCTCCGTCCCCCCTCCAGCAAACAGAAGCAAGCAGAGAGGACCCAAAGAAGCCAGAAATCAGCGACCCCATGAAGGACAGAGGCCAGGCAGCCCACCACTGGGACACCATGCAACCACCAAGAGGACAGCAGAGAGCCTGGGACAGATCCCCCGTGGCCATGGAGCCGAGCCCCCCCCCAGGAACCAGCTGTGACATCCAACCAACCCTGCCAGGCCCAGGGTTCCTCTAATGATTTATTGGGGTGGTACAAATCCTTTTTCCCAGGGGGGTTCCAGACCCTTGTCCCACCGGGATTTCCGTCTATGTCTGTGACCGGTGTGCTGCGTTTCATCATGATGCTGTTTGTTCCCTAATGTTCTCTAAAAAGCCTCTGGGACCTTCACAGAACAGCTGGATTTATATTGAGATTAAATGACACATGGGGTTTGGTGATTTATTAGGTGACTTCTGAAGGCAACTGGATTAACTGGATTTTATTGAGGGGTACCAGAGTAAAGGGGCACTATTAACAAATTGATGATTTTCCTATTTTAATCTTTAAAAACAGCTGAAAACAACACCATAGGCAAAACGCTAGGAAAACCAACTTGGAAAAAAATTTCTTCACTGGTATACTTTGCACCTAAATAAACAAAAATGGTATACGAAGAGTCACACTTTCACTATTTTTTAAAAATACTTACATTTTTCTTCACCCAGACTTTGCAAAGAAAGGTCCTGTGGCCTTAACAACAGTATATCCACAGTGTGGACACAGAAATTTATTGTTTTACTTTAACACTGAAGTTGCGACCCTAGAACTAAGCCCCTACTTTACTTTGTTAGCATTTATTCTTCAATGGCCTGATAACATCAGTGTATCTCTAAAGGTAACTTGAATAAAATGCATGTCTATAAATGTAAAGTCTGACCATGCAGGAAATAAATGTGAAATACCACAGAACTACTTTTTGACAAAGGCAATGGGAACAGAAAATATAGTTGCTTCCAAATGCTTGGCTTGTGTTGCAGGTATCGTTTCCTTTTTACTTTACAATTATACATGCCTCTATGATGGTCGGTCTCACAAAATACGAATGAAATTATTTCATTGTTTTATGTTATAAAGTGGGAAATTATGGAAAAAGGCACTTTAAAACCTCATTGTCTTTTAGTTTGATGTTCAAACTCATATTTACCCTTCAATGGCTTTGTGATTGGAAATATAGCATACTAAAATTCCCCATGCAGATGCGTCTGGAATGCAGAGACTAGGAAAAAAAGAGGAATTTAAATCCCTAATATCTAACAAAGGCAGTAGTGCTGCCCACACTAGTGGGACAGAGATTTGAAAAAATAAAAAGCGAGGAGCAGAAAGATGCTGCAGGTGGGATTTCACCCAGAAAACAACGTCATGTTTTCAAGTACTCTGACTAGGATGTTTGCTTCTTGTTTAAATTCAGTCAGAAAGAGTGCTCTCTTTTTTTTTTTTTTAGGGACTGCAGGTGCATCACACTCGAATCTTGGAGAACTGAGCTGGCTGCAATTAGACAGCTGTACTGTAAGCGTTTTCTTATATCTTTAAGTCGTTTCATGGACATGAATTCATAAAATCAGTCAAAAACGTATTCGCAGTGCAAATCAGGCATGCAGCGCAAAGGTTGTAAAGCCACTTATCTGCATGTAATTCCTCATATAATCTGTGACATTAAGAGGACGAATCGTCTTCTCACTAATCAGCATACACAGGTGCAAATCTCATCAGCCACTGTCTGATTGTTCCTCTCCCTTCATGCCTCAGCTTGACAACGTATAAAGGGACGTGGAAAGAAGCCTCTCCCTTACTCTCCCATCGTGCACAGATGTGCATGACATGCAATGCCATCTTGTGGACGTCCCCTGCAACTGCATGACAAACAACAGTTGGGTAGCGTTACTGGTTCTTACAGGAACACACTGAGAATTAGAGCTGGTAAAGGTGATCAACCTTTGGCAGTGTCTCAGAATCTAATAAGTACAGAGGTGTTCATACTCCTCCTCCACCTCCACTTCTTCTCCATTGATGGAAATAGTGTTTGACCTGTTTCTACTGAAATGTTCTATCATTTCATTTGTTTTATGCACATTGAAGATGAGATGATTATTTCCACAGCAACCCTCAATGTGGACCACCAGTTCCCTGTGCTCAGCTTCTTGTCCATCTCTGATGCACCCCACGACTGCAGAGTCATTTGGATATTTCTGCAGATGACAGGCGTACGTCCTGCATTGGAAGCATTTGGTTTGAAAAGGAATGGTGAGAGTACGGTCCCCTGTGGGGCCCCCGCAACGCTGACTACCTGGTTGATACGCAACCCTTCAGTCTGCTTGTCAGGCAGTCTCTGATCCAAGCGATTGTTGAGGCTTCCACCTGAGTGTTCCGGGGTTTCTGTCGCAGCGAATCAGAATGAATTGTGTTGAATGTGCTGGAGGAATCAAGGATGATGATCCTCACGGTGCTGCCTGCTTTGTCCAGGTGACAGCGGATTTCTTGAAGCAGGTGTATGTTGGCATCTTCAGCTCCATCTCCACGATGACGGTCCTGTTAATGTGGAGAACTACAACCATGATAAGCAAACTGCAGGGGGTCCTGGTAGCTGCTTGTTCGCTTACTCAGGTGGCCCAACAGGAGTCTCTCTGAGACCCTCATGATGTGAGATGTCATTGAGGAGTGATGGGTCTTTTTTCTCGGGTACCGGCACAATGCTGAGTAAGGTTTAGAAAACAACACAATTAAACAACAGGTTTGAAAATAAATACCAATAATATCTATACACACACATACACACACAAAATGAATATATGTATAAAACTAGTAACTTGTGTATAGGGCTCAACAATATTGAGCCACATTGCTGTATAATGAGGATATTGCACTTCAAATAAGGCCAAACAGATCACATGGGGATATTGTTTCATGCCAGAAGGAAGACAGTTGAACACGTGATGTCCAGGGTGGGTACCGTCCTTAGTGATCCTCAGAGCCCTATTGCAGCAGCAGTAGCAGGTCATATCCTCCAGCTGTGGCAGAAGGCACGGTATGATCCTTTCTGCAGAGCCCTCCTGTCAACAGCAGAGCAGGTGGAGAACCACAACGAAGCAGTACACCAGCACCCTGGTGGTCTGCTTAAAGGAGACCAGCAGCCTCTCATCCACATGGTTCCTCCGTAATATGTGCAGGAGTGGGAGTCACTGTTTGAACCTTTTTACCAATGCTGATGTGTTAAGAGTCTGAATGTCAACCCCTGTACGCATTTTTATTCTGACACAGTTCATATCTCACTGTTCAGTTTTGTGGGATAAATCGTAACAAGTTAAGAACCTGTTTGAGAACAGTTAGAAAAAAATGTTTTAGAACCTAACCTTCAGGAATTTGTTGTCAGACTTAAGTGGACAGCATGTCACTAATTTGCCTTTTTATCAGCAAAAATCAAGTTTTGCTTATCTTAATACATATTATGCCAAAAACTAATAACAATCACATCAAAAATGAAAGCTTTCTCATAGCATAGAATGAGTAGTTTATAATTACAAAGGTGGCAGCGCACCCAATGGAACATGGGTGCGCTGATATGTTAACTGAAACAAAAATCTGTATTTTCTCTTCTTTCTTATGCACTTCTTGTTACTGTGCACTATTTTATTTTTATATTTGTATCATGTTCATGTTCGAATGTTCGAATAAATCCTTACGCCATGTTGCGTCACCATTTTCTGATTACAGTAGCTGAAAGGGGACAAACTTGTTAGTTTAAAAACAAGCAAAGCCGATTGTAGATCATTCTACTTGACATTTTTCGTTGAAATAAAGGATCATCCACACTTTTTGCCCAGCTAGCGGCAAGAGAAAGTAAAGAAAAGAAAAGAAAAGGAAATAAATGACAGGAATCAAAGCTATTAATACCAGCTGGAGACAATTCATGAGGGGCGGGGCTTCAAAACAGATGCAGAGGTTGACTGCTTTCTGCTAGACAGATAAGTTAATTCAATATAACAGTGAAGTTCATTTTGGCGTTATGTTAGAAGCAGGGCAGTGTAGTCCAGCAACTACTCTGTCCTCCTGGCAAAGATGGCTAGTTTCTTTGTCTTTGTCTCCCGCTCAACCATTTGACATGATGACCATAGCTTGACCTGTTAGCAGTAGCTTGGTACTGGTACTGGTACTTGGTACAGGTCTGGAGGACATACATGTTGACATCGGGTTTCTGTAGCAGTAATTACGTGTTTATCGGCGAGGCTGTTTGTAATTAATTTAGCACTAGATGGGTGTAAATCTTCCACACTGGGGTTTTAAGAATCAGTACTATTAACACTAGCATTCTGTTTCAGCTTCTGGTACACTTATTGTCTGACATTAAAAACAAATTTTAATATCAGACAAAGACAAACTGAGTAACTACAAATGGCAGTTTTCAAATAATAATTCCACTTACAAAAGGGAAAAGCTATCCAAGCCGACCAGCTCCTATGTCAGTGGTGTGTCTGTTGCTGCTCCAGAGCCGCTTCACAATTCTGGTCAAAAATGTGAAAGACGTGTTTATAAATATACACTTAAAAAAAAAGACAAGTTGCAGCATTTTGTTGTGTTTTTTTTCATGCTATATTTGCAAAGACCTTCCACAGGAATGGCACTAAAGATATAAGATTTTGTTTTGTTAAGTTCTTTAATTTTGTCAGTAAGCTCCAAAGTACAGGTCCTTTCCTAATTTTCTATAAATATGGAAAGTTTCATTCAAGAAAAATAAAACAGCATCTCAATTGAATTTAAAAGCTGATTTTTTGCTGCATAACCCCAGCGTGCCTGAGCTAAATGTCACCGACTGATGGCCAGACATTTTCCCACAGCATTTTCTGCTAGAGAACAGATTTCATGGTTCCATCAACATGGCGAGTCATCCTGAATCATCACACTACCACCACCACCACCACGTTTAACTGCTACTATGAAGTTTTATTCTTAAATCTTGTGCTAGTTTTATCCCAGATTTAACGGGACGCATACCATTCAAAAAGTTCCACGTTTGTCCCATCAGTGCATAATATTTACCCTAATGCCTCGGGTATCATCAAGACGCTTTTTGGACCACGTGACGCAGGTCTTTGTGGTTTTTCTAGACAGCAGCATTCATCTTGGAACTTTTCCACCGATGCTGCTTTTGCTCAATCTCTTTCTACTTGTTAAATCAATGATCTCTGAGACAAGGGAGGCCTGGAGTGATTTAGATGGTGTTCTGGGTTTGTTTGTGACCTTCTAGGTGAGTCGTTTCATGAGTCGAACCACGGTTCCATGTTTCCTCCGTTTGTGGATAACAGCTTTCACCGTGGTTCCCTGGAGTCCAAAAGCCTTGGAAATAGCTTTCTAACTCTTATGAAGACCGGCCAATATCAAAGACTTTGTTTCTCATCTGATCTCACATTTCTTTACACTGGGACATCATGTGTTCTTTTACAAGATCTTTTAGCCTACTTTATGTTGCCAGACAGGTTCTATTTAAATGATTTCTTCAATCTACATGGCTAGGTGTGGCTAGTGAAATTGAACGCAGTTCTCCAAACAATGTGGTTAATTACTGATAATTCATGGTTTGGAAGGGAGTTCCACCAATATTTCATTTTGGGTCTTGTTGGTTATAGCTATCTTTTTTCATTAATAAATTAAATCATCATTTGTAAAATGCTTTTTGTAATTATTCAGGTTATATTTGTGTCATAGCAAAATTAGTTTGTAGATCTAAAACAGTGGTTATTAAACTTGGAGTCATGAATCGACATGATAGATTAGATAACAAAAATTATAAAGGAAAGCATGTCTGTGCTTAAAGTCTTGAAAGTGACAGAAAAACAATCCTTAGAAGCCGATAAAAGCATTATACTGGCTTCTGACGAAGTCTCTTTTGTCAGAACAGTGTGTAATTGCTCCATGCTGAGAAATTTAAGTTTTTGTAGAAGCACAGAGTGTTCACTCATGACATGGTATAGGTTAAATTAGTAAAATGGGAGTGTTTTAAGGAATGTTGTTACTACAGAGACACTGTTTTCATGAAGTTTAAGATAGCTATAACTCCCAATGAGGAAAAGACGTGGGTGTAAATCTTCAAGAAATAAGCAGACAAAGAGGGGGACAGCAACACTGCAGGATGTGGGCAGGCTCTGGTGCTGCTCACACCCCACCTTCAGGGTGTAGATAACTCCACAGAAATACTATATAACATTGTGTAAATCAGGACAAATCAGAATCTTCTTCGCTCGAGGTCCCAGCTGTTAATGGAAGCGAGGAAGGTCCATGTATCGATACATGTTTTGTACTATTCAACTCTTTTAATACATTTTGATTAACTTTGAATTCTCTCTCTGTGAATTATTAATATCAATATGCATCCTTAAATTCCAGAATAAACGAACATGCAGTTAGGTGGTAAATTTTCCTAATATGTGGTAGCATATTCAACCAATAGTCATGAGTCTCTTGTGTTATTTTGGGCCTCCGAAGCTTAAATTTCCAAACCACTAATCAAAAACATCTAAATGCGACCAAACAATAAATAAAAAGAAGCTAAACCAGAACAAATCTGTAACAGAGCAAACCCTTTTCCATTATGTTGAATGATCAGCAGTGTTGATATCTCCCCTCATTATAAGACAGCGCATCCAGACGTAACGATCCCCACCATGATGAATACCTGCATGGAGAGACAGACAGCTAAGTCCATAAATCACAAAACAAACGCTGCAGACTGACTCAGGCGGCGTTTTCTTATTGCAATATCCATTTATTGTTCTCTTCACAGAAATCATTACAAAACAGAGGGTTGGCAGCAACAGGATCAAAGGAAACGTGGTTGTCCCTCAGAGCTGCGGATCTGAAGGAGACAGGTGCTTTTTGTTCACATATCAGTCAGCCTCGCTGTGTTTGTTCTTTGATTTCTAACAAGTTTCCTGAAGAATTTGCGGGGAAGCAGAGCTGCGCGTCTGACAGCTGAACAAAAGAAAAATCTGCATCTTCATTAGGGCCGTTTGACTTCTGGGGTTGATTCGTTTGAACCTCTTTAGCGGTGCTAACACAGTTCTCACATAGTGAACACTGAGCGGGAGCGAGTGCATCTGAAAGATCTGCCGGGATGCTCCACAGCGGAGTAGCTTACACGAGGAAGCAGAACATCACAACATAGCCACCTAGAAAGTCATTCTGTGTCTCTGTGGAGATTATTTTAAGGCATTTCTGCTTCAGTGGGGCATGGCACAGGAAAAAAAAAAAAAAAAAAAAAAAATGGAGGAAATGTGGTACATCTGACCAAACTTCACATCTGGACTTAAAGGATTAGTTTTTCATTTCAGCTCAGACAAACAAGTCGATATTGGGAGAGTGATGGAGCCTGGAAAGTTTGCCTTGCTTAAGGTTGAGTTATCCATTGAAAGACTTACTGTACATACAGCTGAAAAGCGAGAAAACTGAATTAGAAATCTTTTGTTTCTTATGAACTCAAGCTAGGACGAGCATTTTGGATACACTCATCTGGCAGGAGTTTCCAACAATCATGCGCATTTCTTTCCAGACAGAGCAAATGCTCAGGCTGTGGCTCACTGAAGAACAGTTTTACATTCACACTGAACCCTCTAACTGAAATGTTCATCGCTCACTGCGTGACACTTGTAAACGTTAAAGCGATGAAATATGAACATCTCTTTCATCAGTTTTCATAATTAACAACTTAAAGAAAACAGTTGATAAGAATCTAAAATTGGACTTTATAACTGAAAAGGTTTGCAGTTAACAGTCATGAAATAAGAAAGTTTCCATGATTGTTGATACCATCATGGATAAAACCAAGTACACCCCATGATTTACTTGCTTGCAGAAAGGCTCTTATCAGCAAAAGCTCTGACTTCGTATTAGTATGAGTTCATCAGTCTTATGCTTGACCAGAGTATTCTTTGGTATACAGAGGATTTTATGTTCGACTCGATCATTGCAAGGTTTCCATGTCCTGCTGCTGCAAAACAAATCAAAATCAGCACCTTTCATTGCTGTTCTTGACAGTTGGGTATGTATATGCTGCTTGTGCATGGAGGGATGCCTCGGGTGCTGCTTTTCTACTGAGTATTGTTTGATTCTCTCCTTCTAAAGTAAGTTGCTGGTCTCTGGGCCAGAGGTGAGGAATCCGGCTTTAGGAAAGTAAAAACCCTGCCTGTTTTTTTTTTGTTTTCTTTTCATCCTGTTCACTTAACCAGTGGATTCTAGTCCCTGTCTCTGCTGTGGAGCTGGAAATGCAAATGGTTAGAACAAATCTCTGGACTGGATTTTCACTTTCCGAACCTGGATTCCCCACCCCTGCTCCAACCAAGAGAAACGCATAGTTGTTTTATTATATAATTTCAATAAAAACGAAATGTCAAATAAATTACTTGTTACTTAAGATAGAAGTCCAGATTTTTAGCATGATCGGTCCTCCATTTAAATCCTATTTTTTCAAACAATAAATGATCCATGTAAAACTAACCAAGTCAGGCTAACAACCACTTTTCAGTGGGGATGTTGTTACTGAGGGATCAATTTTAAAGTTAGCTATTTTTAGAATCAGTGAGGTGTTTAAAAATAACATCCAGAAAATGCCCAAATGGGGAATGAAGCTATTTAAAAACCTGTCTAATGAGAGAGTAGGACTCAAAGCAGGAAATGGGAAGGGCAAACAAAATATGGCAAATTGCTCTGTTTTCTTCTTCTGGGTGATGTAGCATGTTGAATTTGGACACATTGGCTGCCTTTTCTAAATCTCAGAGTACAGGCTTAGAACAACATGTTGAAGGGGAATACACACTGAAACTGCATCAACATCCACTCCGGGGAAGATATTCCACTTTAATGTGTTCTACTTGTTGATGATTCCTCCGAAAAGCACAGTGCCAGATCTGCTACTATAGGTGGATACACCTGTTGATGATCCGTTAATCAAGTGCATTTAACTGGCAGCAACTAGCTGCTACGTTCACTTTTAGGTCCTATGGAAGTTGCAAGGGTGTACTTAGGCTTTTCCCAGGATTGTATAACATCACACAGAAACTCAAATGAGACGCATACCGCTAGGTATGAGCTGTTGAGTATTTCTCCACCTATTTGTTGTTGATAGGAGTAATTCAGAAACACCAGACCCCATGTTCTCCGTCAAAACAGAAACAACACGCTTTTACCCAAATTCAGCATCAAGTGAAATTTGTAAAAATTAGGCTGCCAAATACAAAAATTTCCCTATTTACAGTATCATACAAAGAAGAGTTGGATGTTGGATGTAGAGGAACAAGGTAAGGTAACACCTAAGGTTGCTGTGTTTATTTGTACATTTGTGTGCTTTAAAATACAGTGACTTGCAAAAGTATTCAAATCCCTTGAACTCCTGCCCATTTTGTCACATTACAACCACAATTTGTAATGTATTTCATTGGGAAGGAAGGAATTCTATTTGGTTTTCAACATTTTCCAAATAAAAATCTTAGTGCGTTTGTATTTAGCCCCCCTGAGTTAATACTTTCTAGAACCAACCATTGCACTGCAGTTAAAGGCTCAAGCCTTTTCGGGATATACTCTAACCACTAGAAAATCTTTAAATTCTAAAGTTGATTTTGGTCTGGACATTGACTGTGTCGTTTTGACATGCTTTATGGATGACCACAACATGATGCTACCACCACAAGGATTCACAAAAGGGATAATGTGTTCAATGTGATTTGAATTGGAATTTATCAGTGTATTATTATTATTATCCTAAACATAATAAAATAATAAATAAAAAAGAGAAATGCAGCATCAGTTCTTTTACTAACATAGTTTTGCATAAGAGCCAGAAAGCTACATTTTGGTCTCATCTATCCAGGGCACCTTCTTCTACATGTTTGCTGTTTCGCCTACAAGGCTTGTAGCAAACTTCAAAACTTGATTTGATGGCTTTATTTCATAACTTAGTTCTGCTCGCCACTCTTTCAAAAAGGCCTGATGTGCTGACTAATAGCTCTCAAGTCGACAATTTTTCCCAACTATAGATCTCTGCAGCTCCTCTAGAGTTATTATTGGCTTCTTGGCTGTTTCTCTCATTAATGCTCTCCTTGCCTGGCTTGCTCGATGACATGGCTTTGTAAGTTTGCATAATAATGGGGGATCGATACAAATGCAGTTTTCACATTATTATTTGTATAAAATGTCCAAAAAATGTTTTCCTTCCACTTGTTTGGTCGTGTACTACTTTGTGTTCGTCTATCACCAACAATACTAATAAAATATGTTTGAGTTTAAGGCTGTAATGTAAAAAAATATGAACAGGTTAAAGGAGAATGAAAGTTTTTGCAAGGCACTGTAGGACAGCTGACAGAGATTTGATCTGTAAAAACACGTGTTCTTGTCTTTGTGTGTTTATGTATAAATCCTCCAGCAGGGGGAAACATTTCACAGCACAATGATGACACAGTAGCTAGCAGGAAAGCTAAATGGAGATGAAGTGTGGGTCAAGGGGCAAATGCTAGAGTGAAGAAAGTGTGCAAATCAAATTCAGCAAAACTGTCTCACCACATGTGGCGCTCATGGCCTCTACGTAATATATACAGATCAGTGAAGATAAAGTCTTTGAGATCAGTCAGAATAGTTACATGGCAGGGGCAGTCTGAAGAAAATAGTACCTCCTTTTCCTGGGACAATGATGTTCCAAATCCAGTGGGTATGCTTAAATAAACAAACATCAAATCCTGGCTCCTTTAAGTGAAACCATTTATTTGGCTGCGGTCAGGACCTCGCCTTTATTTTGCACATGTTTGCATTCAACGTTAGAATTTGGTAAAACTTCACTCATCTCAGAGTGGAGAAAAAAAAGCTCTAAAGAAGAGAGACAGCTGGAAGTCTCTGCACTTTTGTCCTGTTTGCTTTTGTCTGTTGCTTCTGCTGAGAAATTAAATGTGTGCTTTGATCAGGGCGGACCCCATGCAGCGTAGAGCGGGCTTCCCAAACGTCAGTGGTGTGTTCGATGAGAAAGAAGAAGCAAGAAAAAGTACGTGTATGAGAGTTTTTGATTGCATGGCTTGGTAAAAAGGTATATTCAAAAGGTAAATCTCAGTTTGAAACATTTCCTGCAGCGAGCGTCTTTGGTCCAACGAGGCAACCTCCTGGCGGCACACCTCCAAGCATAGTCTTGGGAGTTCACCGCCACCTTTTAATAGTCACATCCCGCCCCGTTTTCACAAATATGAACTGATTGGTACAAAAAAATGTGGAAAATCTCTGAAGTCACAGTTTGATGTTTTCCAGCTGCAGGAAAAATTATTTGTGATTGACTTAATACAAAATAACACAAAATTTTATTATTGGAGAGAGCTAGGTGACTCTCAGTTGATTGTTCACAGTATTTTAAGAAAAAAAATAAGAGTCTAAAACATTTGCCTATCGGTTCCCCGGCAGTTAAGGATGTCAACAGGGTGATGTCTACAAGGCCTACACCTGTGTGGAATAGGAGCGGTGCAACGTGTTCCGACCCGCTCCATGGGCCGCGCAGTGTGGCGAGTGCTGCTCCGGCTGGTCTAGACTTCGCTGGAAATGGAGCGAGACGGTACGAGGACATCGGGGGTGGCGGGGAACCGATAGGGCTGATGGTCATGTGATCTCTGTGAACGGAGATTCCCGCTGAGTCTGCAGGGGTAGAGAGAGGAGTGAGAAGGAGAGAGAGGTAGGGTTGTGGGAGGAGGAAGAAAGAGGTGAAGAGGAGAAGGGGGGGTTGGAGAGAAGAATAATCCAGTGCAATGTGAAGGATGAACTGATTGTTTAGGAGGAATGGATGGAGAAAGTATGTACGAACAGAAATAAGACAGAGATAGTAAGGGATGACTGTGACAAAAGGGTTCAGGTTTGGTTAGAATGGCTGTATGTAGGCATTGAACGGTGGAGAGGGAGCAGAGAGTGTAGGATGCTGGAGGGGAGTGAAAGATTGAGAGGGAAAAGACAAAGTGGGAGACAGAGGAAAAGAACCAGTCAGGTGAGGGTTAGTGACGAAGACAGACCACAGAGGACGAAAGACATTCCACAGAACTACTTGGACAGCACCCCAGTGAGAATCGCTTTAGGATATGCAGCACTTTTTAGAAGAGGATAAAACTTTAGGGGCAATCAGGTCGACTACTGTTACTCCCTTTTAGCCTCGGCGGGCCAACCGCTTTCCCTCCCAATCAAATGTATCCTGAGTGTTTCAGACAAACCAGTGACTCACACTGAAGAGATCTTGCTCTCCAACCTGGCAGTAACACAAGGACTAAACTTGGAATATGATGCATCCTCTGCCTTATTTTACAGAAAACATACAATGTATTACAAACGTATTTCTGTTGCTTTAACTTTTTAACATTTTAGCAGCCTACAAATTCAAACTTTTCTTTATTTTGAGGAAATTTCATATGAGTTTACAACCGTGCTCTACTTTCTAGTCTAGAGACTCAACCCGACCTTTTGCCCATTCTTCTTTACAAAATACCTCCAGCTCAGTCAGATGTAATGGAAAGCATCTGTGAACAACTATTGACAAGTCCTGCCACACACTCTGTTAAAGGTTTAGGTCTAGATTTTGATTAAGCCATTCTAACATGTAGTATTATGATCTAAATCATCCTCTTCCAGATCTTGCAGTGCATTAAGTATTGTAGTCCTTTGGGAAATTGAACCTAAGTCTTATCCTCACATGGTAATGATGCCACCACCATTTTAAGCACTGAGGATTTTGTGTTCAGGGAGATTCAAAGTCTGTTTTTTCTGCAATACACATTGGGCATGATTTTCAAAAGATTTAAATGTTTGAAAAGATTGGCAAAAAAATAGCATGTGCAAAGCTGATCTTCATACCAGGTACCAGGGTGTGTAAAATAAACAGAGCAGCGGGTACAAACTTTGTTGCGTGTGTGTCTTCAAAAATATGCAGATAATATGCTTGGGACCAAACCCCGCAAGAGTCTGTGTGCATGTGACAATATTTGGACTGTCAGAAATTATAATAGTATGTTCCAATGTTCCTTTACAGGCTCTGTTGGAAGCACAGTTATGTTGTATTAAGTTATTATGGGCCAACCTTGGTTTGCAATATTTTCGGTCAGGCGGCTGTTGTGAAGAGTTAGGTGGTGGTAAATACAGAAGTTTAGAGATGAATTAGAGATGATTGATATATGCTCTTTCAAATTTAAGTTATGTTATTTTTTGTAGAACTTTGAAACACTTAAAGGAGATAGCTACAAGTTTAACTCCTCACTGCTAGTAGGTGTTGAACTCGCGCTCGTCCGTTCTCGTTCCAAACTTCAGTAGTACTATTTTCTAGCCGGTTGCTAGGTCCTTTTGGTTAGTATTAGGAAACATTCAACTTACCTGTCCAGAAGGAAAGGGACAACCACTGTGTGGCTTCTGAGCGTCTTTGCTTCCTTAGGTCGGCACCAACGCTCAAGAACTTGACCAGTGAGGGTGAACCCTCATTTTGCTTCTTTTTTGGTCAGCTTGAAATCTGAGAAATGTGACGCTGAGAAGAAGCCATTTCTCAGCGCTATCACAGAGCTAATACAAGAATGTAGTAGCATCGTCTCGTGTGACTTCAACCTACTATTTCTATTGGTGCAGAATCCTTTCATGTCTATGCTGGCATCGTAACCAGAAGGAAATATTTATACAATTAGGAGTTGTTAAAATTTGTAAAACAATCATTTCTATACTATATATATTTATTTTTCTGTAAAATGTATACTTTTATTCTCCACCACTCTAGATGTTCTGTGGGTGCATTATTCTTGATATCATTTTGATGAATCGTATTGATGAAAAAGTTGTAACAATGACCTTTAAAGTGCATTATAAATAACATTCATCATTGTTATCAATGTTATTCCATCCATCATTGGCCCAACATACATGTTTGTTGTTTTGTTGTTTCACTATTCATTATTCTGCTAACCTGTCAGCTGATTTTCTTGCGTTGATCCGTACCTCAGCAGAATGGAGCATTGTGTAGAGCAGAACGAAGCGTTGCATGGTGCAATACCTCACAGCTCGAAGGAAGAGCTAACACCAACAGAACCCGGTCATGGGGCTGTCCGTGTCCATCAAGCTAATAACAGCTAGCATTAGCTTCTGTTTAACACTACACTATTGCAGACACAGGAGCTTTACTGATCTTTTTATATTGCTCTCAAACATCTGTATCATACTGTAGTAGTGACTGGGGTAACAGTGGCTTAGGAGTTAGGGAGTTCGTCCTGTAACCAGCGGGATGCTGGCTTGATCTCCTTCTTCGACCGTCTCAGTCGCTGTCTTTGCATGCTGGCAGTGATCACAGAGTCAATTGTAAGGCAGCCTCGCTTCTGTCAGATTGTTCGAGGTAGCTTACCACTGTCAGCATGTGAATGACTGAATCTAGTGTAAAGCGTGTTGGGGGTCCTTAGCACTTGATCAAATATTATACAAGTGCAGGTAATTTACCATTACTTTAAGCCTATCATGTGGCACCATTTAGCATTTCGTTTTTCTTGTCTGTCTGCCTAGGAAAACTAATTTGTGTTTATTGTGTATCTTCTGACTGTTCTCCACATGTTGGAATACTTTAAAAGACTTCCACCAGCAGCTCATTACTTGGGTCACGTCACTGGCTGCAGGGAGAAGACACTTAGTGTCACTGTGCACTGCTGCCAGAACAAGTGCGACAATTTGGGCAGATGTAAATGGGTCAATTATATATTTTGATACAAATCTGTATTTTTGAATAGTTATTTTTTAACATCGAATATACTGAGGCATCATTTTGACAACCATACTACATACAATCTTATCTTTGGTATCATTGTTACCGGTGTGTAAAAAGTATATTTAGAATAAAGCAAATGACACTTAGGATGGCAGAAGTGCAAGGAATGCCTGGCAGCCTGCAAGGCCTATAATACTGTTGTGCCATCAAGCTATGAGGAAAAATCAGAAGTGGTTGTAAGTAAAGGAATTTCAGACTTTTACAGGCACCAAGAACTGCCCCCCTCAGCAGGGTGCCGTTGCTATAAATCCAAGCTGCCGACAGACAAACGTCCTCAGTCCCATTGCTCCTGGAGCGACATAGGGGGGAACTCGTCCATTGCGGAGTGGAGGATCTGACTGGGTTTGGAGAACTGCCGGCTGAATTGAAGCTAAGTCTGCAGTCTAGCTTCTGCATAACCAGATGCCGGAGTAAAGAATCCGTCTATGCTGAAACCCGCCTTGTGTCCCCCCCAGCTGTTGCAGGAAGCTGACTCTAGGTGTTTTTGAAACATGTGGATCTCACAAGATAGCTCCCGCAAACTTCTTCGGAACCATGCCATGCTGATGTAATTCAAGTGTGTTTTTACGGTTATAACAAATGTTATCTCCATAAGGGTTTTATACATTGATGGGATATTAAATGTTTGTGTTATCTGGTCCGCTCATTAGGTCAAAATAAAGCCGAAGCTTTTTAAAATTAGTGCCAAATATCCGCTAGCATAAATGCTATTAGCTTCCCGAATAACACACAGCGTAGCTACGGTTCGTTTCAAACATAATATTTGTTTAGTCTGGCTCCACCATCATTCGATAGTGCTACGGGCATTATTACCACATTAATATGGAATATTAATGTCTATATGGAATTTGGAATATTAATGTCAGTGTAATGGTCATAGCTCTCAACTCTCACGCATTGACCGTGTGACACACGCATTTCATCAATTGCACACGCTCACACGCATTACTTTGAAAATCTCAATCTTACTACGAAAATCTCACTCTTGAAACGCACGCGTACGGACGCTTCGCGTCATGGCGGAACCAATTTGCGGTACAATGGTTTCCGCACGTCCAGTAGTAGAGGTAACACAGCTGCAAGGACCGCCGCCGCGCAAAGCAGTTTCCCTCATCCAAAGTGAAAGACTTGGACGGTCCGTGTTGTGTGCGAATTAAATGGTAAGTCGTGATGTGTTATAACAAATTGTGAATTGAAAGCAAAGACCGTGTAAAATAGGGACCGTCTTCAATGGACCGACAGCACACCCCCCCCCCCCTGAATCGACCGACAGCACCCCCCCCCCCCCCCCCCCCCTCCCCTCAACAATCTCACTCTCAACAATCGTCAAAAGTTGAGAGGTATGGTAATGGTGTTTTGTATAACTTTAGTATTAACCAAGTTTAGCTACTGATTGCTACAGCGACCCCTAGCTTTCTGGAGGTATAATCACATTGATAAAATCAAGCGTTCTAAAGTTTTTAGAAACAGATTTTTACTGAGGAAAGCATTCTTTAAAGTGTTATTTTGTCAATTAATGTTTGTTTAACTCAGGATTTGCATTGTGAATGGGTTGAAACACATACCAAATGTTGTTCTGAATTAATTAAGATAATTTAATCTCATTCCACATTCTTTAACAAGAACTTTGGTTTTAGCCCAGTATAGAGGAATTTTTGATTGAAATATAATTCTACAGTGATGTTCTCTGGATGTTCATTTTACTTCTGTTAATAAATTATTGAACTTGAAGAGAAGTTGTGACCTATTTATTCTAAATGTGTGCAGAGTTCGCTGTTAAAAGAATGCCAGTGTTCAAATCATTCCTTTCAACTATTGTCCCAATATCAGCCCTTGGGCTTATATTCACTGGACACTACCTAAAAGACAGATAGTTATTTATCAAACATTAAATAACTTCAAACAGTCTGTAATAGCACAACAATACAGTAGGGGAAACTGTGCATATAGGCCAAATAAATGTTATGGCTTATGGTAAATTGCAAACAGAAATTGCTATGGCTTTCCTTATTCAATTACTTTCTTCTTAGGCACTTTTCCATTGCATGTAAAAGCCCCAGGTTTTTTAAAAGTGAACATAAAGTGTTTTTTACGTTTACACTTATGCAATAATATGGCCACTCTGACTATGGCTCCCAGCATGCCACATGGCTTGAAAACAGCAGTTCAGACAAGACACGGTCCCTTCCTACAGTTTTCACTGTAACGGAGTGGACCCTATCATCTCAGCAGAGTTCCCTAATGTTTGAACATGCGGTGAGCTGGTGGTCGACATTTTTGCTGGACAAAAGCTGAACATCACCTTTACCTTTTTGTCATAGGATTGACAAAGAGCAGTCCAGACTGTAATCAATTAAGTTGAAGCGCACAACTTGAGGAGACACAAAGAAGTCCCCCCTTTTCAGTCAAGAGACGAGGCAACGTCTTTTCTGCTTCGGCCAAGCAGGTCACAAAGACCACTACTGCAATGGCAAGACGTGGTAATGAGCCACTACCACAAAACCCATTCTCCCGTCTGTGGGAGCACCACAAGGGAAGCAATCATTTTATCTCTCATATAGTAATTGATACTTGCCTGGGCAGAGGTTTATTTAGAAGTAGGTTTTATTGCCAATGTTTTACTCCAGAAGGACTTTGTTGGTCTGTCTGTTGAACGCTTACATGCAGTGACTGAATTCTGGTGATAAGTTGTTGACTGTGTTTGATTTCTGTAAGATGTTATTTGATTATTATCCTAAAGTCACTAGTTTGAAGTTGCCACTTCAAACATGTGAGCCCTGGAGACACGAGAACTGCATATCAGCTGTACTATCTACTGATTGCCAAGGCCAATGCTTGCGTATTTTACTGAGCAAGATAATAAATGTCCAGGACATGACTGTCTTTATTTGTCTCATTGCAAGGCTGCTGTCAGGTATTAGTAAGTGGCGATAACGGGGGCCCGGACGGAAACAGGGCAGACGAAGGTTGCAGTGGGACTCTTAGGTGCGATTATTTTCATCTATGTAAGCTCTGTTTCTCCATAAAGTGCTGGAACCTGACCACTTCACCATTTCCTTATTCAATAAGTCTGGGAAGTCAGTTACTATTTGATTTTCCTACCACATAAGACAACCACACCAACGGTTGAAGGTTATTATTCTGGATCTTATCAATATTTTCTGCGGGACACCTGTGTCGATGGCTCAAGGCTACTATTTTGAAAGTTATTGTTGAGCTTCAATCTCTTTTCCTTCCTTCTCCTCTAATCTCTATCTTCCCCGTTTTTTTGGGTTTCCTGCGGATTTTGTCTGAAGATCATTTACTGGGTTAGCTAGTAGCCATCAGTGACGTGCAGTCAGGGAAGGCAAGTGAGGCCAGGACTCACTTGTCATCATGGAAAGAAAGAAAATATATAATGATAACATAATATAAATTGTGATTCACTCAGTCATTTGTAATAAGTATTTATTTTTATCTAATTTCCTCATTTTTGATCATATTTTCTTTAAAATCGCAGACTTTTTGCTATTTTTCATGTAAATCCTTGGTGGCGCTTGATAGCGAAGCCGGTGAGGCCACAGCGAGCTTGGCCTCCCCTGGGATTGCGCAATCCCATGTTAACTGCGCTGGCTTCCATTCCGTGAATGCATCTTCCTGTCTCTAGATCATAAATTGAATTGTTTAAACAGTTATGAACTGATTTTCCATAATTTAATGTATGTGGATTACGAATTGTGTTTTGGTCATCAAACTGTGTGCAGGTAACATGTTTTCGTGCTGCTGGCCGATCATAAACGGCAAAGCACTGGTTGTATGAAATAAATGACCCGCTGCAATGGAAACAAGCCTACTTAAAAGCCCCAGGCTTTCATTTATCCAGGTAAACCAAATCCTGGGGCTTTGAATTCCAGGGGTTTCAATGGAAAAGGGGTTCTTGTCTCTCTTTCATTAAGGCTAGAGTTGTGGAGTGCACAGATATTGGATGTCCAGTGGATCTCTGCAGCTTCTTCAGTTACTAGTGGTCCTCTTTGCTGCTTCTGTGATAAACGCATATCTGGCAAGGAGTGTAAGTTTAGTTGACGGCCATATCTCGGTGGGTTTGCAGTTTTGCCACGCTCTTTAATTTCTTAGATGATGGCTAAACGGTGATCAATCCATGCCAGTCCAAACTAGACTGTACCTGGAGTGTTTCAATGGATTTGCAAGGTCTTTCTCTAACCCTTCATTCACTGGGAAAGATATAAGCTACCAATATATGATTCATACTTTGTCGTCATTCACATGACAGAAGTCCTTGACATCTTACATTTGACAAGGGGAGTGCTGGCCTAGTGGTTAGAGCACAGAGCTACAGTCCCAGAGTTTCTGAGTTCAACTCCCACAAGCTGCCATTCTGGGTCCCTGAGCAAGACCATTGCGCCGCACAGTGACAGCCCACTGCTCCCCAAGGGGATGGGTTAAGATGCAGAAGTGAATTTCTCCATTGTGAGATCAATAAAGTTAAATTATTATTTTTAGCTTGCGTGTTAAGTGCGCAAAGATTTAAAGGATTCACTTGGGTGGTTCAGCTGTGGCAATGGGCTGCATGCATGCTCATTTTGTTAGACAGCAAGAAAAAAGGAAGATAACAGTTTCAGTTAAGAGACAAGGGGTATTAGTCTCAGCTATTTGGTGGACACGGTTGGACTTTACATCCACCCTTACCTGAGTGCCACTTAACTTTTCAAGTGGACTTTCCACACAGGGCAGTGTCACCATGGGCATGCCCAACATAGATTCAGGACGTTGAGGTCGCAGCTGAGGAGGGCTTGGCTGAAACTGTTGGAAGTTGTTAATGACACAGGTCACCTGACAATGGAGAGAGGGAGAAAAGAAAAGTCATAAATGGAAAATATCTCTTAAATGCGACTGAGCTGCTTCCTCAGAGCTAAACATCTTCAGAGAGTCATCTTAAAATGCTCTACTTAAAAACAAAAACCTATTGTAGTAGATTCTTGTTTAAATAATTTTTAAGCATGCAAAATCTCATTGTTATTGTCTTTATCAGAATAAAGAGGGTATTTGTGATGTAACACTGAATGATCTCACCGTTACTTTTTCAGAACAGTTACTAAATACATTCATAAACCAGTAAAGCACAAGCAAGCAACGAGGCTAAAACACAAAAGACAGCTACAGTACATTCACCTTGACAAACATAAGAGTAGTTGGTGGGTTTGTGGCTTAATTGAAACTAAATATATGTCAAAGCCAACCTTAAAAAGCAACTTCCAACCAAATTTTACTTTAACTTCAGCAAAAGATGAAGCCTGCAGATAAAAACCACTGCTGAGCATCATAGCTTCTGCTACACAAATTAATGAGTGTCATAGTGCAACAGCGCCTTTGTTGCAATTTGAGTAAAAGCTCCAGAAAATCAGCAAATGAAAGGCTGTGGCCTAGAGAATGCAAATTCAACTCCCTAGTTTTGTGATGGATCCTAATACAAAATCAAGTTTAACAATCCTCAAATAAACACACATAGAGGTGTCAAAATTATTCAGTTGTTACTCAGGTAGAAGTATAGATACTAGGGTATCTGTAGAAGTTGAAGTATCAACCGAAAGTTTTTACTAAAGTAAAAGTATAAAAGTGCTGGTTTCAAAACTACTTAAAGTACAAAAGTAAAAGCAATTTAAGAAAAACAATACAATTAAGGACAAAAGCTTAGACCTCCCACACCACAGAGGCTTACACATATATGTCAAGATGTTAATGTTGAAATATTTGCCATGGACTACTTGTTTTACCCACATTATTGCCCATTTAGTACAATGCAAATATATTAAAGAACCATATATGTGCACTACTAAGCGTTAAAAAGTCAATCTTCAGAGGCAAGTTTTTTATTATCTTTAGTGCAATGTAAATGTACCGTTACATCAAAGCTAAGATGCAGGAATCTATGAGGGCAACAGATGTAAGATAACAGACCTGGACAACTATATTTGTGTGTTCAGGGCAAGCTTAGGGTAATTAACAATTACCCTCATATAGTTGTCTATATACCGCAAACAGTGATGTCAAAATTAATGATTAATCCAGGTGATTAATCAAAAAGGAAAAATAACTAATAACCCTGACTGATAAATTCCTAATATACTGTTAAATTAGGGCTGCTTTTCACAACATTTGGATGATTTTTTAAAAGTATTCATAGGAAATTCCTATCAAAGTAGATGTCATTATGTGGCGGAAAATCAGAAACCCTGCACATTTTAATAAAGTGCAGCTTCCTTGCACTCATTTTATTATTCATTCATTTGTTTTGAAATGTCAATAACACATTGAACGTGGCCTCAATGGTTAAAATCATCGGTCACTCAAGTGTCACTTACAATTGGTATTGTTCAATATCAATCGTAAACACCCTAAATGGGGTTAAGACTTCAACTGACAGCTTATGTCTCCTTGCTAGAGCACAGCTTCTTTTCCAACATAGCTCTTACATGGCCTGTGTCAAACTGCAAGCAAGATTTTTTTATTTTAAAAAATATCTTTCTAATTGCCACTCTTCTACAATGGACAGAGTTGTGGGGTGTACAGCTAATAGTTATCCCGACAACAAAATCTTCCACCTGAGCTGTTGATCTCTGCAGTTCCTCCAAAGTCACCATGGGCCTCCTGGCTAGTTGTCTAATTAATGCTCTCCTTGGCTAGTCTAACGTAAAAAAAAAAATCCAGCTCATGACTAATACTACAATTGTTTCATAACAGTTACTACATTTTTGCACTGGTCCGTCACATAACGTCCCTATGAAATAAAAACCCATTTTGAAAGCATTTAAAAACTGTGTTTGTGAGTTCACCATGAGAAAATTTGAAGGAGTATGAATGCATATAGACTATAATGCTTACCAAGAACACAGAGATGGATCCACCGGTGAAGAATCCGGCCAGCACATCGGCCCAGTGGTTGCGGTACTCGGCGACCTTCACCACTCCCACCAGCATGGCTAGGCACAGCAGAGTGAGGCTGATGGTGGGTTTGGTGAGCCGGGTGCCCTTGGTTTTAAACACCAACGTCACATACATCTGTACGTAGCCATGCAAAAAAGGAAAGCACAGAAGATCACAACAAACAGAAGGAACTCACAGACATATACATCTTAGTATAACAGCAGGAAGACGGCATCAGACATTGGTCTTCCACGTCTAATCCTTGATCTATTAACAGAATTTTCAATTAACAAGGAAATTAGACTTTTTTTTCTTAACAAAGGCACACCAGAAAAACTGAGAATGAACAAAAACATTTCTAAGAGTGGTTACAAATAGCAGCATGGTCCGACCTACCACAGTGTACACCGCAGAGTACACGCTGAGCGCTGCATCCTTAGATGGGAAGGATTTACGCGCAGACATGACAATCAGCGGGTTGCCTGTGCAGGCGCGGCGCTCTGTGATGTACTGCATGGTTGATTGGCAGCCTAACGCTGTGTAGTTTGGTCGGCAGGCAGACAGGAAATGAGGTGTCTGGTTTCCTGTCACCACCTGGCCGGCATTGGCAAAAATGGCAGTGGTGAATAAGCCGAAGGCATACACACCTGGGTACAAGAGGAGCACAAGTAACAGTAGGGAACGTTAGTGGACGAGGTAATACGATGTTAAAGATTGTATCTTGGAATACGGGAGAATAAACAAAGGCATGTCAAATGTTTGAGATTAGTATCTAGTCTTATACACATGCTTTGAGATGTGTGGATTGAGCCTCAAAATAGCTCTCACACTTTATTACCAGCCAAGGTGTGAAATTTTCACAGGAGTCGTCACCTCAGCTGATTCAGCTCAAGATGCAAACTTGCAAGCTGCTTAATATTCATGAAAGACTGCCTGCAGGGATCCTGAATCTTCTTCCTTCAAAACCTCAGCCCATTTTTTTTAATCGTCCAATTAACAGCTTCATGTACAAGGACTGGATGACAAACTGAAGTGTTGCAGCCTTATCTTTGATGATGCCCTGATATGTTTCTTTAAGTTTTTCGTTCATCCTCAAGCCTGGCTGAAACATAATATAGCTTTCACAGGAAGATAACGGTTGCTCAAAAACTGCGTCCTGTCTTGCCATGCATGCTGGTGGATAAAGAAAAAAGCCTCTTATAAAGGTTTAAATGTGAGAAAATTTAAGGGATTTTGTGTAACGTCCACTTATATATTTTAGCTATCAATACGCCTGAATAAAAATAGTTTATGGTTCAGCAAATGGTATTTAGTGTATTCTGCTGCTGTTTTGCATATTTGTGCTTTTATTACCAGCTGCTAAATCACTGAGAGTGTCAAGATTTGTAATTTTGATTACATTTGTAATTTGTAAGCACCACAGTCAAGCAACTGGTACAATGGTACTGGTGTGTTGGCTTGTTAAGTCCAAAGAAACATATATTTTCTGTAGTTGGGTCGGATCGAGGCCATTTTGCATTCGCATCAGAAGTGAACCACTTCAGAGTCCATTTGGAAGTGGACCGAGACCACCTCAAAAAGTGGATCTTGGTCTGGTTGTTTGGTCCGGACCAGTGTTGGCTTGAGTGTTTTCACACCTGCACAACAGGTCCAGACAAACGGGGGAAACAAACTCTGGTCCGTTTAAAGAGGACCAAACGTGGCAGGTGTGAATACACCCTAAAACTTCGCAAACTTCTAAGATAGCCAAATAGGATCACTTTGTCATAGACCGTCCACACCACTTTGACTGACATTTACTGACAGATATTCAGGCACAACTGTTTTTGAGGCAAACCGCTGTTGAGATCATATTTCCTGCGATTCCAGGATACCGCCTGCAAAGAATAAGTGTTTTTGGCTAGTGCTACAGTCCAGTAAGGGTATTTTGAAGGGACTTGCATGAAAGTAGTTTTTGCAAGCAATATATCATGATGGATATGTTTGTGTGGATTGCAGAGGATAAATACAGCATCCTCACCTAAGAAGCGTACAATTCGTCTGACCAAAGGGTTGAAGTAGCAGCAGTCTGCAGTGACTATGGTCTTCTCCTGCGTTCCCTCCGCCTTGGTGAAGAATGCACAAAGCTCTCCAAAAAGGATCTGTGTGCACAAGAAAAACAAAGCAATGCGTAACATTCTTTAGATTGTTTTTCGGTGTACCTGTTTCTTCGTTGCACTGTCTTGACGCAGAAGGTGGACCAAAACAGGCCACTGCATGACATTTCTTTGTTTATTTTGAATGAATCATTATGTTGGGAAATATGTACTTTGAGTTTTACTTTTAAACATAAAAGGTCTTTTTTGTCATACACTTTTTTATACTGTGTCCTCTCTACAGTAATTCTGCATTTATTTTTCTTTCTTTCAGCCTTGTCGTTTACACAGTTGCAACATTGATATGTTGGATAATTTTTGTGCAACTGGACATCTTGTTAACATGCGAACTGGGCTTCTTTAAAAAAAAAAAAAAAAGACTAACTCTATTGTTCACCAGGTTAAATAAAAGAAAAAATTACAAAGTGACAGACATGATAATGATTTGTTAGAATTCAGCAACTTGCCTACAACGAGATGCTTATGAAGCATAATGTTTCATTTGCTTCATAGACTCCCAGCAGTGCTAAACTAAAGGACTGTTTAATGGTTTTAGGAGTGTGGACTAAATTTGATCAATACTGGTTAGCTAAATCAAAAATTTATTTTTAATGCTTATTTTGATAGTAGAAAATTCTGAATATTATTATATCGACTAGACAAACTTAACTGGAAAGTTATACGACTATCACAGATTCTTTATAACACAATTTGTGATTTGTAAAGCATTTACTCTAAGTGTGGGAACGAAAAAAGCAGATCATTTAGTAATCACCCAATTATTGTCTCATCTCATCTGGGTATGGTCATGTATTGTCTTGTCTCATGAGCTTAATATGTTGTTACACCCGATTTGGTATACTGAAATTATGATGCTACATTATGGAATTTGAAACATGTCCACTATTGACAGAGGTATTTTTATTGTTTGTTTTTTTTTTTGCTTTTTTTGCACTTTCTTCTCAATCAATCAATCAATCAATCAATCAATCAATCAATCAATCAATCAATCAATCAATCAATCAGACTTTATTTAAAGAGCACATGTCATACAATCATATGTACTATAACAATGTCACAACCAACCCACCATTTTTAAACCAAATTAATAAATTCCTATTATGTCTTCAGTAAGACCACTGGAATAAAACATCCATCCATCCATTTTCTAACACGTCTATCCCTTGTGGGGTCACAAGTGGTGCTGGTGCCTGTCTCCAGCTTTCAATGGGTGAGAGGCGGGGTTCACCCTGGACAGAGACAAACAGGACAAACAACCATTCTCGCACACACCTAAGGAGAAATTAGTCATGTCATGTTTTCGGACTGTGGGAGGAAGCCGGAGTACCCGGAGAGAACCCACGCATGCACAGGGAGAACATGCAAACCCCACGCAGAAAGACCCAGGGCAAGGGTGGGACTTGAACCCAGGAACTTCTTGCTGCATGGCAACAGCGCTACCCACTGATGACTTCTTGACGGGCTGGCTGTCAACACCAGTTCACGTTAGCATAAAATAACCCTCCACCACTTTTAAATCACTTGTGCGGAAGCTTTTTAGGTCATCTGTAAAAGAAAGCAATGGTGGCTAAGTGACGGAAAATAAAAATATAAATACAGCTGATTTTTAAGCACAATAATAATCATGTGATTTGGTAACAGTGCCTCTTATCTGCTTAGAATCTTTCTATTGGTGGTGTCAAACTAAGGGGCTATTTCACTGTTTTCAGGGACTCCTGACAGCATTTGATAAATTGCTAATCACATTTCTAAATAATTAAACTTATCAAACCCAAAATGGGAAAATTTAATGCCTATTGCAGATTTGAGAAAGCTTTACTATATTTATGAGATCAAAAAAAGGATGATTACTTACCCAATCCCAAATATTCCTAAACCCTGCTATGCTGTTATGTGGAACTGAATATCAATTATTATCTCGTCTAACAAGATAGATGAATTGTTGTGTCGCGTGGTAGACAGATTGCAATGTAGCAGATTATAAAGAATAAGGCCTTACACATAATAAAACAATATGTGCCGAAGCTTGCAACTAGCCATCTTGACTTTAACCTGTAATCAGATCCAAGCTCTTTTTTTGAGTCTTGGTGTTCATTGATCTGTTTGAAATAAGCCTCTAACATAAAGTGATGTGAAGCAATTCATTTTACTTTGTACGTGTCAGAACAGTGCTGCCTTTATAGACTGGTGGTTTCTTAATGGGACGAAGCTGTGAGGCTCATAAGCATGAGGGGCAACAGCCCTCAAATATCTTTTACCAAAACCTGGCTCGCAGTAATGAATGGCTTTCCACAATACAGATACGCCTCACCTGTAAAATCATTCTGACAATATGCATGTCCCGCTGCGACTGTAGTGGCACCCACTTTATCACTGATCGTGTTCCATCAGCCTCGCTCTTTCTGCACACTTATTCATTCTTTCCCCATTTATGCCTGACTCTGGCTGTGAGTGAGCCACTACACATGCCTGTGGAGTGAGGGCAGAAGGAAATGAAGGAAGCAGAAGGATGGTTAGAGCAAAATGAGGAGAACGATCGGGTTTCTAGTCAAGTCCTGTGCTTCGCGGCTTTTTCATCTGGGCCCAGCCAAGTCAAAAGTGTTAGCAGCCTGCAGGGACCTGGCGAAAGCAACAGTGCTGTGAAGTGCATGTCCAGTCGAATGGTTTATCCAATTAAAACAACAACACCCCACTGGGTGTTCCATGGCAACACTCTAAGCACTAACATGAGCATGAAATCAAAGCTGAGGGGGTTTAAATCAGTAGCTGCAAGGCAGATATACAAGGGGCATCATCATACTGGGAGCATTTCTGAAGCAATTAAAAGACAGAATAGGTGCTGTTGCCATGGGGACTGCTGCTCTGCAGTGGTTCTGAACCTGAAAACCCCCCACAAAATATCAAATAACACTTCGCCGTAACGGATGGACGAGTGATGCCGAACATTCAACCTGGATAAAGTGGCAAAGCATGGATAACGAGACAGGTCTTTACAGAAACTCATTAGCACTATCAGCCCTCTGGCAGCCTTTTCTGTCACCTAGAATTTCTGAAAGTGAATCTATAATTACAGGTATGTTGGTCCATAGCAACAGTGATTGGGATTTTAAAATCAATACAGCCATCACGTTACACCGGCTCCATTCGGCCCGGTTCTTCTTGGCTCTGCCTGCTTTTGATCATTTCAAATACAATTTTTTTTCAGCACCGGTGTGGGTTTTTTCGGCCGTGCTCAGGAGTAGGGGCGATCAGAGCTAAATAGGGCTGAGAGGCGATGTGAAGTAACTAACTGCTGTTCACTGATTGGCCACGGCAGGGTGACCAGACATCCCCAGTTTCCGGATCGACCTGTCCCTGGCAAAAGCTGTAAATGCCCCTGATTTCAGCTTTTAATGAAAGAGGAAAAAAGTTACATGCACCAAGAGCTATTAGCCGGCCCTGTTGCTGACAAGACATAATAAAAGAGCCCAGATATTCAACCAACAAAAATAATTTCACAGTGGTCAAAAGTCTGCGATTTTGTGCTTTAAAGTATTTGTCATTCTTGCCATGGCTATGGAAGAAATATCCTTACAAATAAAATAACACAAACATTATTTGTATTTCTATTTTAGCTTTTTGTTACATGTACAATTATTTATTTAGGTCGTTATTCTTTACCATTTCTCGCAGATTTCTTTAAAGCGCTAATGTCACACAGTAATGCTCAATAGCAGCAGAGCACATAATACTGACTGGATGTGTGGCTAAAGTCACCGCCAGGAGGCTTCACCAGACATTTCGTCCATCCATCCATCCATCCAGCCATCCAGCCATCCAGCCATCCATCCATCCATCCATCCATCCACTTCTGCTTATCCAAGATCAGGTCACAGGGGCAACAGGTCCAAGAGAGAAACCCAGCGACCCTCTCCCCAGCGATGTCTTCCAGCTCATTCTGGAGGACCCCAAGGTGTTCCCAGACCAGGCAGGATATATAGTCCCTCCAGTGAGTTCTGGGTCTTCCCCAGGGTCTCTTGCCAAACCCCTCCAAAGGCAAGGCAAGGCAAGGCAAATTTATTTATATAGCACAATTCAGTACAAGACAATACAAAGTGCTTTACATGATTAAGATATAGCAAAATAATAAAATGTAGAGGGAGGTGTCCACGGGGGCATCCTGATCCTGAAGCAGCAGCTCTCCTTTGAGCACTCTGTGTTGTCTTTGTACTGAAATGTGCTCTACAAATACATTTAGCTTGCCTTGCCTTTGAGGTCCTCCAGGCTAACAGAGCTCCTCACCCTATCTCTAAGGCTGAGGCTGGCTACCCTCCGGAGGTGGCTCATTTTGGCAGCTGGTATCCAGGATCTTGTATTTTCGGTCATGATCCATACCTCATGACCATAGGTGAGGGTTGGAACGTAGATGTACTGGTAAATTAAGAGCTTTGTTTTTGTCTCAGCTCTGTCTTCAGCACAATGCACCAGAGCAGAGCCCCCTTTACTGCAGTGGCACCATTCCATCTGCCAATGTACTTACCATTGTGTGTTTCTTTATTTCTCTTCATTGCAGAGATAACCATTTATAAAAATTAGCAAAACCTACTCATACCTTAATAAGTGTGTTTTGCCAAACGTTTTACCAAATTTTAGATCCATTGTAGATCTAATATGTATTTGATAAAGTTTTGGGGGGGAAAAAATGAGAAACTAGAATTTTCAAGTCTTCCTTCAGTAGTTTCCCCACATTTTAGATGAAGCTAAATTACACCTTGTAAATTACACCAGTGGTGTTCATAATGAATGGCAGCAAATCATTAAGGGATGTTGCTTTTATTTCTTTTGAAGTGAGCCATGAGAGCTTCTTGTATGCCATCTTTTCTAGAAGGAATGATGCTTGCAGAACTGCAGCAGGATGAATTATTCATGTGTCTGTTGCATCCATATGAATCATGTAGTCTTGTTTGAGGAAAAAGCTTGAAATTATCTCTCTTCTGCTGTTAGATTCTCTCTGTCGACCTCCCTGCAACATTTTCTTATGAGTCTGTCACTAATTTGTTATTTCAGAACATGCAAGGGCTACAAGGTCGGGAAAAGTATAAATAGGAACATGTCTAAGCATACTGAAATGGCTCATAGAGAAAAGAGTAGGAGGAGTAACCTGCTTGGGTGTTGCTGGCCATGGGTGTGCCAACTCTGTTGGACTGGAAAGGAACAAAACAATAGCCACAGACATGAAGCTAAATTTGCTCATCATGCATGTAAGAACAGCATCAGGACTATAGAACCCAATTATAGCTGCAAAGATGTTGCTCCTTTGCTCTGTGTGTGAATAATTAGGAGCCGTTTGTGTCACTGTGTATTCAATAAGAATGCATTAATTCAGACGGACAAATCTTATTAGGCCACATATAATACAGAGCTAGAAAATGTTTTATATTAATACTTTGTGTGAATATGCATGAGGTTGTAAAACACTGGCAGCTTAGTTACCTTTCCAAATATATTTTTCCTTAGTTTGGGAAGCTGGGCATCATAATTATCAGGAAATATGTGAATAAAGCTGTAAAGGCCAAATCAGTTACTGTGACAGCGCAGTAAAGCAAAGACACAATGACTGTTTCTGTGTGACTCTTCACCAATATTTGACTCTGGTCATTCTAGTTTAGGCATGGAAGAAACAATCAAAATCTAAATGCATAAAGGAAAAGGACAGATGACAGCATTATCTAATACATCTGTGACTACAGCAGGGATGTACAGGTCAGGGATCTGTGACAATTTGATCAAACAATACTTATTTGAACTGATTTTCTTCCCTTAGATGTCTGACCCACCTTGGTAGTTTTGGAATACTAATTTATTTCAGCACAACTTTACCTAACGGGTTTGTTACAAAAAGCAGAGATGTGGTTATGAGACGCTGTCAAACATAGAAAAAAATTTCATGTTGAAATATGTTGTTTTATGCTCTTTTACAAAAACAGATATGGTATATTATATATAAATAAATACATGATTTCATGCTGGTATACTTTGTTTTAAGCCCTTAAACAAAAAAAATGTTTTATTACATATTAATAAATTAATACATTTTAATAAAGAAACAGGTTTGATTTTTCATTTAGATTTTTTCTCACTCACATATAATCTTGAGCCTTCTCTACACACCAGCAATAATGTCTTCAATTTTTGCCCGCTTTGAATGCACACATGCATACACACAGTTTTTTTTAAAGGCCTGGAAAAGTGTTCATTAAACTTTCCAGGTTATTCCAATGTCTTACACCCTGCTTGCAAGTAGAGCTGGAGTTTAAGACCCTTGAAAAATAAGAATTTCCACAGTTTCTCAAATGTAATGGCACTAGTTAAGTCCAGGTTTCTTAATTTGGCAATGTGATTCAGCCTTAGTTTGTGAAATACAGAGATAACAAATTAATAAGCAAGATATTATGGTCCATGGGTTGGGGATCTGCAATGTTCTCATTGCATAAAAATACATCTTCAGAACCAATCTCGGCCCAAAACGTTGACCTGCACCGCATGATTTACTTTCAGTAATTAACAGGTTAATGCAATCGTAAACTGCAGAAAACACAGGCAAAGTAGCTCCCTCTACATTTATTCCCATCAGCTTCTATGACAGCCTAGACTAGGAGACCCATCCAAGATGGCAGCAGTCCAGGATTTGCTCCAGTATGTAGTGAGGTGTCTATGTTTATAATATCTATGGGTTCTACTGGACCGGAACCTACAGAGTGATCCGTATTGTTTATTGTATTGTGTTTGACTGGTATAGATTTAGACACTGTTGCTGTAATTTAAAAAAAAAAAAAAAACAACAGAAAAAGCAGAGGTGAGTTTTCATCGCTTCGCTCATGAAAAAAAGTGCAATGGGAAGACTTTGAGTCATTTCTACAAACAAAATTGATAAAGGAGCTAACAGGTGGACGTTACCCTCACAAGCTAAAACTAGCTGCCGAGACAACTATTTTTATCCATAAAGCGCCTAAACCCACCGCCTTGTGAGCGAAAGACACTGGAAGAAACATCAGAGACAGGCAGCGCTGGAAGTACTGCTGAATACGAAGGTACCGCCACCGCTGCCGGTACTGAATGTGAAATCACACACCCGACACAAGATCGAAGACCAGATCCTAAGCAAGTGTTATTGAACCTGATACTGGACACAGAGCACGACTCGCCGGGATCACCCAGTCCTATGAGCGGTACATGACATTCATTGTATAATTATTATTAATATTATTATTATTATTGGCATCAATTTCAACGTGCTCCAGTTCAAACTGGAAAGGATTAATGTTACTCATTCCTGTTTTGGCTGGACAGAGCTAGCGTTAAAGGACCTGTTATATGTCATTTACTCAGAATGCATTGTTGCGTGAACAACATGGCGATGTCTGTGTGACAGTTTGTTATTTGAATTTATAAAAACTACTGTCTTTTACTGTATCGTTTTTACATATAAAATAGATATTTCTCAACAAAAGTTTATTGTTACAACTAATCGTGAATCCCTTTAAAAATATTAACACAATTTAGCCAAAATGGCTTCCATCTCAATAGCGTTAGCTATTTTAGTGTTAGCTTGTTTTGACTGACACCTATTTTGATAAATTTTGTCAACCCATGCTCTCTCCAGATCCAATCATATCCCGGATGTCCCACCTTCTCATGCATAAAGCTCAACTTTATCAGCTCTGATGCTGATTCTGGCACTTCCGGCGATTCCCCTTTGAAATTGCTTTCATAACAATGTACAGCTTGTTGAGCCTGACGGGGAACCAGCTTCTAAAAACACAAGCATAAACACTTAATTTCTGCACCATTGATGTCATAATTGCGCATATAGCATGACTCCAGTGACTTTTGGAGTATTTTACAAAACAACCATGGAAAAACATTTTGTTGACTTTTGTCTGACTTCATTTGTGTGTAGGTTTTAGAGAGGTTTTTGTTGTTTTGGGGTGAATCCTTAGAGGGTTCTAAAAACCTGCCAGTAGTGGGGTTTGTGCAGCCATTTTGGGAACAAGGCTGTTGTTTGTCGTTGATTATTTCCAAGCACCCACATAAATAAAACAGAGCATAGTTATGATGTAAGCACGGCTTTCAGCTCCAAGGGTTTACGGATGAACAACAACGACACATGACGTCTCACCCTGAGTCATTATTTATTGAACTAGAGCTAAGCTATAATGCAGAAGCAGATCAAGCTGACCCCAAGCCTTAAGGCTGATTACAGAGAGTCATCAGTTTGATCATATTTTGCAGTGGGCGAACTTAAACCTACTAACTCCAACAACAGATGTTGACACTTTAAACAGTGATCCTTTTAATTTTTCCCTTGAATTTCATATATTTCATTCTGGCAGATTTTGGATAATCCTGCAAACGAGCACAAAAAGGATCAAACATTTTGAAATCAGAGCTCCTTCCAAAAATCATTGCCTGATTAAGCAGAAAACCATTTTGGTGACATACTTAGAGTATTTAATCTAATGAAACTAATCTGCGCTGTTGTCTTTAGACCCATTTCAAAGTAGCACTGCTCTGCACGCTTGGGGAAGATTGGGGAGCTTATTCATGTGTAAAGTACACAGAGATGCCTCGCTGTCACTAACATTCCATTATTTTTCATCATCTACAGTGGCCTCATTCTCTGCAATGCAGAATGTTGCACAAATATGGAGCTAATGCGCTGGTCTGAGTATATCACTCAAGCTTTTCAGGAAGCGTTGTTGGTCAGTGCAACTAACTGATTTCATAGAAAAGAAAAACAAAGGTGTGGAAACATTATGTCTTGTTGTGTCTGCGTGTTATATGTAATCTGTATGCATCCTGAATCGGTGTCTGGCCCATCAAAACTTTAATCATGGTAACACATAGCGACAATAAAGATTATTGATTCTTAATCATCACTTACTTGGACCCAGTTGGACCTTTCACCAAGATTTTTAATGTGTGCTAAGAGGAGCCTGTTAGCTAAGCAGAGTGGATACAGACAAGAGAAAAGCAGTTCTACAGAGGAGGTGCTGCTGATAAAGGATGGAACAAAAAGATAAAACAAGATTACTAAAAAATACTGAGGGATCTCATTTATGAATAAAAGAGCACTCAATGCAGATATCCAAACAGCATTACCTTTGTTATATAATATTTTCACACATTAGAGCTGCATCTAAGGCACAAAGAAACCCAGACTTGACAAGATATCACACTATCACATAGAGATGAAGTGAAGCCTTTGTTCCATTGAACAAGGTGAAACAGTACATCCCAACAGCTGTTATCATTGAAAATCCGCCCAGACACCAAACACATGTTTGTATCTTAACCCTGATCTCTATTCCACATTGCAGAAATACAGCCTCCTCATTATTGTGCTGCAGCATCACTGATCTCTCCTTTTCCAATTATTGTCTTTTTTTTCCTTCCTTACCCTCCAGTGTTTGTTCAGTACTGCAAGGGGAAAGTAGGTTGCACATGCCCTTCTCTTTCTCTCACTATATTTAACCGGTTAAATTGGATGGACTTTTGAGGCTGGTTCCATCGCTACTTTTTTGCAGTTCTTTTTCAGTTTTCCTTAAATTCTGTCGTGGTATATTGTTTGTAGTCAACGTTTTACAGTGATACTTTGACTTAAAACGTCGAGTGACTGACCTCTGGCCAGATATAAAAACAGGATAATACAGAAATACAGCATAAAATGTAATATGATCTGATTGCCTTTATTTAAAACCGTAAGACAGCAACTCATTATTCTTACACCTGATATAAAGAATAAAACCAAAAATAATAAATAAAAACCTGTGACATTTCATAGTACTTTTTAGGTGCCTATTGAATAGAATATTTTTTCCTTTTTGCTGTTCTCCTATATTGAGTTGGAGTTAGCTCATAAAGTAATCTGGCGAGCCTGCATTTGGCTGCTTGTCAACTGTAGCTTTAGGTCACATGACCTAAATAATCAATGCCTGTCACAACTGCAAATATTTTCAAGTTGTCTGCCTTGTAGCTGAGGGCAAAGTGTAGTACCTTTAATCAACCATTGGAGCAACAAAGTGTAGCAGCAAGTGGGGCTGGAGCAAGAATTACACTCTCTCTACTAAAATGTAAACTCAATTAGTTCCACCATCACCATATTAACAAATAAATCACCTTTATCACCATCTGTCATTCGTTCGATGTGTTGCAGCACTTCACTTTACACCATGAGAAGAAAATAAGGCCATATCAGACCCAATATCCTATCCAACCTTTTGAATAAGCCATGGTTGCATTCTGTATTAACTACTAACGTGTTCTTACAGCAGGTCTCCTGTCACACTGTGTAACCCCCCTAAAGTGCAGGTGAGTGCAGGTTCAGTACGTAACCATCAAACCTCGAACCATGCAGGCTCACTATTCTTTTAGTAAATAAGGTCAGTTCCTCTAAGCACTGACTCACCATACTTAGAAAGTACTTCCAGTCTTTTTATTTATGCTTTAAAATTGCTTTAAAATCCTAAACCATAAATGAGAACAGGGACACCCTTCTCTTGTACAGTCGTGAAACAAAATAAGTATATCTGCACCATCACAAACAGCCTTTTTCCCCTCATTTTTTAAATAAAAAAAAACAATTGTTTCCTTCATCTTTTATTTTATTTCCTCTAAAGTCTATATATTTATATATAATGCACAACCTTGGCCAATAAAGCTAATCCTGATGAGATGTCACAGAACACGTTTTCAGTTTATCTAGTTTATTACTCACTTGCTATGTTTATCTCCTTTTATTTTGGCTGTCATCCTAGCTTCATAATTGATTACATAGAACTTGCATGAGTGAATTGGTTCAAATCCAACAGATTTGGCTGGGTGTGCCTGTGAGAACATGTAACTTAAGGTGTAGGGGTATTGAGCCTGGATTCAGATATGATTTCAGAACCACCCTAATGCCAGCTGCCTACTTTGTAGACTAACTCTATTGTATTTCCCGTCCTCTACACCACAGAAGAAGGGATATGCTGGTTAAGGTGGCAGAGAAGGTGTCAGCAGGAATGTAATCCAATGCCATCTTCATTATCTTCATGAGCAGTTTTATGGGAGCTCTTACTATGTAGCAGGCTGAGAAACATCGCAGGCAGTGGAAACTTATCAATTTTATGGATATTAGCTGCAAAGATAGAGCCTCTTTAATGTGCAGGATAATAACAGGATTTTTTCTATGAATTCAACTTTTCATATTACTTTAATATAGCTAATTTTGCCATCCATTAATGTCACCTCTCCTCTCCCTGCACGTTTACTTGCCATTAAATTGTCCTTTCTCTTTTCTGGATGCTTCAAACCATTCACACAGTAAGTTCAACCTGCAAATGTTTCCCCCATGATTCCACGACTGCTGGTGTCACAGAGCCTTTTGTTCTACCTTTCCTCAGCCATAAAGCGTACCCTACCATCTGTCTGCAACAGAAAGAGACAGTGCTGGTTTTAAATTAAACAAAGAGTAGGCATGGGAATCATAAGATAGATAATGGAGAACAAAGATTAAACCTATGTTAGAAAAACAAAACCCAGCAAAAACTGATTACATTTGTTGATCGCATGATTGCTTTCGCTTCCAGAATACTTTTTGGCCAAACGAATGACAGGGCAGTGCCATTGCCCAGTGAATGCTAAACAAATTCAAATTACCATGTTTGACAGTTGTATTGATAAGTTTGTGGTGATATTATGTGTTTGATTCTCCTGGTCATGGCTGATATCTTCATCTTTACTATTGTGGTGTCAAAAAGGCTGTCAGGATTGCGGAGGCGAGGACCTAGGCGGCAACGAGGCAGCGGCAGGCGCATGGGGTTAAACAAAAGATATTTAATGAAAGCAAAACTCACAAGATCTCTGGCGGCAGTAACAGCGCGGGAAAACTCAGGAGGACGCAGAGGGTGATCACAGAATGACCCGACGATGGGGAAACAAACAGAGGCAACTTATATACGTGCACACACAACGGGGATAATTAAACACAGGTGAGTCCAATCAACAGAAACACAACACAGGATCCTGACATTACCCCCCCCCTTAAGGGCGGATCCCAGACGCCCACTAGTGTCCAATCAGAAAAGGGAAAACAACCCGGCCAGGGCGGGTGGAGGGGGTCTAGGACGGCGGGCTAGAGTCCAATAAAGAGTTCAGGTGGCTCAAAACGGTAGCTTGGGAGCAGCAGGGTCCTCGGCGGGCGTCGCGGAGGGCGACCTCGGCGGCGGCGAAGCAGCAGGGTCCTCGGCGGGCGTCGCGGAGGGCGACCTCGGCGAAGCAGGGTCTCAGGCGGTTGGTGACGGAGCTTCATCCCGGTCTGCCAGACGTGGAGTTCCAGAGCAGGACCCTCGCCGGACTGGGGAGCGATGACTGGAGGCGGGTCCCCCTGGACCGCCTCGCCGGACTGGGGAGCGATGACTGGAGGCGGGTCCCCCTGGACCGCCTCGCCGGACTGGGGAGCGATGACTGGAGGCGGGTCCCCCTGGACCGCCTCGCCGGACTGGGGAGCGATGACTGGAGGCGGGTCCCCCTGGACCGCCTCGCCGGACTGGGGAGCGATGACTGGAGGCGGGTCCCCCTGGACCGCCTCGCCGGACTGGGGAGCGATGACTGGAGGCGGGTCCCCCTGGACCGCCTCGCCGGACTGGGGAGCGATGACTGGAGGCGGGTCCCCCTGGACCGCCTCGCCGGACTGGGGAGCGATGACTGGAGGCGGGTCCCCCTGGACCGCCTCGCCGGACTGGGGAGCGATGACTGGAGGCGGGTCCCCCTGGACCGCCTCGCCGGACTGGGGAGCGATGACTGGAGGCGGGTCCCCCTGGACCGCCTCGCCGGACTGGGGAGCGATGACTGGAGGCGGGTCCCCCTGGACCGCCTCGCCGGACTGGGGAGCGATGACTGGAGGCGGGTCCCCCTGGACCGCCTCGCCGGACTGGGGAGCGATGACTGGAGGCGGGTCCCCCTGGACCGCCTCGCCGGACTGGGGAGCGATGACTGGAGGCGGGTCCCCCTGGACCGCCTCGCCGGACTGGGGAGCGATGACTGGAGGCGGGTCCCCCTGGACCGCCTCGCCGGACTGGGGAGCGATGACTGGAGGCGGGTCCCCCTGGACCGCCTCGCCGGACTGGGGAGCGATGACTGGAGGCGGGTCCCCCTGGACCGCCTCGCCGGACTGGGGAGCGATGACTGGAGGCGGGTCCCCCTGGACCGCCTCGCCGGACTGGGGAGCGATGACTGGAGGCGGGTCCCCCTGGACCGCCTCGCCGGACTGGGGAGCGATGACTGGAGGCGGGTCCCCCTGGACCGCCTCGCCGGACTGGGGAGCGATGACTGGAGGCGGGTCCCCCTGGACCGCCTCGCCGGACTGGGGAGCGTCGTGGAAGGGAGGCGGGTCCCCCTGGACCGCCTCGCAGAACTGGGGAGCGTCGTGGAAGGGAGGCGGGTCCCCCTGGACCGCCTCGCAGAACTGGGGAGCGTCGTGGAAGGGAGGCGGGTCCCCCTGGACCGCCTCGCAGAACTGGGGAGCGTCGTGGAAGGGAGGCGGGTCCCCCTGGACCGCCTCGCAGAACTCGGGAGCGTCGTGGAAGGGAGGCGGGTCCCCCTGGACCGCCTCGCAGAACTCGGGAGCGTCGTGGAAGGGAGGCGGGTCCCCCTGGACCGCCTCGCAGAACTCGGGAGCGTCGTGGAAGGGAGGCGGATCCCCCTGGAACCCCTCCCGGGACTTGAGAGCGTCGGCCTCGGACTGTGGCGGGAAAACAGCACAGGCCGGCGGCGGCGGGACGTCAGCGAAGGCCGGCGGCGGCGGGACGTCAGCGAAGGCCGGCGGCGGCGGGACGTCAGCGAAGGCCGGCGGCGGCGGGACGTCAGCGAAGGCCGGCGGCGGCGGGACGTCAGCGAAGGCCGGCGGCGGGGGAACATGCACACCCTTGCAGGCTTTGGCCGTGGCGGGCGGAGCAGGACCTTGGATGGCCGGCTGTACTGAGCTTTCTTCGGCCGGCTGTACTGGTACGTGCACACCCACGCAGGCTTGGGCCGTGGCGTGTGCAGCGGGATCTTCAGCGTCAGCCAGAGGGTTTGCGCTTACTTTGGCAGCCGGCGGGACTGGGCTGTCTTCTGCGGCCGGCGGAGCAGAGAACTTGGAGACGAACATGTCTGGCTGGGCCTCGAGGGAGGTTCTGTGCCGGCGAGCCCGGCATCTGCGCCGGGGGAAACCAAACTGCGATGCGGAGACCGCTGCTGGTGGTGAGGCAGCGGTGGAGACAGCAGCAGAGGCGAAGGTCGATGAAGGTAAATGCGCACCCAAGCAGGCTTTGGCCGTGGCGTGCGCAGCAGGAGTCCTAGGTCTGGCCGGTGAAGGCATGTGCGCACCCACGCAGGCTTTGGCCGTGGCGTGCGCAGCAGGAACGGTCCAGCTGGGGAACAGATCATCTCTGTCTCCATAGAAGAAGTCCCACAGACTGGATTCCTCCACGTGAGGCGCTCTAGGACAGCGTGGAACTAGAGGAGGCTGGTCATCCCAATTATCCATTTCAGAGTGGCTGGACTGGGGCTGTTGCAGGGGCCTGGGCACCATCCTGAAATTTCCTTTATACGCCCCTGCTTTCCCCGCAGACCAGCCGATGAGAGGCTGCTGCTTGCCGGGCGGAGGAGGTGCGGTCGGATTCCTCGGAGCCGGGGTGAAGGTTGTTGGGCGGCAGTGAAGGGAAGCAAAAAGATGAGTCGGCGACGGTGGCTGACCCTCGCGGGAGGAATGCGGGGCGTCAGCCTGACACGACGCGGGATTTCCTCTTCTTCGCCGTCCTTCATGCCTGCCCCGCGCCGGTGGCTGACCCCCGCGGGAAGTTTGCGAGGCGTTAGCCCAGCACGGCGCGGAGACCTTCTCCTTCTGTCTCCAGAGCTGATTAAACAGCCCGATTATTTCCAGCCCCGTTGCCTGGCCCTCTCTTGGTCGGGTCATTACTGTCAGGATTGCGGAGGCGAGGACCTAGGCGGCAACGAGGCAGCGGCAGGCGCATGGGGTTAAACAAAAGATATTTAATGAAAGCAAAACTCACAAGATCTCTGGCGGCAGTAACAGCGCGGGAAAACTCAGGAGGACGCAGAGGGTGATCACAGAATGACCCGACGATGGGGAAACAAACAGAGGCAACTTATATACGTGCACACACAACGGGGATAATTAAACACAGGTGAGTCCAATCAACAGAAACACAACACAGGATCCTGACAAAGGCACTGTCTCAAATATCGCGTTGTTTACAGAGATGCAGGTTTAAAAATGTAAATCTATTGTTCACTACACCTTTTTTTAAATGGTGAACTCCATTCCATGTCTTTATTTGATACATCAGACATTTTAGATTCAAAACCCAGATTGAAATATATGAGACTGTAGCAAACACTCCTACATCTGAATTAGTATAGGGATGCTGGTTGAAGTGACACCATGAATGGTAGATTCCGATTAGAGAATCAGGAGACTGGAGATCAACAACGGTAACTTTAATATAAGTCCAAACATGGAACAGGGTCCATAACAGGCTGAGTGGCAGAATTACATGTGAAACACATGTTACGTTGTTATGTTGGGGCTCATGGTATGAGTGTGGTCTGTGAAAGAAACAAACATAGCAAAGTGCCTATAAGCCTAATTAGGACTTTCACTAAACAATAGCAAACAAACAAACAATCAATCAGAACCCCAGCAAGCTCCATACAATCACTGCTGGATCAGTAGCAACAACACAAGTCACACAACTTCAACTACAGCAATTATAAGCAGCTGCAGTATTAACCAAATTAGCATTAGCATATAATGCTAAAAGGCGCTAGCAATCATAATATCTTACGAAAACAGCAGGAAATACATAAATATTTATCCCCAATTCCTGGAAAGTAGTGTCTGATGAAGGAATCCCAAAAGTTGTCGGCCAACACCTGGCTGTGTCTTCACCGTCGCTTCCCAAGCAATTCCTCTCTGCCATATAAGGCCTGTGGAAGAGATGAATCCCTGCGTCCCATGAGTAGCATATTGGGTGTTATGGGATCGGGACCTGAGACATCTGTTGGCACATAGCCCAATGGCTAGGAATTAAGAATTCCTTCCACCTCAATCAGTAGAGTCCGCAGGACTGGCTCTGTCACTGACTGCTCTCGTAGGACTACTCTAAGAGCTGTTTTCACTGACTTGACTTCTCTTTCTCAGGTGCCTCCAAAATGTGGAGCAGAAGGTGGATTAAGTTGCAATCTGATCCTCTGCTCTGCTAATTGCTCCTGCAGGCAAGAAACTATAGCTTCAAAGGCCTCTGCTAATTCTCGATTTCCTCCTGTGAAGTTTGTTCCATTATCACAGAGAACCTCAAATGATCTACCCCTACGTGCTATTAAGTGGCGCAGGGAGAGCAAGAAGGAATCTGTGTCCAGGCTTTCGAGGAGTTCTAAATGCACACATCTGGTGGTCATGCACTTATAAAGGATGCCCCATCTCTTCTCTTGAGTCCGTCGGACCTTGACTGAGAATGGACCAAAGCAGTCTGTTCTTGTGGAGTAAAAGGGAGGCTTATATACAGGCAGTCGGGAAGGAGGAAGGTCAGCCATCTGTGGCGCTTGTGGCTTGGCTCGCCAAAACTGGCTCTCATGACACTTGTGCTGATGTTTACGGATAGCTTCGTGACCCCGAAGAATCCAGTAAAGTCTGTGAAGTTTAGCCAGAACTCACTCTGCACCAAGGTGATGAAGCCTCTCGTCACAGTCTCGAGATCAAGAACAATTGGATGAATTGTCCCCTCCTCCAAATCCACAGCTCACCGAAGCCGCCCTCCAACTCTAAGGAGTCCCGTGGCCTCTTCATACTCAGGAGCCAGGGAACATAGGCAACTGTCAGATGGAAGGGAGTGTTTAGTTCTAAGTGCCTTTACCGCTCGTGCGAATGAGTCGAGCTGAGCCTGGGCTATAAGTACTCTCTCAGCAACCGCATAGTCTGAAGCATCCAACCCAATGTTTGAATTAGGGGCAGCCGCCCCATGAAGGGACTGCACAGCAGCCTTGATGAGCTCCTTCCAGGTGTGGAATTGCTTTGGGTCTGGTAGCCGTGTGTTTAATACTACAGAAGCTGAGCCAATAAATGCTCCTTTCCTTAACTCTGCTCCAGTACTTGGCATGACTGGCCAATGGTCGGGAGCTTCAATCAAGAAATCAGGTCCTAACCTCCACTGGCTTAGGTGAACTAATGCAGTTAGTGTCAGACCTCTAGTGATGTGATCATCTGGGTTATGATGTGAGTCAGTATACCTCCAGGTAGCCCCTTCAGTGAGATTCTGGATTTCAGCCACACGTGTCCCAACAAAGACCTTGTAGCGGCAGGATTCTGAGTTTAGCCAATGCAGCACTGTGGTAGAATCTGACCAGCAGACAACTTGACAGATTGGGAGGCTCAGTTCATCCTGTATAAGTTTGACCAGCTGGGATCCAGTCAATGCAGCACTGAGCTCTAGACGAGGCATTGAGAGGCATTTCTTTGGTGCTACATGGGACCTGGCTAGGATGAGAGCCACATGGACCTTCCCATCATGAGTCATGGTCCGCAGATAGGCAACCGACCCATATGCCCTCTCTGACGCATCACAGAGAACATGAAGCTCCTTGGTCACTGAAGGGGTGTCTGCACTGGCTGGCACAAAGGGTCTGGAAAACTGCACCTGCTGAAGGATGGGGAGCTCTGCCTCCCATGCAGCCCGTTGATCTCGTATATGCTGAGGGCCGATAGGTTCATCCCATGCCATATGTTGTTTCCATAGATCCTGTATAAGGATATCAGCTCTGGTAGTGAATGGCACAATGAACCCTTATAGGTCATACTGGCTGGCCAGGATCCTGTAAAGGTTTCTCAGCGCTGGAATCTGGGTGTCAGTAGTGCGGTGCTTGTAACCCAGCATGTCAGTAAGGCAGTTCCACTGCATGCCAAGAGTGGGTTCCTGGAGGTCAGTACTGTTTCGTGACAACCAAAGTTCACTGCAGGTGGACCTTTGGGAGGTGCTCTATGACTCATGGCAAATTGCTCTCCCATTGTCTGATATCAAATTCTCCCTCAGCAAGCAATCATCTTAAGCTGTCGACCACATCCTTAGCCTTAGCCGAATCTGGTATGCTATAGAGACAATTACTTTCATAAAAGGCCTGTGACACAACTTCTGCCAAGCTGGGCTTCTCCTCTGCATGTTCTTGGGCGTGGTGCTGAAGAGAAACGGACTGCACGTCGTTCCAAAGGGTAGAACCTGCCATTCGTATCTCTAACAGAGACCTTTTTTTTTTTTATTAAAATGGACCTTTTCACGCTATTTTGGCAATAAAGCCAAAAAATTATTTAGAATTTGATGAGGAAACCAAAATATTGCTAAAATCTGATTTAGTTCTCATTTTACTCAATTTTATGCACCATCTCTTCTTCTGAGGTGGATGAATAGCATCCCTATGAGAAACAGTTTCAGTTCGTCAATACACATTAAAGTTGTTTTTTTGAGACTTGTGAGAGTCACTGGCTTTTAAAAAACTTTTCATATTATGTTAGAATTTGTATATTATTTGAAGCTTTCTTATTCATTAGTAAACATATTTATTAAGCGTTTTATATTAAAAAGCATTATGGTAATTTTTATAGTGCTTTTTTGGAATCCTACTGACCACTAAAAGTTCCTCAGATTAAAGATACATTCACCCAATCATGCTTTCATACAGCAATTCAGTATCAGATCTGTAGGCAACTTGCGCCTACCAATAGGTAACAGGAGGGAGCAGGAATTAGACCCACATTATTTTATAGATCTTCCTATCTAAAAAACTCTCATCATATCAGGACTTTGAAATTAACTGATTGAGTTGGAGACAAGAGCAGCGAACAAAAACATTCCCTATTTACTCATCCACATTCACACTTATCCTAGTCATGGCTTACCACAGGGTTAAATAAAAAAAAAAATAGACTTTCACACAGTTTTAGTAAATACGTCCCGATACCTATTCAGGAGTCTTTATCAATTCTGGAGGCTTTATCCAGCGTTCTTGTTTACTGATAGCCCTGTTGATACCGACCCGATTTGCCTCCGGATATCTGAGCCAGCCTGACACCTGTATACCTGTTCTTCCTGCCTGTTTCTGACTGCTAACTTGTGTACTGAACCAGACCTGCTGTCTGACCACCGAGCCTGCCTGATCTCGTCTAGTTAGTTTACCTTGCTTGCCCTTGTATCGAACTTGGATCTTTGTCCCTACTCTGCTCTTGGAATCTGTTCTGGATTTTTGATTGCCCAGTTTTGACTTAGGACTGTTTATCGACCATGAGCTCTGTCTTGCCCTGTTCATATTACTGCCTGTCTGTCATCTCGGTTTAAACAACCACAAACTGTTCTTTAATAAGCCGTCTTTAATCTTAAACACCATTGTCTGGTTCGAATTCTGGGTCCACCAGTTCCGTTCATGACAAGTAGCTACTTTAACCATATTCCTTTTACTTCTGAAGTCATAACTTGGATTTTTGAAGACCATCAAACCCAAACATTAAGACTAGTGCTGGGTAGGAAACTAGTAGATGTTGGAATTTGCTGATATTAATGATCAGCCTAACTAATATTAACGCTAGAAGCTAATAGCAATGTTTGTCTCTGCATTTTATGCATTCAAATATGAAAGGAACCTGTTTACAGATTGACGCTGCACCTATGTGTGTGAAAGATTCAATAGGACACAAACTGCCAGAATTGCAAATATAATTGTTTATGACTGCAGCTAACACAATGTTTTAAAGTCACGGCAGCCACATTGGATTTTGCAGCTGGGGTTGGTGGGAAACCTCCGCATTTCCCTCATGAAATTCAAACTTCATAGGATCACTATAGTTATTTTCCAAACTTGGATATGTTTTTACTTCGAACAAAGCAACATCAATGGATAAAATTGTTCTTTTGTTCTTTCATTCATGAAATATAATTATTGTGATAGGAGCTGCCACAGACATTTTACTCTTTCTCTTTATATGCATCCATAACAAAGACTGTGCCTAAAAAAACCTGAGTAAAAAGACAAGACCAGCCTCCTTCTCTGTTTCAGTAGTAACACGGTGACAAGCTCTACGCGAGGAAGCTTTAAAATGTGACTGATGGTTTTAATTAAATGTTTGGATCCCGAGTTGCCTGACTGACCTGTGTTAGACCCTGAGGACTCTGCAAACACTTATGAAATATTTCAAAATCATGAAACAGCAACAACACAATGTCCCCTTTAATAACTGTGTTCCCCTTCTTAAATTCAGTCCTATATAAATTTAGAAGATCATAAAAAAAATTCTACACAATGGTACTTTTGCAGTAGCCATGTTGCTTGGCAACAAATACACCCAAACCTCTTACCTGAACTCAGATAAAAGGTCAAAGCTCTGTATTACTATCATTATTTTTTGTGTGCAGCCACTTTAGCTCCCAACACAAGGAACAGATTAGCAGCTTCCACATACAGAAGAGATAAAGCTCATCTGGAACCAGCAGCAAATGGCAAAGCATATTGCTCCATTGCCAGGAGTTACACCTCTGATTCACTTTGCTGCTGCTACACACCACAGTACCTGTCAGCGCTGGTTATAGCAGACAAACTACTGCATCCAATGTGCTCTGACCCAGTTCAACGTCCCAAGTAAATTAGCCTCTGGTGGATTTAAGGGTCTGTTCGTCTTGGATTATCGGGCAGGGTTCAGGCTTATGAAGTTAAATTACAGATCAGTAGTGGTGTCAAGTAGTAGTAGAGGATCAAGATCATGTGAGAGTCACCGATTGCTGGAGGTATAAGTAAGGGAAAAACATCGCTATTACTGTTTAGTTTTCCTTTACTGTCATGAAATTTTCTTCAGATAATTTTGTGTTTTCCTTTATGGTTCCCATCTATTATTTCTACCCGTTTAATCCTTGGTGCTCAGGACCCTGGACAGGTCATTAGTCCAACACAGGGTAACACAGGATGAACAACCATGCACACTCAGGCGTAAACACAGTTTAGTTAGACCACCTAACCTAAAATGTATGTTTTTGAACTGTGGAGAATACTAGAGCACCTGGAGAGAAGCAACACAAGTTTGGGGAGATTATGCAAACTTCCCTGATATAGGTCTCAGCTAGGGTTCAAACCCAAGAGCATTTTGAGTTAAGAAAATGATGCACAAAGCCATGTCAACCTGCCACCCCTATTTAGTTTATTTAAAGTATAATAAATGTTTTTTTTTTTCATATTATATCTATTTTCCTTCCACTAGGTACCCTTTAAAGTCAAAATGTTACAGAAGACATTTTGACTTTAAAGAGCACAAAAGACACCACTGTGTTAATAAGTACAGCATTCCATTCAGATGAAATTTAGATTTGACACCCATTTCTGCTGCCAACCAACATGCACAGATCCATAAATTGAATGCAGACCTTATTAACACGCCCATTTTTCCCTACTCAACAAAACAACTGCAATGGAACTGACTTAATACATTCCAGCTTCTCTCACCTGCCATTCATTGGCAGTCTTCAACCCTATCACTCATTCAGGAATCCTACTCTCCTCAGATTCTTGGATTTTTAGATGCTAAGATTTTCTCCTCTGTTTGCACCTCATAAACAAAGTAAAGGTCCACCACTGGTTTCTATGCTACAAACCATAACAATTATGGACATGTTAATGTGAGTTTTCTTTCTCAAATATAATGAATTACACACTTACAAAGTTTATTTATTGAGAATATGAAAACAGCAGTGTAGTGACATGACCCTTGTGGAATCTGAGCCTTTACAGCCAAGCAACACATTTCACCACCCCTGATCACCCCTTTGGAAAAGACCTTCAGACTAACATTAGATGAAGTTAAAAAGAGCCTTTACTACTACGGATGATGTTCTTAAGTGTCTCAAAATATGTATTCTTTATGACCCTGAACTAGTTTTGTCTGTGGCCATGTTTCAAATAATGTCAAATAAGCGAATCTTATATTACCTGTTAAGAAGCGTTTGAACTACATGATGATTAGTTAGAACCTTTAAATGTATGTGAAATCTGAATGCACACAGTCAGATTTCACACTTGAGAAGACTGCTTCCAGTCAAAGATTTAATTAACCATTGATTTGTTTTAAAACACTTCCCCGAGGCTTTGTCCACGCGTAGCCAGATATGTAGGAAAACAAAATATTGGTGTTCACATGGTAAAAAAAAAATAATTTGCGGGGTCTCGTGCATCACAGTCTGCAGGAAGTGGTGCAGCGCTGATGTCACATATGCAACCATTGTTATTGACTTGGCCATGCAGTTGTGGAAAAATTAATGCTATCAGATGTGTTGAGTTTTATGTCGGTTCAGATGGTTTTTTGCTTGTTTGTTTTTACAAACCAAACTGCTCCAACACGTTGATGTGCAAAGGAGAAAGAGCACTTGGAGGTCAACTGTTTCACATAAACTCTCATATCCATTACAGAGGCACAATGCCATTAAATATCACTGTTAATCACATCTTCCTGACAGGATGTCATGGTTGTTTTGAAAGATGATGATTTGATGACAAAGGTTTTAGTCTTGCAGCACACATCTTGCATGTTTAAAAAAAAATATATATATATTTGTCCGCATATTTGTCCAGGTTCGTGTGGATGAAAACCTAAAAAAGTCCCCTGTGTACGATATTTTTAAAAACAATGTGGGAAAGATATTTGTTATAAAAACCCATCTATGTGTGTAGAAGGAATAAATCTTAAAGATACAGCTTAAAAACAAGTACCTTTTTTTCCTATTTGGTGTCCGATGAGATGTGGAATAAACGGCTGATTTGTGATCAGCCTTTTAATTGCGATTCTTTTCCAGAATACAATAGAATAGAATTCAACTTTATTGTCATTGCACTGTCACAAGTACTAAGCAACGAAATGTGGTTTGCATCTATCCAGAAGTGCTATACAGGATATAAATGTTATTTATAAGTATGTATAAGTAAAAAGTAATAGTAGGTGACTGTAAAATGTTGTGTATAAATATAAATATGGGAGCTATATGCACAGATTATACAGAATATAATAAATATGGGCCCTATATGCACAGATTATACAGAATATACAGGAATGTTAGGAAAAGGATTATATATGTATTAGCGGGTAGAAGCATGTCTTTAGGTAGACCCTTAATTCTGACACAGATAAGCAAAAAGAAAAAAAAGAGAGAGGTGCAGGTAGAAGCTCCATTTCAGACTTGATCACCCAGCATAATTAGTTTAAGAGTTTCAACAGTATGTTTTTGTTTTCCTTCACAAACTTGCGATCGAAACGAAACTCTGTCTTGTTCAACCAAAGTACTCCTTTTACTGCTAACAGTTCCATTACAAATTACAAGCGAGGAGCAACTGAACACCCCCCAGCTGCAGCAGATAAAAACAGCTTTTGTGTAGAGACCCTTCGGTCTGTTGAACAGAGAAACAGGACGGTAAATGCTGCAGGTCCAAGTATCCAGTCTGGTTCATTGAGAGGTAATAAGACAAGAGGCCACAGTAAAGCACATCTTACCGGGTTATCAAAGCTATTTCCTGCTGTGAGAACCTGATGGACCACTATGTACCAAACAAATCCCTAATTATGGCCAAAGGCTTTCACTGAAGCCCCCAAGAGAGACCTTGTCAGGCTTTTGGTAAAAGTATACCTTTATCAGCTCAAATATCATGTAGATGGTTCATTACCTTAGATATTGTTCTCTTCGTTGCTAGTTTGTGTTTGAAGTTTATCGGAAAGAGTCAGCACAAAGTGATGCAGGTAAAAAGAATGTCTCTACTGTTGTGGTTCCTATTTTAGAAAGCAAGAGTGGGCATCTGCAAAATGGCCACTCTGTGCTATAATTTCTAAGTTTTTACTGAGATGAAAGAGATAGATGTGTCAAAGAAGTCTGATGTCTTAAAATAAATAATTACATAATGTATAATTCTGGAAATATTAGGACATTTGTCACAAAAACAACATTTTAAAATTTGGCATTTTTGCTAATCAAATCTTGCAGAAAGATGGTAAGTGATAATTGGGGATGAAAAGTACTTAGTGTAATAAGTTAGTCCTGAATCTGGCTTTTATACTACATTTTTTATTTATTTTGTTATTTATTTTGTTTTATATTTAGTTATTTATAATTTTTCTGCTTCACTGTACCTACAGCCAATTAGACCTAAGCATTAAAAATACGTTGCTAAATCTGGAAATTAAAAATACATGACTGGGGTTTGTCATCATGTGTATACTGCTCATTACAAAACAGTAGGCAACACAAAAAGTTTTCATCTCACAGATTTTAGGCATTAATATACTTTTTTTTCATTTTGATTTTTTTGCACCTTTTGCATGCCTGGAATAAGACTGGGCTAATACTGCTAATTTTTATGTTTTTTTTAAATGTGTTTTTACGTATGTATGGTTCAGTTCCCAATCCCCATATATTGACATGATAATTTGACTAGGAACCAAATTGTAAATAATCTATCTTAGTTAGATTTTTTTTCAATTCTAATTAATTTTGGTTGATAACTGACGTGAAGTTTAACAATCACAAAAACCCAGACTTTCTTGGTATGGCTCTGAACCTGTACCACTCAGTCAACTCTTGATGCCTGTTGTTTTTGTACCGTGTCTTGCTCAGGGGCAAATCAATATACAGTATGGAGTCGAACCCAGAACCTTCCGATTGCAAGATGAAAGTCGACCCAGGTACCAGGCTAGGTCTCTATATCTTCAAATACCTATTCTGAGATAGCTTGGGTTATTATCAGAGACATAAAATCCTGATTGGGACATTCCAAGTCTCCTCACCTCCCTCTCTACTTCACCCATTAAAGAAGAGTTCTTTTCTCTCCACACTCGTAAACACTGTTATATCACAAATAGTAGCTTTTCCCTCACAAGGGGGCTTTTAATGCACATTGCTTACGAGCATCAACAGTGTTTGTTCTGTGATCCAGCTCTAAGGTATTGTTTCCTTTGCAATAAGTCCACGCTGTGTTTATGTGTAATCCGGTTATCTCTCTGCTTTGTATTGAGGCCGTGTCTGTCTGTGGTGTTTTGTGTTGTTCGCAGCACACAGGATGTAAGCGGTTCAGCTCGGGGTCTGTGCTCGGAGCAAGGTGATCTGCAATTCAGGATCACTGCTTACCGTCTCATAAGGGGTTTAGCAGCTGAACACGCAGCAACGCACACATGCAAGACAGGGACAGAGCAAGCACAGGCAGTGCCCTGCAAAAGTATTTATATCCCATTGAGTCTTCCACATTTTGCCTCTTTGCAACTGCAATTTTGTACGTATTTGTTGGGGAATAATTTGTTCAACCAACACAACGTAAAAAAAATCCTATATTGTTATAAACAAATTTAGATGTCTAATGTCTAAAAAGTGTGGATTGCATTTTTGTCCAGTCGTCTTTATTCTGGTAGCCTCACATGAAATCCAGAGCATTTCATTGCCTTCAGAAAATACACTATTAATGAATAATCTCCCTTTTGTGCAATTGAATCTTTTTGTATGTCTCCCTGTTCTGTGAAGGCTTCAGAGGTCAGAGCAGTGGAAGAACAAGATGCAGGTAGAATCATTTGACAGGTCAGTAAAGGAGAGCATTCATTTAGAGAAGTATTCAATAGGCCTCTAGAAACTTGAGAGGGGCTGCAAGCAGCCACAGCTCAAGAGGACAACTATAGTTGTGCACTCCCCAAATTTGACTTTTTAATGAAAAAGTGCCAAAGAAGCTATAGCTTGGGGGAGAAAAAAGCCAAAAAGTCCTGTTAAAAGTTTGCTGCAAGCCTTAGAGGGGACACAGGCAACATGTGGAAGAAGGTGCTCTGATGATGGCAGCATTGAGCTGTGGGACTTTTCTTCAGGAGGTAAAGAGAGACTGGACAGATGTGATGGATAGAGCTTAAATACAGGACAATCCTGGAAGAAAACATGGAAAAGGCTACAAAGGACTTGGGACTTGTGTGGAAGTTTACCTTCCAGGAAGACAACAACCTCTAGATGTACAGCAGGAACTCCAAACAAAGTGTTTATGATATCATGATCGTATGTTTGAATGGATCAGATAAAGCCCTGATCTAAAGTCAGTAAATAATCTGTGGCAAGACTTGAAAATTGCTGTTCACGGATACTCTCTATCCAATCTGCCTGAGCTTCAGTTATTTAGTCCAAAAAGATGGACGAGAATTTCTGTGAATAGCCAGCAGAGACACGTCCCAAAACATCCAGCTGTAGCAAGAGATGACGTTACAAAGTATTAACTCATGAGGGCTGTAAACAAAAGCTCATCATGCTTGATAATTATTTATGAAACATGTAGAAAAACATGTCACTTTCCATTCACATTATAAGTATGTGCTAATTTATGTTGGTCTGTCACATTATATGCTAATAAAATACGTTGAAGTTTGTGGTGAAACATCAGAAAGTCAAGGAGATGTAAATAGTTTCAGAAGGCACTGCAAGTAACAGCTATTCTCTTTTTATTATAACTCGGGTACTTTGTTATTTTTGGGTCTTTTTTTCCCCTTCCAACACAGTTTTTTTTTTAGCCAGCATCTGCTCGCTGTCACTTTCACTCCATCTTCACTCACACTTCTGCGCTCGTTCTCTCACTTGCTTCCTCTAATGTTAGTTCCTCCGTGTCTTCCTCTAATGACCTGTCTGCCTCTTCTCATTACATCTCTGTGTGGTCAGCGCTGACTGTTGTTTTAGTTCCTCCTCTGCGCGCGCACACACACACTCGTCGACACACACGCTTCCCTCTCAAGGATGGAGAGGGTGACCTCCTCGCATCCCGCCGATCTGCTCCGAGTATCCACAGAGCAGGAAATAATTTGTTCCGTGACTCACAACACAGGAAAAAAAAAATCTAATAAAATACAGACGGGCAATCTCTTATATTCCTGCAACTTTAACTTTGCTTTTAAAAAATTCTTTTTTTTGGCATACTTTGCTACTTAGCATACACTTTTGCAACCCCCTGTTTAAGTTAATAGATCCAACTCTTACCGTGAGGGTAGGGATGGCTGTGATGAGCGAGTAGATGAGCACCGGAGGGATTTTGCTGCTCTCCTCCGGACCAGGGTAGGGTTTGGAGAAGCTCTTGTCATAGCAGAAGAAGCCCTGGATGTGCACGGGGAAGGTGTCCGTGTATTCAAAGTAGTAAGCCAGCAGCACTGTCCCAGCCATGATCACCAGCTGGAAATAGAACATTATCCCGGCGTTAGGAAGTGAGAGAATGAGAGGCGAAGCAGAAGAGGCAGAGGAGGAGGAGGAGGATTGGGATCAGAGGAGGGGAGAACCGAGTCCCTGGTTCCCTCAGTTACGGGGAGAAGATGCATAGGAAAAACGGACCCAGAGAGAGGCGGAGTGAGAGGTTCTGTGCTTGGATCCGAGACAGAAAGGGAGAAAAAGAAGGATGTCCTTTCTCTCCATGGAATGAAAGAAAGCTGACCAGAAGAAAACATCAAAAAAGGGGGCTCAGCTGCAGAAAAAGCCCTGCAAACAGCACAAGCAGGAAAACAAGACAGCGATGGAGTGATATGGACAGAGAAGAAGGGAGGTGGGAGAGAGAGGAAGGGGGAGCAGCCTTTATGCTGCTGGCACTCATGGAACCTACTACAGTTGAGCTGTGGGTGTATTTGGAGAAACAGTGTGTGTGTTTGTGTGCGCTGAACACATAAATATGTGTGGCATGAGCATGTGCGCCGGGAAGCGAAGTATGTTTCCGCAGACACGTGCTTCAAACCATCCGCTGATGTCTCTGCTAAAGTGTTCCTAAAATACTTCCATCGGCACGACTGAGTTTCTGGGTAGAGCATGCAGTGTGAGGCACGTTTGCTTTTGAAAACGTGGTAAACGACACAATGCCCAAAATTTGGCATCAGAAAACTACCAGCGCTCTATACCAATCACACAATATTAAAAACTATTTGCTCAAAATATAACTTTCCCACTATTTCAATAAGGACACGCAGTGCAGGGATAAAGTGGTTGCACTTCTTTCAATTTTTCACCTTCTGTCAAATAACAACCACAAACAGCCACAACGTCGCCTTTTCGTTGAACCCCCCCACCCCAGATAAAATCCAGCGCAGCAGTTTGTAGAAGTCAAATTCCACAGTGACACAAACCATGTAGAGTATACAGCAAACATGGAAAACCCTCTATCTAAATTAAGCCAAACAAATAGTGAAAATAGGTTCTAAAGCTTACAAAGCAACTCCAGAACTGTTGGAATTGGACAAAAAAAAAAACAAGGTTTCAGATTTAACTTCTTAAAAATATTATCTGCAATATTGCAAAAAGTAAGACGAACAAGGCTCCGTAATACTTTTCCAGTCATGATCTTCGGAGACAAAAGAAGGACTTTGAAGAAACCTAAACAAGTAGTTTTAAGGCCCCAACTCCAGTCATCAAGGGCTGTCTGCTGTCCTGCATATTTTAGATGTGTTTCCGCTTTTATACACATCAGATTCAAACGACTACATGAGCTCATCAGTGTGGACTCAAGCTCTGCACAAACATGCAAATTAGCCATTTACTAGATTAGCCCGTGAAGAGTAACTTTTGACAACACCAGCCTAAACCAAACCAAACTTCAAATTGCATCCACTTTCAACAGCGCATTCGTCCTGTTAGGGGTTGAGGCGGAGCTGGAGGCCATCCTGGATTTTATTGGGGAAGAAGAGGGGAATATCTTGGAATTCCAAATTGCATTGAAAACTGAAAAACTACAGAAAGGGAAATTAAAATAAAATTCCAAATCGACCACAAAACACATTTTGAATGTTAACAAATATTAGCCATTAAAATCCTAAAAAGCGTAATCAAGCATATTAGTTTGTACTCAAATGATCAATAATATTTCAGTTCTAAAAACATTAACTACATTACTTTGGTAACAAACTCTACCTCAGCATTTTAAATAGAATTTGACTGAAGATGTTGACTCAGTCAGCTGTTAGCTTCGTTGTTCATCTGGTTTTCAGCAGACAACAGGCTTGAAAAGGCTGATTTGTTAATGTGAATAATTGTGAATCAATATATGAACTCTGTAAATATCAAGAACTTCCAGAAAACCTTTACTTGACAAAATTTTGGTGTTGGAGTGAGGATGTAAGTTTGTATCGAGTTTAACTCGCTTACAATGCTAGTGCTGGGGCCAGTCAGAGCATCTTAATCCTGAGCCGGTCCTTACACTGTGGTGGCCAGGGAAACTATTTATAGGCCACCTTACTGGACATGAGGTCACTTAAACACAAGTATTCTTTTTTTTTTGGTTTGTTTGCGTCTATTTGGGACTAAACGGGCAAAAATTATCTTAATTAATTAGAATTTTAGAAATTATCTGATTTAGTATGTTTCAAAAACTGGTTGGAATTCGAGTCATTTATTTAAGTATTTTAGCAGTTGAACTTACATATTTTCTAATAAGAAATACCAATTAAAGTCTACCAAAATACAATATACTACAGCTCAGTATAAAATATACTATAATATAGATGTTAGCCATATTTTTAGTGTATGGTATGAGTTAATGTTCTGAAGTAAAAACGGGTCCATAAGCCAATGAATTAGCAATAAAGTAGTCATATATGGCAGACTAAAGTTCTAATTGGCTCATTTAATATGAACAGATTTTGCCATTGGACTTGAGTTTTAATGGTGTATTTTCATGAAAAAACGACTAAAAAAACCAAGTATATCTAATCTGGTCCATACAGAGGCAAAACCTCCAGCAACCATTTTTTCACCATTCCAGCTTGGTGAAAAGAAAGACTCGTCAAAAATGTGTGATTGGCATTTTGATCAATATTTAATCTACTAAGCAAAGATGTTATGCCACACACTCTGGCAGAACAAGCTGTAGCCTTTTCCTCTTGAGTTCAAATCAGAAAAATATTTTCAGGGAAGTTTTAATCTTTTTTTTTTTTTTAGCTCAGATTTAAACCTTCCCTGAGTCAAATTTATAAAAGCATGACCACTTTCTTAGAAACTTGATATTGAACGAGTAAATAAAAGATCTGAGCCCTTCGTGCTTTCTTAAGATCATATGTATGCGTGTTGTTTTACAGATGGCTGCAACAGACATTCATTTACACATTTCCTGCATGTCTGGACAAATATTAACCAGTGTAGATGCTTGCACACATGGGGACTGGTGTGTTTATTATTAACTTCTATTCCTTATTGTTTTTTTTTTTTATATTAGCATCAAACCCTCCCTCATCATTGCTTCCCTTGAGAGGGATGTGCTTTGAAATCCGTGGTTGTCATGGTGAAGAAATGACTGAGGAGCTTCTGTGTTTAAGCATCCCTGCATAAATCCATTCATGTTTACCTCTGGAGTATTTTTTGCAGGGTTAGTGTTTACCTCACTGTATGCTTTCTAGACAACAAATTCTAACTGCAGTTTGCCTTATCATTCAGTTTACGTACACGTTCCTGTGCCTTGTAGAAGCTTTTTGGTGGGCTTGCTCTGCGAGCGATGAGGAGTATTCGTTTTGTGACTCATAAAGCTTTCCCTTGTTTTCCTGTGAGACAGAGCGGTGCTCCTCCCCTGCATTCACCCAGCATATTGTGATGGCCTCTGAGTCACCGTTGTGATTTGCTTAAACAAGAAAACACCCCTAATCCTCATGGCGACACTTCAAAATCTGCCCAAGGCTTGGCTGTGGTTACTATGGCCTCCCACTGCCGGGATGAGGACGAAGAGCCAAGAATGTGCTTCTGCAGGAGGTCTCAAATGGTGATCCTGCAAAGTTCACATTTCTTCCCTCTTGATCAACTGATCTGCAACTAGGCAATGGAACAATCGCTTTTTCTTTAGAGTCGTCATCGAAATTGTGTCTTTGTCTTTTCACTTTATTGTTGTTTACACTAAAGCATTAAGATGTGAAAGTAAGTCAATTTGTATGTCTGGAAAGTTGATGTGTTAGATGTACAAAAAGCAGCCCATAGCTGAAAAGTGGAAGCAAAGTTAGACTCTTTATCAAGTCCCATTTTTTAAAAAATAAAATCTTGAGAAGTATGGTATGCATTTGTATCAATCTCCCATATATCCAGGGTCACCAATTGCCCCCAGATGTCACCTACGTAGTTTTCTCAGGTTGTAATTCAATCTCAGAATAATTTCAGAGAACCGAATTTGGCACAAATGAAATATAGGATCTATTTTCTTAAGAAAAGCACATTATCCAACTTAAAATCCAATATGTCCCCCAGTTTTCAATTTGTCCGTCTCATCATTGTTGAAAGAAAGCCTTTGTTAAAAGAGAGCGACAAGATCTCCTGCTCTCAGTTTGCCACAAGGCATGTAGGGACCACAACAAACATTCAGAAGAAGGCTCTCTGCACAGATGAAAACAAACTTGCACATAGTGGCTTGCATGCAATTACGCCGAATGTTTTGGAAAACTAGCGTCAGACATCACCCTGAACTCACCATTCCCATTGTAACACACAGTGGTGGTAGCATCATGCTTTAGGGATGCTTTTCTTCGGCAGGGACAGTGAAGCTGGTCAAATTGACAGTAAGATGGATAGAGCTAAATACAGTCCTGCAAAAATAAAAGTACTGACCAGTGGATATTGAATAGAAATTTACATCACACTTTTAAGATATTTTTTGTAACAGTTTATGGAGACTAAGCATTATTTTCTTTCTACTTTAAATGTATGTAAAAAAAATTGCTAGTCTCTGACGTATAGTCATTAATAAAATGCTCTGAATATTATGACTGTACAATGTTAAACTATGAAAAGGTTTAAGCAGAGTACTTTTGAAACTGAAAGGCCCTCCGTTTCATTTTTTGTGCTTCAGAAGTGTGGAAAAACGATGAGTTAGAAGGAGCTTATGCAGTAAAAGCACACATTTTTCAGATTCTCCAGTGGGGATTGTTCACATCCTCCAGTACTTGTTACCTAAGTCGCAGGTGACAGCAGTTTGTTCACACGCCTGCCAGCGCTCTACCCTGCCCATCAATAAGCATGCCTTCACGCTCTCCTTCCCTCTGCACCAAGCATTTTCCAACATTTCTCACTCCACTGCATTAAAAAAAGGAGCATCCACTGAGAGAATAGAAAATTCATTCTCGGGATCTCATATCTCTACAACATATTTAAGGACAGAGAAGGAGGGGCAGATCAATAAAAAAAGGGAAACTTGTCAAGATGATAGGTCACAGTGGGGCAGCTTAAGTTGGGAGCTGTCAAAAGCCGACGCCAAACACAAAGAAGACTGAGGACTGTCTTCTAGTCTCACACTTGTCAGAATGTTATTGTCTGTGTCTGAGACGCCCTCCTCACATCCAACCTGTGAAGATCAACATGATACCCAGAAAATCAAGGCATCAGTGCATCTTTTTTTTATCAATGTGTAGTGACATAGGCCTGTTTTTGGATTTCAAGAAAAAAAATGGACCATACACCCCTACTAGATAGTTATATTATTTATCTTAATTTATCTTATTTTACACAAACAAATAAAAATAGTCAAAATTAAGAAATGGCAAACCTTAACTGTAACATTTACATAAAGCTACCAAATGAAAGAGCTGAAATTTTCTACTGTATGACCTATAACAAAGTTATAGGCCATACAGTAGATAATCGTGTGGCTTTCTTCTGACTTTCTCTGCTTCCACTTTAAATCACTTCTTATTTAGAAAAAAACAAATGACTCTGTTGAGGTTTGGAGCTACAAAGACTTGCTCATTTTGAAAAAGACTCAAAATATGGCACAGCCACAAATAAAACCTTCAACTGGTCAAGCTGCGCCGAAAATAAGCACGTTGCAGCATAAGCTTTGTGATCTCTGCTTTGTGACCAAGCTGGATATTATTCATAATAACAAAAGCATGTCTCTCCCTTAGCCACAATAAATCATATTTACTGGGATCGTGACAGAAAATACTGACCGATGATAGTCTGTCATTTTGTTTTTATTATAACAAAGTCTCGTTAACAACAGATTAACTAAAGCTTGTGAATTAGAGGTCAGAAGAATGATTAATTTTAGTTTTGAACACCAGCTAATTTGTTCCTATGCTTCCTTTTCATGGTGTGTGAGTATGTGTGTGCCATGTTACCTTGCTACCAAAAATACACACTCACACTAAGAATAGTGAGAAATGTGAACTGCAAAGATCTTATCATAACTCAAAAAGGAGGTTTTTCACTTTTCCAGCTGGGAACACAGCACCCTCTTCCCACTCTGTGCTGTAGATCCATTTAGAATATTTAAGCATTAAAAGCTGCATCCAAATCTTAAACTGAAAATATCAGTCTGCAACTACTCTGGTCATCTGCTGATTTCCCAGGGCGCTGTTAGAACCACGTTGCCTGAAAGAGTGCTTTTGTGTTTTATGGATGAAAGGTCTGGGGCGGAAGGACGGAAAAGCTCAGGGGTCCTCCGTCAGAAACTCGCTCTCCATTAAGGAGCCCGCTTTCAACACATGCTACACTGCACCTGGCCTGCATGGCAATACTGCAGCGGGATGTAACTAAGTTGATGGAGCAGGGTGGAGGGTTGTAAAGGAAGGAAAACCAAGAGGTAAGGTTGAAAGGTGAGTAAAAAAAAAACAGAAAACAAAAGAGTATTAAATAAATGTAAATTTGCAAGAACCATGAGCTGGCGTTTCTGTTCTGCCATAACAAACTTATCGTTAGGGTAGATCTTCTACACACTAAAACACAATAAATCTTTGAACCGGCTTGTCAAGCCTCCGCTCCTACAAGCTGCAAATAAAATCACAGTAGAGATTGGGAAACCATGATCTTCTAAGGGTTGGTGTGAGTTTGAGTCTGTTTCCCTAACCAGCTTTAAAGCCACAAACATCCCACCGCCCAGCACTTCACCAGGAGCTCTACAACCACCGCCACCACCCACACTGAAAACTCCTACTCGCATGTCTCTGCTTTTTGTCCTCCGCTTTTGTTAGAAAACGACCAACAATCAGGAATAAAACAGAAACCCACATGTGTTGTGACAGATTCTGTGATTGGGGTATTTTGTTTAAAGGCTTAAATATCAAAGGTTGTCAGTGCCGGTTTTGCCCATTTTTAGTATGTTTACTTTTATTTTTTTAAAACACAGGAAATGCTTCTTGATAGGCATGAAAGTAAAATTATTAACAGACATTGCATTGATTACAGATTCACCTCCAAGGAAACAAGATGGCCATTACAACTATGATTAGGACGCTAATTAAGCTTGTAACCAGCCTTTTTTTACAAATGAGCTCAAACTTCATGTTATGTATTTATTGGTATAGTGGTGGCGCGTCATGCTGTGGGTACACTTTGCTTCAGGGGGAACAAGGAATCGGCTGAGCTAGTTGCTCCTGGGTATGAGTTCACTCTTGCATTGATTACCTGATGTGTGCCAAGCTTTAACTGTCAGACTACGTGCCATGCATTTGACTCTTTTTGATTACTTTTGCATGCAGAGAAGAAGAGAAGTTGACTTTATGCCTGCCCAAGCCCTTATGGCTGAAAAACAAACCCTTACCATCAGCCTTCCTCCACCACGTTTGACCGATGGTGTGAAAGTGTTTGCGCTGACGTGCTTCGCTTAGGTTCTACGATAGATCACGCTTTCAATTATCAGCGAACAGCTTCACCTTGGTCTTGTCTTTCTGGAAGAAATTGCTCCAGGAGTTTTGGGACTCATTCAGATGAAAGTTTTCTAAGCTGTAGCACATTCGAGGAAAAGGCCTTCTGCCTCAACTCTAAACCAGCCATACTTGTTTGGTCTTTTTCTCCCTGCACTGTTATGACCTTCAACATTAAACATGTTGAGGCCCCTAGAGTCCGAGGCGGAGCGGTTGTGTTTTTGTCTCTTAGCGTCGCGTACGTTCGCCTTGTGTTGAAACTGCTGAACGTCAAGCACTGGGAAAACTGGCAGCTGTCCTAAACGGTCTCCACTTGTTAGAATTCTGTCAGCAGAATCAAAAAAACTCCACATTTTCAGGAAGTGGGCTTTTAACACGTTGCAGACTGACAGGCAACAACGGCTGCTCGGGTATGGTCGTTGCTGATAGCTTTCTTTCATGATGCTGTGTTAATACACACCTATATGCTCCAGAGTGGAAACCCCTGTTGTTATAGTGGTGGTCCCACCAGCTGATGGTCAGTTAGTATGGAAGCAAAAGGGGTGTTTTCTTTTTCCCATGTAACCGTGCGCATGTCTGACTACAGGCATGTTGTTCCCATAGAATTATTCAAAAGCTATTAGCAATTGTCCTGCAGATTTATGAAAAGCTATACAAAACAGATTTTTTTATATGTAAAGGTTGTCTTGCGAATTTCTCACTAATGATTCAAACTTTCAGTCAAACCGGTGCACCGATTCTTTTTACATGTGTTACAGCTTTGAAGTCATTCAGCAACTTCTAGCAATGTGCAAACACTGTTCCCTCAACCCCGATCCTGTCTAATGTAATCAAAGCGAGCTCATAGACCACACTGAAGTGGGATTAATGATGATGGAGTGTTGGTGGTCTCACTCTTTACAGATTCACTTCTGTCTTGCTCGAATGATAGCAAACCGCTCTATTAGAGAATACTCTTCTAAATTGCCTTGCGCTTACAAATTAAAAATGAACAAATCATCTGTAAAGCATCATTAGTGATTTATTGTTCTCCATTCGGAGGAGCTGTAGACTGTGAAACTGAGAAGTGAATGGTAGGAAGGTGGGAGCAGGAAGTGAAGGGCTAATGGTGCCTGTACCAGGAGGAGAAGACAGTGAAAAGAGAGGTGTTTAAGGCAACTGAGTTGGAATGAGTGAACGGCATTAGGAAGAAGAATTCACTTCCCGGAAAGATCTCTCAGGAAGCATATCAAGTGCATCTGGAAAGTATTTATATTTATAAGAATTAAAAAATAAATTAAAGGGTGTACCCCACCTCTCGCCCATTGACAGCTTGAGATAGGCACCAGCACCCCTCATGACCCCAACAGGGATAAGAATGTAGGAAAATGGATGGATGGAGGGATGTTTGACATGTTAGAAAATTAGCTAGAAATAAAAACTCGCCGCACCTTTGCAAAGTCCTTGCCACAGAAAAACATCCCCACAGCATGATGCTGTTATGACCATGCTCCGCTGCAGCGATGGTGTCAGCTGGATGATAAGCAGTGCCCAAAATTCAAGTGGGCTGCCATGTCTGTCTGTCCCCTCTATCAAAAAGGCCAGGTTGGCAGAGTGCGTAAGCACTGGTAGACTTTTTGGATGGTCTGCCCATCTTCCCCAGGGGGCAATGGAGCTCTGCCTAAGGGATCATTAGGTTCTTAATCACTTGTCTGTCCATGGCACTACATCCCTGATTACTCCTTTTGGTTGGATGCCCATATCTATCTCCAATGGTCACTGGCCAGGAGATGGAGGACAGCCGATACTAAAATTTCTAATCAATACACTTGATGCCATTTTTGATGCTGCTGCAACATATTAAGAAGGCATAGGGTTATTTTTGGTTAAGAGCAAAAAATATGATTATTACAATATGAAAACTTAGACTATCGTGGTATACTAGGTCAAACCATATAAACCATTTAAAGGTGAGACAGTTGGGAACCCTATGTGCTCCGCTTCCATCCATACACATGGCAAATGTTCGCTCCCTGGTGATCCAAATGGAGTAACAGTTGTTTCTACTTACAAAAAAAGCTCAGAATTCTGCAGATCTGCCACATTCTGCTTCACCCAGACTTGGCTGGGCGGTCATCTCCCAGACAGTGATCCACCCCTGCCGGGGTTCCAGCTGTGTTGTGCTGAGCTCGGCATGGAGCTCTCGGGGTGGGGTGGGGGGACAAAAGGATGTGAGATTTTCTTCATGTCAACGAAGACTGGTGCTCATATGTTACACTGCTACAGAAATCATGCTGTCCTCACCTAGAGTCACTCTCTATTACCTCTAAACCCTTTTATTCACTGAGGGAGCTCTCCTCGTCTATTCCGGTCAGAGCCTATCCCCCCCACCTGCCCAACTGAGGCAGAAAGAGAGCTTGCTGACCTGATAACAGACATGGATAAAAAAACATCCTGACTCTCATAATCATTCTGGATGATTTTAACGGCGCAAACCTATCCAATGAGCTACCCAGATACAAATAGCATGCTAATTGCCGACCAGAGGGAAAAAAAAGAACCACACAGGAACACTGTTACACTGTTTTAGACACATATGTGCTGCCCCTCATGCAGGGCTTGGACCCTCCGACCATTGTCTGCTCCACCTTATTCTAACCTACAAGCAGAAGTTGAAAACATCCAAACCTGTGGTTTGGATTGTGAAAATGTAATGAAGTCCCGGTTCATTACTGGACAAGTACACATGCACCTTACCTGAACCACTTGGAACATGCACATGGATCTTTTTATAGCATACTGCACTTTCAAGTCATTGACTAATTTGCACAACCAAAATTAAAGAATTGCACACAATTGTTTTAACAGATATTTACTGAATATGTTGGGTTTTCCCATGCATGTTGTTCCTGCGCCACCCCTTAACCATCGAGGTACATTCACTGGAATCCTGTTTGCAGACTTCAGCTCGGTCTTTAACACAATCAACCCTGACATCCTCCACCAGAAGCTCACCCAGCTTAAGAACCAGAACCACATGGACCAAAACCCTTGAAGGCAGCGGAGATGACAGTAGACTTCAGGAGAACCCCCCTCGCTATCCTCAATGACACTGTTTCTAGTGTGGATCACCTCCAGTTCCTAGGAACCACTTTCTGACTGACTGACACAATCCGAAAGAAGGCCCAGCAGATATTGTACTTCCAATTTAAGAAGCGCAACCTTCCTCAGGAGCTACTGATCATCTTCTACACTGCCATCATGCATTCTGTCTTGTGTTCATCCATCTCTGTGTGGTTCAGTTCATCCACAAAGCTTGACAGGTCCAAACTGCTATGAACAGTTAAAGCTGGGGTGGGGGTCATCAGAACTGACCTTCCATCCATTCACGACCTGTAGAGGTCCAGGGCCTGTAAAAGGGTAGCTAAAATAGCTGTCCACTCATTTCATCCTAGCTAGAGGTTATTCAGACTTCTACTTTCAGGTCGGCGCTACAGAGTGCTTATGGCTAAATAGAGCTGACACAGAGCCAGTCTCTATTTACATTTACATTTTATAGTCAGGGTAAGTAGCTAGTCTGCTGGGGAAAATTTGTATTATTATTATTTATTTATGTATTTTTATTGTTTATTAAAAATATGTATTAAATAGATAAAACTCTCCTGTACCTACTGCCCCTGTTCTTACCATTTTTCCCTGAATTGTGTATTGTTTCTGTCATAGATTGTAGCTCAGTTTTTAACACAACGCATGGGTTAGAATCAGAGGTCAAATTCCTTTTTTGCGCCCACAAACTTGGTGAATAAAGTGGATTCTGATTAACATCAACTTATTTTCCTCCTTGTCGCTGTCTGCCTGTCTCTACCTCTCTGCATCCAAATGTTCTCTGTTGCTTTGTCTAAAAACACCATGACAAAAATTAGCCCAGAAGCACTATAGACCCTGTTTTGGAAAACTTTATAAAATTATCTTTCATAATATCCCCTCTAGTTGGTATTTTGCTGCACTGAAAAATATCTTTTGATGTCATATACACCCACATTTGATTCTCATCAATCACTTACTAGTGATTATTGGTCTTGCATCTTGGAACACATTAAAAACCTTTACATATGGGATCTAAACTGATACAAGACACTGTTGTAATAATAATATGATTACTACTCACATGTTTTTTTTCTTTCACTCTGAGGGTTATTGAAACATATAGCCATTCTATTTCAACCACGTTAATTGCCAACTATTCGATAAACTGTATACGATATTGATTGGGTTCCAGTAGTGCATTTTACAACAGTAACATCATGCTGCAGGGATTCTACTTTTCACAAGAGACTGGGAAGCTGGTCAGAGTTGATGGGAAGATGGACGGAGTAAAATACAGGCAGATGTTGAAAAACACCAAAGACTGTAAAAGTCCATGGAGGAAGTTAGTCTATAATTTGGACAGCAACCTTAAACATACAACCAGAGCCACAACAGAAATGTCTAGATCAAAGCATGTTCATGTTTCAAAATGTTACATTTTCAGAGGCGGAAAATATAGTAAAAAATATCCGTCTCTCAGTCTAAAAAGCTGATTGAGGCATGGTACAAAAATCTTTGTAGCTGTAATTGCTGCAACACGTGTTTCTACACAGTGTGGATTTCAGGGGGTCTGAAAACACAAACACGTCACACTTTTCTGATTTTCTGATTAAGAAGTTGTGGAAACCATGTAGCAATTCCTTCTCACTTTAAATCAGGTAATACTTGAAGTTCGCAATTGTAACGTGACAAAATGTGAAATGTCCAAAAGAAACAAATATTTTTGGAAAACACAAACACACACACATCCTTGTTAAAGATCTCCAGTCCTCACTTAAAGTAAAGTTCTCATTTTACTAGTGAAATGAGTAAAACGTTTTCTCACTTAGCTGCAAGTACAAGAACACACACACACACACACACACACACACACACACACACACACACACACACACACACACGTTTAAAGTTCACAATTTCCAGAGCTTTGAATGTAATTTGCAGCACTGTGGTTTTTCTGCCATGTTACAACAGCGCCACTCAGTGGAGATTTACAATTTTTTCCCCAGTTAAGGTTTCAGGAAAACCTGTACAAATGCCAGTAATATTATAAGGAAAGAAAACAAAAGCAACATCATACTGATGAACAATTTTCCCCTGCTAGAAAGAGCATTCATAACCTAAAACATGTTAAAGCTTTCTTTTGATGAGATTAGAGTAATGCCAAAAAAATACAACTTCTCTTTCTTTTGTTGCTTTTTAAGGACAGACCCTCTAGTGAAATGAGGGAGGAATAATGGTTGCCCACTGGTGGTTTAAACAGGAAAAGAGATGTTTGCACCCAAGCTAACCCAACGGAGATGGATGAGTGATCTGCACCAAGAGAATATTTATGTGTGTAGAGAATTTTTCAAAAACCAAACCAAAATCTGCATCTGAATTTGATCAGGTAATGCATCCAGCCCTAGATAATAAACAGTCTTGATGAATCATTCAATCATTTTCAAACATGTCTCCAGTATCCCTCCTTTTTAACCTTGTTGTGCCTAAATGTTTCTGTTTTGTGTTTATGTATTTTTCCATTGCCAAATTATTATGCTTGGGGGCGCAGACTGTATAATGCTTTAACAATGAGAGTTATGAGACAGTTAGTTTATGTGAAGGGTGACACACATCAAAGCTTGCATTATGTTCAGTCTTTGCTGGAATCATAACCTAAGGGTTTAATTTGTATTTAAATCATACAAATTACAAATTACTAAAGGAAAGGCAGTTGGGCATCTTCTTTTCCATTCAGGGAGGACTGGGACCATGTCCAGAAAGTCAAATAAATGCTTAGTATCACAATTTGTGACGATAGAGTTGGGCCCATATGCAGAAAGGCTCTTGGGAGCAGCATGGTAATTCAGAAGTGATGTACTGAAAAAAAGCCAACTGGCTGGCACAAGAAAAATAGTGATTAGAGCATGGACTGAGAACTGAACAACAACATGAGAAGACAACAGGCACAGTAACAGGAGGATACAGCGAAGAGTAACAGAAACTGGTAAGAATATATACTGAAGCACGGGGGGGGGGGGGGGAGTCGAACAGAGGAACCAATAAGAGGGAATGAAATTCAACAGAGGAAGAGAAGGAAGAGCAATAAATAGGAGAGATATGGAGAGCTGAGAGCAAAGCAGAGGATAGAAAAGACAAACATGAATCAGAGCTGAACAAGAAACCCTAGGGAAAATGTCAAGCACAAATCTAACAGGGAACAATCAAAAATGGATCACAGGTAGCACAAAATAAAGCACTAATGGAGTACAACAAACAATAAAGAGCCTAAAGAAATTAACCTATATGGCAACACCTTACTAATTATAATAAACAGAGGTAAAAGCTAAGTAGGGCAAGACCTCAAAAGAAATTATCAAAATAAAGACCGATGAATATCAACACCTAAATACCAACAGATCATGACTTCTAACAGTAGACAGGGGTATACTTAGGCCTCCACTCCATGAATGTTCTGGGCCCAAGTGGATCATGATTCCTACTGCTTTTTAATTCTGAGCCTCAGACGCTAAGGCTTTACCACTACGTGCTTGCCGGCAAGTTCCCTTCACCCAGGCCCTCTCTCCAGAGTCTTCAGTAAACCCTCTGGGGTACCTCTGAAGTTATTCTGTAGAAGGAGTGACTGCCGTGTTTCTGCTTCAGGTGAAATGTGGTGAATACATGAGCCCAAACACTCATTTAACTTGTCCTTCTACATCCTGACCCTCAGCTATGACCATGAGAGATAGATGAAGCTCAAAAGAATACCATCTTTGCTAGAAGCAGCTGAAATTAGCTTTCTCTGCCAGGGCCAGGGCCAGACTCAGCCTTACAACTGCGCAATTCAACTAAGAATTATTAGTTTGAAAAAAAAGAAAATTAAAAGGTCCTAAAATCATGCTGCAAAAGAGTGTACACCGTTAAAGTAAAAACATTTGTAGAAACATGCTTGGTTTCATTTAGCATTCAATCTGGTTAACCTCACATATGAATGGGTCAATCTAATGAACCTGAAATAAAGTTCAGCTCTCCCAGAAGGATTTTTCTGCCATTTTTTCATTTGCATCCTTTGCATAAATACCTAGCTTACAAGACAAGACAGTATAGCACTGTTCAGGAACAAAATAATTCAAAGTGCTTTACATGATAAAACCATTAGAAAAGAAAACACATAAAAAACAGATTTAAAGACTACATGGCGTGATAAAGCGAAAAAAAAATATTTCTACAGTACTACAGATGTTTGATAATGATGATGATAGTGATTGCATTTCTGTGGAAGTTTGTTCCAGATTTGTGGAGCATAAAACTGATGCTACTTCGCCATGTTTGGGGATACGGAGTAAATTTCAACCAGAAAACCTTAGTGGTCTATGCATTGATGAATTTTTCGAGATCCCGCTGGGACATTAGTCCTTAAATCCCGGAAATGCTCTTCAGGTGATAGAAGGTAGACTTTGTAGTTGTATTTATGTGTCTCTGAAGTTTCAGGTCTGAGTCCATCACTAAACCCCGATTTTAAGCCTGACTGGCCGGACTGTGTAGTTTTGGTTGTTTGTTATAATCAGAGCTGGTGGGAGCATGTATATGCTAGAAATAGGAGGGGCCCCAAGATGGAAACTTGGGGAACCCGAAATGTGATTTTTTTTTTGTCAACCCAGTCTCAGTGAACACCATGTAATAGCCACATTGGTCCACAATGGGAAACATTATTTTCACAATTTGGCTCCTCAATATTTGTCAGTCCTACTTTTTATTTTACCTATTTATGTAGTTTGATTTGCAACATGGTCACATGACTATCAAGTTTCTCACAGTAAAAAAAAAAAAGATCATAGCTGCCATTCCCTATAATTTATATTGAAAACTCAACATTCAAAGAAAGCATCTACATTTATATGCATTTTGATGACATTTCTAGCAAAAGTATGTATAATACATACATAATATTTTAATGTCCGTGTAGACAAGATTTCATTTAGTAGTTTCCTTAACTTTTACCCTGACCCTTGTGTTAAGGCTGTTTCAAAGTTAGCTGCCATCTTTTTCTTTCTTCAAACCCTTTCTTGAAAATTACAAGTACAGAACAACATTCTGTTAACAAGTCATCAACACACAATCATATCTGCTTTTGCTTTTCTTAAGCTAGAACTGATGTTCTGATCAAGTTGGATGAGGTTCTGTAGAGTCCCAAATACCAGTCAGTTTAGACAAGCTAAACCTTCAGATGTCTGCTAGAAAGCTAAAAGGGAAGATTAGTTGGATTTTTCTGCATCCCAGTGAGTTCAAGCATAGTGAAAATCAAATCCACATCACAATGACTTCATTGGAAAAACAAAAATTTTTGAATGCGCTAGCAAAGTCCAGAACTAAAACTACTAGACAAGCTGCAGGTTTGCCTGAAGAGGGCTCTACACAAGAGATTCTCCCACGGACCAGATGTAGGCAAATTTTGCTCGGTCAGACTGTTTGATGCCAATAGACTGCTTCTAAAAATGGACTGAATGCTCAAGCTTAAGCAAATGGTGGTTAGAGAAAGTTTTAGTTTAAAGATGTACACTCTAGTGCAACCAGGTTAGGATAGGTGTCACATCATACGGAACATTTTTCGAAAAGATTTACCATGGTCTCATTTGTTACATCAGAAAGTGTGACAATTTAACAGGGGTGTGTATACGAGAGTCATTCTCTATATATCTCGAATTAAACATATCCGATTACATTAGATTTTATTCATATAATGTTTTTTATAGATTTGGAATATGATTCAGATTTATACATAGTTAAAGACAAGTGTTGAAGCAACATGAATACAATTTGATAGAGAATATTGATGAGGTGGTGAATAACTGGAATATATCCTAAAATTCCAGCTTAAACAGAAATGCTCGCAGGGAGGGACTCCCGCTGAAAAATTGGTTACGACACAGCAAAATGGAGAGGACAGAGCGGACCACTACAACAAGATGGCTGAGTGGGTTGAACCGACAGAAAAGGTTGTGACTTGTGATTAGGGCAGAGAGGATGAAAGGAGTCAGAAGAAAGAGAGTCTGGCTGATTGGTTTCCATGGTAACTGCTGATGAGAAGTGCTGGGCTGAATAAAAGAGCCTGTATCCTTCTTTCTTGTTATGGATCCCTGTCACCCCGCACTTGCTGAGAGCTCAGAGTGTGGAGGGACGTGTTTAATCGGCAGAGTCACACCTTTACTCGCTGCAGGCCTGTCATAACTCAGCTCCACTCCTTAATAATGCATTCGTCGCTCGTCTCTTTCAGATCAAGCAAAATCTTAATATCATACAAAAATTATGTAAACATAAAGAAACTGTTTTCAAATCATAATTTTATATACTAAGTGGAAAAAAAAACTATCGAAACCATCCTGGCTCTGTGTGAAAACATAATTGTCCCCCTTTTTAATTAATTGCTGAATTTTGATTCACCACATTTTTAATTCAGTTACACAAGCCACACCCAGACCTCATCAATACTAGACCGGCCAAGTTAAGAAATTAAAACATAACCTGTCTGACAACATGAAGTAGGCTAACCAAGCTCTAAAACAAAAGCATCATGTCCCAATCTAAAGAAATTTAAAAACAGAGGAAAGACAAAGTAATTGATATCTATCACGCTGGAAAGGGTTTAAAAAGCCATGTCTATCAAATGTTGGCTCTGGTGAATGACCGTGAGAGCCATTAAGCACTACTGGATCAAACATGGACAGTAATGGATCTTAGCAAGTGTCTTTGCGAGGGCTGCCAAAATAACTGCAAGAGCGTGATCCTAACTCATCCAAGAGGTTACAAAAAGAACAATATCTAAAGCTGATCAACATGAACACAGAATACATCTCACACTTGGACACAAAACAAAAACAAAATTATTCCCCAAGACATTTGGTATAGTATAATGTGATCTGTGAAGACAAAGTTTTTGGCAGGTTTGTGTCTCACTACATCTGATGTAAAACTGTCGCAGCATGACAAAGAACCTCACAGTCAAACATAGTGCTGGTAGACTGATGGCCTGGGGTTTCTTCGGTGCCTCACAACCTGAACAGTTTACCATAATTGATTGAACCTTGAAATCTGTCTCTTCTCAGTGAGGGCGGACACTTTTCTATCTCCTCTCCTCTCCTTTCCCCTATCATCCCCCGTATATGCCCTGCTTTTGCTTCTATCAGTCTTTTTGGAGCCTCTTTTTACATATTCTCCAAATTGTAAATTATGGATCTGGTCAGTTGGACTCTCAACGCAAATGATCAAATTTTCTCAATGAGAAGATTGGGTGAAGGGGAGCCCCTGTGCCCCGGTGGGATATTTGCAGCTGGACACACGGTGGACTCCTTGGAGGAGGATCATGTGTCTGTCAATTTTGTCGGTCGAGGATTTTGAAAATGTTTTCAAAATTGGATTTATGATGATTTATGTTTTATGATTTCGGTTACCTGTAGTATCGAAAAATTCTGAAAACATCAGCAACTGTTGTGGCCCAGGTTATGGCTGCCTGAACTATGTGAGGGATACGTCTGCTACCAACACTCAGACTGAAATGTTGTGAGAGCAGAACTGCAGGTCAACTGCGATTTCTGAACTTGCTGGCAGAATGGAATAGATCTCGGAGAAGTTAGAACCCTGGCTTTGGCAGAATGACCACAAGTTTTACTCTTTGGAATCACTATTGAGAAGAACTAGTGAGACTCTAAGGGAGACAGCAAAACAAGAGTCTGCCTGCCCAAAACTAATGTTTTTATCAGAATCTGGCCTGCCCATCGCCCTTGAAAGGCAGATTATCTTATTTTTTTCTGGATGTTTTATGTAAACTGCCTGATAACGTCCCATCATCCTCAATGACTATGGCTGTGAGGGCTATCTGCCACAGTTCACAGACCTACACTAACATCTGCAAACCCACATGATTATGCTAAAACAAAAAAAGCTGTGCTTTTTTCCTTTACTCTGCTTGCATCCTACATCAGTTGTAGCTCAGAAAGATCAGATCAGAGACCCTAAGTTCTATGAATAGAAACAATTGAGCTTTGAATTTTTATTGATGAAACTTGTTCAAGTGAAACTAAAGAAGCTTATTCAAGGATTTACTTGGCATAATGCAATGCTTTTCTTTTGGTAATATATGAATAGAGATAATTAAGCTTTGAAATGTTAGTGACAAGGCTTGTTCCAGCAAAACGATAAAACAAAATAAGTTATTCTAGTTGTAGCTTTGGACAAGTTGGACAGAATTTTATGTTTTTTTCTTATGAATTGGAACAATTAAGTACTGTGATTCTATGATTTGTATATATTTGTTATGTATGAAACAATTCTAGTCAAAGATTTACTTAGCTTATTCCTTTGTTATTGTAATGTTTTTCATTTCCTATGTAATATTTCCCCCTGTAATGTTTTATGTTAATGTACAGCACTTAGAATTGTCTTGTTACTGAAAAGTGCTATATAAATAAACTTGCCTTGCCTTCTGCTTTACGACCAGATACTCCTGAATTCTCTGCCATCTTTTCTTTTTGTATTTGAGAATCTAGTGATTGTCTGAGAGGAGAAACTAATAAAAGTACCCCTGTCCATAGGGCATTGACTCTGAATTCTAGAATTACGCTGCTCAAGGTGGCTGCACGTTGGAGTAGCTCTGTTGTTTTTATTTTGCGAATCTTTTAAGAAACTTCCATTCCTCATTTTTTGTGGATCAAAATGGGATTCTTTTAGATGTTTTCTCTAGACTGGTGTTGGATGCTGTGCAGCTTGAAGGACTTTTGTTAGGGTTTTGTAATGATGCATAACCATAGAAACTAGATGGATTACTACAACCGGCAGCAGCTGATTAATATCTCAAAAGCTAAAATAATACTTCAACTATATCCCCAAATCCCAGATGAGCTGAAAAGGAGGTGCCGAGGATGCAGAACAGGAGCCAGAAGAAGAGAGAGAAGGAGAAAATTTAAGCCAGCTCTTTCATCGATTATCATCGGCAATGTGAGATCAATGAGAAACTCTAAGCCAGACCCAGCCAGAATATTTGGAATGCAGTATTATGTGTTTCACTGAAACACGGCTGCAGAATCATATTCCCGACTCCAGCATCTCTCAGCCAGGCTTTCTGACCATACGAGCAGACATAGATTTAAAGAAGAGCGGAAAGAGAGAAGACGGTGGATTGGCGGTGCTGGTGAACAACAGATGGTGTCACCCAGGACATGTCACTGTGAAGTTTTGTCTTTGCAGCCTGGATATTTAAGTGTTAGCAGTGAGTTTACCTGTATTATTTATCCAGAGAGTTCACCAGTCTTGTTTTGGCAACAGTCTTCATTCCACCATCAACTGTTGCTGACACCGCATGTGATGTCATCAGCTCAGTTGAGGATAAGCTACAGACACAACATCCAAATGCTTCTGGCAATATCTGGTGATTTTAAACATGTCTCACTCTCTGCTACACTTCTAACTTTTCAACAGTTTGTCACCTGCTCCACAAGAGAACACAAAACTCTGGATTTGTTTTATACAAATGTCAAAGACTCATGCATCTCTAAGGCAAGATCTCCTCTTGGCAAATCAGATCACAGTCTGGTTTTTCTCTGCTCAGAATACAACCTTCTTTTTCAACGGCTACCTGCATTAAAGAGAACTATGAGAAAATGGTCATAGGAAGCCGAGGAAGCCCCTAAGGCAGGTTCACAGGGCAGGATTTTAAAATTGTCAGACAATTTTCAAAGCCCTAGAGACACCACGCGTAACTATAAAAAATTTTAGAAAATAAATGTTTGTCTGTACAGTGTGTGGGGTCCGGTCAGACGACAAGCACAAAACAGCACATATGAACAGATTTCGCTTAAGATCATTCAGATATCAGACGAGAAATCTTGCAAATCCTCTCAAGGTCAAACGTGAGTTCAGAGTAAATAAACATGAATGATTGGGGAGAATAATGACAACAGTTTGTGGACTGATTTTAACCGAGATAAAACATAACAAAAAGAAAAGACGTTGGTTAAAGAAGCGGAGACAGCGCGCTCTACACTTGCTGCACTATGTTATGGAGGCAAGTTTTATCTTCTGCCTCAGCCATGGACCCTTCTGCTTCTACATGTTTGTTCTCAGCAGAAGCCGGGGCTTCTCCCTTTGCATCCCACTTCCACTTTTCTGTTTCTAGAAGGCAAGTGAAGGGGCAGCTGGAGTCACTGAACTGAAATAAAACTCCAGGTCTAGAAGTGTGTCTGCCCCAGAGTTCTGAAGGCCTGTGTAGAACAGCTCTCTGGGGTTCTACAGCATCTCTTCAACCTTAGTCTGACCAAGTAGAAGGTTCCAGGGTTGACTCCTGTTGGCTCAACTGAGTAAGCAATCAAGCAGCTATCAGGATCCCCTGTAGCTTGCTTATCGCCATGGAGTTGGAGTTGAAGATGTCATCATACACCTGCTTCAACAAACCCGATTTCATTCAGACAATGTAGAGAGCACAGCGAGTATCATGTTCTTTGATTTCTCGGGTGCATAAATTACAATTCAACCTGATTTGCTTGTCATACACTGCAGGACCCTCAGGTGGAGACCTCAACAGTCGCCTGAATCAGAGACTACCTGACAAACAGACCCCAGTTTGTGAAATTGAATGGTTGTGTGTCTAACCAGGTAGTCAGCAGCACAGGAGCACCACAGGGTACTGTACTCTCACCGTTCCTTTTCACTCTTTACATCTCATACGTCCAATACAAGACAGACTACTGTCATCTGTAGAAATACTCAGATGATTCTGCAGTCGTTGGATGGACGCGAAGCTTAGTGCAGGGAGCTGGTGGACTGCTTTGTGACATTGTGTGGAAACAAACATCTCATTCTGAATGTGGATAAAACAAAGGAGAAGGTTGTAGATGTCAGGAAAAATAGGAAAAGGACCAACACGATTACCATACTGGGAAAAGAAGTGGAGGTGGTGGAGGAGTATAAATACCTCAGTGTTTACCCAGACAAGTAATGGGACTGTGAAGCTACCTAGAAGAAGGGACAGAGCAGATTATACTTCCTGAGGAAGCTTAGGTCCTTCAGGGTTTGTGGCAACATAATGCAGATCTTCTATAAGTCTGTCGTGGAGAGCGTGATCTCTGGTCTGTTGGGGTTGCAGCATCAGAGCAACCGTCTTTAAGACATTCAACAAGAAGGCCGGCTCTGTTTTGGTGGCCCTTCTAGAACCTCTCGACATTACTTTGCAAAGGATTCTTCATAAAATCAAGAACATCATGGACAACACTCTGTTGTCTTCAGTCAGAGACTTCTCCAGATCAACTGTAAGACAAACCAGTACAGGAGATCCTTCTTGCCTGCAGCCATTCACTATCTATAGCAACTGACGAAACCCCATGACATGAGTTACACCAACAAGTGTTTTTGAATTTTATTGATTGGTTGCATGATTAATAGTGAAACAAATTCATAAAGCAAGACAAGTCATCAGTTTCACTTTAATTTTCAAGCTCTGCTAGATGATTATCTTTAACAGTGTAGAGGAATCGCATAGCATAAGGCAGATATATCGAACTCAAGTCCTCAAGGTCTGGTGTCCTGCAACTTTTGAATGTGTCCAAACTCCAACACACCTGATCACATGATTTAATCACCTTCTCATACACACAGCTTCTACTGATTGCTGCTAATGGCCTAATTACATGTTTCAGCTGTACTGGACTTTGGGAATTTCTAAAGGTTGCAGGACATAAGTCCTGGAGGACAGAAGTTTGACACCTTTGTGACATCACTCTGACATTTGTGTAGCAGTTGCATTGATTCTGTGTTGGCCCTGCACGTCTAGTATACATGGCGTGCACAAGCTGCGGTGCAAGCTGCGCCTGCGATGTGAGCTGCTGTGCTCATGCAGCAACTCTTTTTAGCTTGTTCAAAGAAAGATCAGTGGCAGCCTGGTTTCTGCAGTGATCAAACTGTGTATGATATTTGTTGTTTTCCTGTGGTTCATGTCTTCCTATGCCAATGAAATGAAAAGAAGACACACAATAGTGTGATGGGAACACAATACAACACAGATAATGGCTGATGTCTATCCTATTAGTATTCCCTTATAATGCGGAAAAGAAAATCCTCATTAGGTAACAAATTTCAATTTCTTACAGTTTCAATTTCTTAATTGAACATCCGCAGCCCTGTTTTCTCCATCTAACCAAACACATTGCCATTTTAACAACTACAGCAGCAGTTGGATGTGTGCAAGATTCATTTTTGACATGCTGTCTTCTCAAGGGGCGACAGTGGTCCGGGAGTTAGGGAGTTTGTCTTGCAATTAGCGTGTTGCTTGTTCGACCTCATCGTGTCAGTCATTGTGCGATATTTTAATATACACGCGATAATAATAAGATACATTAATGGGTATAAATTATTAATGGTAATTCCAAAGGGCTCTAAAGGATAAAAATATAGGCAATCTTCATCATTTTTTTCTGACTGTGATTGTGCATTTGGGCAGTAGGTGGTTTCATGTGCAAATGAAGCATAGAGTAATGAACCGATTCCTGAGGCAATTGGCTCCAGTGGTTCAATGCCTCATGAGGCCTCATCTCACCATCACTAGCAAACAGGCAGAAGTCCGCAGAGCAATCTGGGTCAATCTCAGGAAGGCAGTAAAAGAACACTGGAAGGTCTATTCAACCTGGTGGCTTTGGAAAATCTGACAGCTACAAACAGTGAGACACTGGTATAAAGAATGACCTCAGCAGGTGCAGCAACTCTTAGTAATTAGCGCTGCTGCAGGTGTAGAAACTCAGACCTGATTACAGGGGCTGAGCTGAGAAAGCAGCGTGACGTCATCCACAATGCAGCAGAGCAGAAATACACAAACAGCCACAGGCTGTGACATTACACTGACACTGTTCAAAAATAAAAAATAAAAATCTAAACAAAAGGTAATCCTTTAACTACAAATGTACATTCAAATCTACTTATACATGGTCAGAAATTCAACACATTACACAGGACTGTCTCACTCTCCCGCCGTTAATAAATTGCCTTCACAACTTATGTAATTTAGCTGATAAATAGCCTTTAGATAGTAAATGCAGTTACTGACGTGAGTCTTTTACTGGCTTTAAAGAAAACATTTCCTTGTTTACAGTTCTACATTATAGGTTACAGCAGCTGCTTTTCTTTCTTTGGCCCTGGTTGCTCACTACTTTTTTAACCTTGTGCATACAGACAGGAATACTCTGTCTCTCAAACACATACAAACACACACATCTATGTAGAGTAAAAAGATGAACTGGCTAAGACCTGAGCACTGATGTGTGGGTGGCATTTGGCAAAGTAGCCTAATAAAAGAACTTTTACAATTTTTACATTGTAACCAAAGCAACCAGTGTTTTCAGAGGTGTGTACTGACTCGGGTGGTGCAACTATCTGTTCTCAGCTGCTCCATATGGAACACAGAAATTGGGTTAAGTACTTTAAAATGACGTAAGTCAGATCAAATTTGTTTAAAACTCAAAGTTGGTTAGAAATGCAAGTTGAGTTTAAGACATCTTATGTCTACATAAAAACAGGATTAATTAAAACAGGGGTGTCAAAGATACGGCCCGCGGGCCGCATCCGGCCCGCCGAACAATTTAGTCCGGCCCTGTGTCTAAATGCATTATCATTATTAAAAAAAAAAAAAAAGTGACAGTGTCCTGTCTGGCAATGTGGCAATAAGATGCCACAAAGAGCTCATCAGATTTGACTTTCACAAGTGGACAAGATAAAAGGAAGAGAATGATAAAACAATTATTGAAAAAAACATGTACTTCATTCATTTGAAAATATGCAGTTCCTATATTGTCCACGAGGGGCCTGTGTTTTAATTAGCAGATTAAGCTTCAGGTGTGGAAAAATTTAAATAATTTCTTAATTTTTATCTGTTTGATGTATTTTGTCATGCAGGACTGTTTTTAAAAAATGTGAATAAATATTTTTCAACATTGTACAATCACTGTTATCAGTTCTTATGCATAATGCACAAGTAAATGTTTAACTGAGTAAAAGTATTGTTGAAATTGCACATACTTTTCTTAAAAACGCTGAGGTTATTCATAATATATCAGGGATGGGCAACTGGCGGCCCGGGGGCCGCACACGGCCCTCATCATCACTCAGTGCGGCCCGCGAATAGATCAATAATAATTTAATAATTAATAAAATTAAAAAATTTAATTATACTTTTGACCGATAGGGGGCCGTACCCAAACAATAGCGGGCATGGGCCGCTTTGCAACAGCGAGGAAGAAAGTCAAGAGCCCTGGCCACTAGCAGTGGAATAAAGGGAAAACTTGACCAAGAAAGTCACATTTTTCAGACTAAATGGGAAGAAGTATAGACATGTGGAATTTTTTTTTTGGTCTATTGTCATTCACACACAACATAAACCGTGAGAGCCGAGTTTTGAAACTGCAAAGCTTTGTCTTAAGCAGAAGATGTGCAGCACTGCGTTCACCGACCAGTGTAATGCATTCGTGAGCGTCAGAAAGCTATGGTGTATTCAGGAGCATGGGACATTAGATTTTTCAGAATAAAAAGCTAACAGATGTGCATAATCAAAAAGTAACAGAAATACAATTATAGAGCATTCAGTACTGTAAGAAAGCCCACACTGTTTCTGGATAGACACATTATTGTTTGAGTTAAGTTATGTGCCGTTTTATGCCTCTTTCCTTGTAAATTTGAAATCACCAATGCTCCTGAATGCATTGATATGGAGTTTAAATTCCTTTTTTGCAATTTTTTTTTAAACAAAACGGTTTGTCTTTTGCTTAAGGACATATTAAAATGCATTTATATGCAGAAAATAGTTATATGTTGGTGCAGTAAACATACAGATATAAATTCATCTAAAATTTGTTCTTATTGAGAATAATTTGTAGCGTCTTTCATATCCAATTATTTGAAGTGCGTGGTCATATGGCCCTCCAATGGTCGTGCTGAAAAAAAAGTGGCCCTTTTTTTCATGGAAGTTGCCCATCCCTGTAATATATTGTGTAAAAGTGAAATTCATTTAATATAAAAATTAACAACAAGTCCACTTTTATTAGTTCTATTTAATCTTGCAATGAGTTTACTCGTGTGGCCCTCTTGAGATCAGATTAAGCTGAATGCGGCCCCTCAACCAAAATGAGTTTGACACCCCTGAATTAAAAAGTCAAACTCTTAATTTCCTGCGTTAACCAAACAAACGGCTGTAATGGTGCCACTATAAGCACAAGAACAGTTGTGTATAACAGTCCGTCCGTCCGTCCGTCTTCTTCCGCCTATCCGGGGTCGGGTCGCGGGGGTAGCAGCTTCAGTAGGGAGGCCCAGACGTCCCTCCCCCCGGCCACTTGGGCCAGCTCCTCAGGAGGAATCCCAAGGCGTTCCCAGGCCAGCCGGGAGACATAGTCCCTCCAGCGTGTCCTGGGTCTCCCTCTGGGCCTCCTCCCGGTGGGACGTGCCCGGAACACCTCACCAGGGAGGCGTCTAGGAGGCATCCTGACCAGATGCCCGAGCCACCTCAACTGGCTCCTCTCGACGTGGAGGAGCAGCAGCTCTACTCTGAGTCCTCCCCTGATGACTGAGCTCCTCACCCTATCTCTAAGGGAGAGCCCAGACACACTACGGAGAAAACTCATTTCAGTCGCTTGTATCCGGGATCTCGTTCTTTCGGTCACGACCCAAAGCTCGTGACCATAGATGAGGGTAGGAACGTAGATCGACCGGTAAATCGAGAGCTTCGCCTTTTGGCTCAGCTATGTTTGACTCAGTTGTGTATAACAGTTGTATTTAATTATTTTTACAATAAATAATATTGTTATGGCATCATGGCAGCCTGATCACAGCTTCCAGCATGCAACACAGCTCTTACTACGGCTCCCAGCATGCCACTCAGCTTTGACTCCATACCTGTTAGATCCCTCTGTGCAGACCGGACAAGCCAAAGGCCTGAAGCCTGGGTGGGACACAATGAGGACTTTTCCAGCTTCACATCTCAAGTGCTCCAACGTGTCCTGCGAGGACCGGCCCAGACCAATTACCCACAGGAGGGAGCAACAAAAAGTAGCAAAAACTGCCATCCTTTTCTAGATCTAGAAAATCTATACTGTAGCCTAAAAAGTTCATTAGAAGTAGGTTTAATACTGATATTTTACGCCAGAAGGAGTTTGTCAAACCTTCTGTTGGATGTTTACATTGTGTGACTGAATTTATGTGATAAGCTGCTTATTCTGTCCTCTCCACTTTTATCAAAAGTTAAGAGTGAGATTATGCTCATTTTCGGGGGCGGGGCGGAGCTCAGGGCATGGCTGGGGGGCGTGGTTGGGGGCAGAGCTGACTGGACCCTGGAAGAGCCGGTCCAGTCAACTCAGTCTAGTTTTTATCCGACCAGACATGGAAGTAGACATGTATTACTTTTTTTAAAAAGTGAAAGGGAAGTGTTAACACGCTATTGTTCAGTAGTGGGTTAAAACAGAAAAAAAACACAATTGTTCAAATAATACTGAATTGAATAAAGTAGTTTTAAGTTATTGGCTGTATTATTACACTGTTACACTTTAATCTATGGGTTTGTTTATCAGTGCAGATCTATATCCTCATTGGTGAAACAGGCTGAGTTTCATCAAGCCTATATGGTCTGACATTTTCCCCTCAGCTGCAACACTTAAAGCACACAGGGGTTCATGCTGCGTCTTTATGCATGATCCTGCTGCTTATGTTTCCCTCTTTTCAGCTCCATACACTTACACCCTGTCACAGTTTATAACCATCATCATTACCTTTCACAGCGACAGGTTTCTCATCTCAGTCTCCGCGCTGACCAGACAGATCTCCTTTATGGCGCAGGGCGCTCTGGTGCATAATTACGCAAGCCGAAGGCTGAGGTTGAAGTTGTTCTTTGAGCGCGTTTTGTTTGTGGTCGGAGTGGACGGAATAATGACTTTCTGCCTCGCCTTTAGCCCACTAATAGTCTTAAATGGGGAATTCTATAGGAAATATAGCACTTTTTATGCATTGCAACCCCGGAATTGATGAGTATAGGTGCAGCTTTTCAAGCTCTGCGTCTCACTGGTTCCTAAGTGACTGTAGAAAAAAACAACACTTTTTTTGGTAACGTCTGGTATCAGCATAATTTATATGTGATGATACCAGTTTAAAGCGGTGAGGTGGGCAGATTTTTTTTTAAATGCACCTGTGTCTGAGGGAAGGGAGAGGAGAGGAGCAGTAAGGAGCTTGGCGGAGCGCCTGTTATGCACACGCGAAATCAACAACAAAAAAACGGCTGTTACCATCAAATAAACATGCAAGCATATCGACTTAGTTTTTTTTTTTTGGAATGTTGGCGAGGCGGTAGCGTGAGTTTGGCCAAGCGGCTGCCTCGCCAAGATAGCGCTGTGGGAAACACTGGTACAATTATTCAGCCTGTTGTTGCCTCTGTTCTATTTTTATTTAAAATTGCCTTTCAAGATGACATGTCTGTTCTTGATGTTGTATATTATCAAATAAATTTCCCCCAACAATGCGACTTATACTCCAATGTGACTTATATATGTTTTTTTCTTCTTTATTATGCAGTTAATGGCTGGTGCGACTTGTACTCCGGAGCGACTTATAGTCGGGAAAATATGGTATTTAAAAAATGCTGAATTAATAAAAACAAAACTTATAAAACAGACTAAATGGCATTTTAGACTGCATCTGGTTAGCATAACTATTTTCTGATCCAACGTGCAGCCATGACTGACTCCTGCCTTGGTTCTGAATGAAGGCTTCATCTGGCAGCCACTCTCCCCCTTTCCTTCCTGCGTACACAGTACCAGACGGTACCAGCTGACTTTCACCACTGGTTAAGACCAAAATTATTTATAACTCTGATCGCTCTTCCTGCTGCTCTGTTAACACAAACTGCAGTAGGAATTACTGGTGGCCACAAGCTGTGAAAGAAGCTGAAACAGCTCCACAGAAGGCGGGGATTAGACTGAGTTCTGGATGGACAGAGTTGTGAACGGATCATCCACAGCCCATATGGGCTTTGTTATTTTTATGCGTAAGAAATGTCATGTGTTGCGTGTGAAGTCAATGAAATGTGTGTGTCACACAGTCAATGCGTGAGAGTTGAGAGTCCTGTACTAGCCTATTGTCTCACTCAGTCCGCCATCTTGCCCCTCTGTTCTGCGTTCTGTTGAGGTTAACCACCATTAGCTTGTTAGCTCGTTGTTTTGAGAGGCCATCACTAACTTTTTTCTGTGCCTTAGCCCAAATCTATTGCAATGTTGTTCACACTGCATCTGCTGCTGTTTTTAATGGTAAATTGTGTTCTTTATAAAGTAGAACTGCAATGCTTTTGTCTGAATACCTGCTTATTGTAGCCCCACGGCCCATATTTTCCTCGTGTACTGTGAAACATCTGAGACCAACTCATATTGGTGCTGTCTTTTCAAATCTAAAGAGGAGCTCCACTTCAACCTGTTCGGCCGTTTTTGTAGTGTGCTGGGGGACGGTGTAATGAATTGAGTGGGTTAATTACGCCTACCACTTACTTGTAGCTTTGGCATCCTTGAGCTTGGACTACAAAATTGCAGCAAAAAAACAAAAGTGACGGTGCCACAAAATTAGTAAATCGAAAGTCCATGACCTTGTTCAGCCATTCCACAGCAAAAACTTTGATATAATTGTTCAAAATGTAATAGAGAGTAAGGAGAACACAATGGCTTGAACTATATGACCCAAAACAGAATATAAGTTTACACATAATACCTGGACAGACAAAACATCAGCTTTTCTTCACTCCTAAAGACCCAAAGTACACAACAAAATATTTTAAGGGATAAGAAAGTGGATTTTGAAAGATTTGTTCACTTTAAGTACAAAACACAATATCTATATAGAAGGAGGCTACAAATAGGTCTTAAACCTTCTAACTTTGAATCAAATATTGCTGAAATTCAGTTTTATTTAAATATATGTTTGTACTTTCCATTTTTTTATTAAATTTTTTTGCCTGATTTGCAGAATTTATGCTTCTAACAAATACTAAATTGTTACAAGGAGGAAAGTTGACATGGCTGCACGCCGACTCCAGTGTCTCTCTGTCAGGCTTTCTGACCAGACAGATTTGAAGAAGAGTGGCAATAGTAAAGGTGGTGGAATGATGGTGCTTATGAACAACAGATGGTGTCATCCAGGACATGTCACAGTCTACTTTCCGCCATCAGCTTTTGCCAACATGCCTGCATGTAACGTCATCAACTAAGAGACAGATGCAACGTCCTAATGTGTTTGTGGCAATATCTGGTGATATAAATCATGCCTCAGTTTCTGTTAAGGTGCATTCACATTGAGCATGAATGTGGCAAGCCGAACAACATATTTACATGATATCCCTATGCACAGGTGCCACACAGGAGTGATGTAATGCAAAGCGACGTGATGCAAAGTGATGGTTTTTGGTTGGAGAAAATCACTTTCAACGGGCGATGTCCCAGATGTATGTGAGTGGAGCTAGGTGGAGCGAGACATGCATCTGGCTGTTGTCAGGTTAAAGGACTGCAGCGAAGACAAAGCAGTTTTCATTCAAAATGGAAGAAAAACTGAGAGTGGTGGTCTGCGGTCGGCCTGAGCTGTATGACTCAACCAATTATTACTACTCAGACAAGTCTGCAAAAAAGTGAGTGAGGAGACTGGAGAGGCAGTTTAGTGAAAGCGTCACTGGATAGCGCCATTGTACTACTGTGTTTCTGACTTGTCCCCCACTGTGCAATTGCTGTTGCCTGCTGTGCAACTGGCCGGTGATAATGTCAGGCAATCAACAGCAAACAAAAGTGGTGACATTGTGGTGCCAATGTGAATGCAACTTTATACTTCCAACGTTTGTCACCTGCTCTACTAGAGAAAATAAAACTCTGGATTTGTTTTATGCAAATGGAAATGACTCATACACATCAAAAGCAAGATCTCCTCTTGGCAAATCAGATCACAATCTTTATTTTATCTGCTCAGAATACAAGCCTTTTTTAAAAGGCAACCTTCAGTGAACTGTGAGAAGATGGTCAGAAGAAGTCTAAGAAGCCCTTAAGGGCATGCACTGTGCCACCCACATGTAGTGTGGCCATAACTGAGTGTGTGACTGACTATATAAACTTCTATGTCGATAACTATCCCTACCAGAACAGTGAGATACTTCCCCAACAATAAATCCTGGATCACCAGTGACCTGAAGGAACTGCTCAATGAAAAAAAACTTTCAGGAGGGAAGACAGGGAATTACTGAGGAGTATACATACGCAACTTAAAGTCAAGATAAGATACAGCAAGGAAGTGTACAAGAAGATGCTTGAGAGCAAGCTCCAGCAGAACAATTGTTTTGGTCAGAGATGAAGAAGATCACAGGCTTCAAGAAAAAGGAGGATCAGACAGATGGAAGTCTGAACAGAGAAAAAGACCTGAACGTATTATTTAACGAGTTCTGTTCAGAAAAGGCTCAACATCCTCCTCTTCGGCCCACAGCCAAACAGATATCACACCCACTTTGACTTCCATGTCACACCCCAGATGTTTTATCTTCCACCTCAGCCAGGACCCTCCTGCATGTTTGCTCGTGACCAAATCAGAAGATGGTGCTGTTCCCTTTGCCTCCCTCTTCCACTTTTCTGTCTCCAAAAGTCAAGTGAAGGGGCAAGTGGAGAGACTGAACCGGAATAAGGTTGAATGTCTACCCCAGCTGCTTGAAGGCCAACAGTCTCCAGTGATTTTAGAACTATTGCCTTGACATTGCATATCATGAAGGTCCTAGAGAGACTCCTATTGTCCCACCAGAGTGAGCAAACAAGCAGCTATCAGGACCCCCCTGCAGTTTGCTTATTGCCATGGAGTTAGAGTTGAAAATGCCATCATACACTTGCTTCAACACACCCACTGTCATTTAGACAAGGCCGACACCAGAGCCTGATCTTTCCATACTACTAAATATGCAAATCTCTTATATATGATGCTAAGGACAGTTTGAAAAGTTAACTAATTAAATAATTAAAACAGCGAAACCCTATTTCACAGCAATTCCTCTCACATACATTGAGGTAACATCCCTTCTTTTCTAATATAATCACTTATTGCAAGAACGCTTGTGAAAATGTAATTTAAATGCCTAACCACTGATCTTACAGAGAAATTAGATTAACTGAAATTTGTTTTGACAGAAACCTTAAGAAAAATCACAGATTGGTAAATATGACACAAATCTCTGTGTATTGCATGTCCACATTGAATGGATGATGCATCTTGGCTACACAGCTGATAGTTAGCACATTGAGACTAGAAGAGTTTTGGATTGTTCCCTCTGCCCTATTCCAAAAAAAACTCAGGCCTCATTTCATCTCAGATAGAGAGCGCTCAGGGACTTTATCTGGCCTCTGAATCATCTGTATGACAAAGAGCAAAATAGAAGAGGGATGCAGTGGTGCTTGAGTCCGAACACGCTCAGTCTACCACATACACTGACTTTTGGGGTTGTCCATATGACAAGCCTCCAAATCAAGAGGCCATATTCAACCAAGAACAAAATTTGAATGCTACTGGGTCTGTTGTTTACCTATTAGCTGAATGAATCATTCAGTTTGCAAATGAGATGAAAAGCTCTCAACATGGCGTGGAACAACTGTAGCCCTTTTACACATCCTGAGATGCTGCTGGTGCGGGAACAGTGTAGGATGTGTGATCCACTAGTGAGAACGTCAGCAATGACACAAAGGTTTACCAAGCTGTCTTTGAACTCCTCTCTTCAGCCTGAAATATTCACCACAGAAGATATGGCACAAAATGTGGAAGGAGGAAATGGCTGTAAAAAAGAAGAAGCTGCACGGTCAGAAAGAGTGTAAAATCTCAGATTCTCACTGAAGAAACACTCCTGCTGGGAATAGGTGAGAGCCCATAGAAACAGGTGATGGACAATTGATATGATAACGTTAAGATGATCTGCATGGTACATATTCAGGATTTCATCCGTTCTGGTATGAAAAATACATAATGCTGCTTACCTCTACAAACAAGAAGCAGGGAACAATAGAGCTGCTGCTCTTCACACCGGGCTTCTCCTCCAGCGCCATCCCTTTCTGTTCCTTTGACCAAGCCCAGCCTTCAGTTTCCTTAAACTAAAGCAAAAAGAGTAGTTCAGGTGAATGTACAAGCCAATCAGAGCTCTCTCTCCAAAGGGGAAATCAGGTGAAAGATGAGAACAGGACACAGAGTTCCTCTGGGAACAACAAGTGACCACCAGAGCACTTATGATTACAGCCTGATGGTCCTATTTGATTGTCACAATTAACTCGTTGAGCCACTATGCAAAGGCACTGATGAGTTTACCTTAAACTTCTCAGACAGAAGAAGTTTCTTGGAGAAGACATGGAACGTTTCAACAAAGAAGAACCTGTCCAGAGGACCTACTTAATTTGTTTTGCGGTGACTATTTTTGGTAGAAATTCTACTTCTATATGGGAAATTAAGTACCAGTAGGTTTTGCAGAGCAATAGAAAACCAATGTCAAACAGTTACGACATGCTGCTGTTTCTGTGCAACTGAATCATTATAATAAAACTAGTGTGTTTGCAGTGAAATTGTTCACTCTGTGAAAAGAACAATTGATGAACAGTTCTCCCATATTAAAGAACTATGGCAGAAGTGCTGTATCTGCTGGTTATAGGGCATTAATCTCTGAAGAAGTAAAATCAATCATACTTTAACTATAAAAGCAAAATTATCTCAAATGTTATACAATGGAAAACAATCCCAGAATGACTTTGAAGAAAACTGAAAACTACTTAAAGATTGTATCAAACAATAACTAAAACAGCTCAAGGGGGATCAAATGAGCTTGTCACATGTAAGTAGCTTAATAATTGGTTGATACCTATTTGAAATGCAAGTCTTTACAAGAAGAAAAACAGGGACTGTAGAGATTACAATGCCAAAGAAGTGTTCAAAAGAGAAGCTTTGCCCTGTTTAATGCAGTGACAAAGGGAAGATTGTCTTTGGGTTCTTTTCAATGAGACGTCAAAAGTCTTGGGATTTCAAAAGCCCACCATGGGGGATTTCACTTTCCTCAGGCTTTACTTTCATTGAAAAAAGGTCCTGGTCTGAGGTAAGGACTTTTCAACAAGTCCGGGATTTTGCTTAAGGGGCGGGGGTTGTGTGCAGCAAGGCTAAACTGACCACCACACGGGGGAGTATAGAGCAGTAGGGAAATGGTGAGTTTACAAACCTATTGATTTTATACCTTCAGTTAATGGCATATTTAGGCCATTTTTAGGGGTGGTCAAGCCCCCCTAAATCTTAGCTCAGCACCCCTAAAAAATGACTGATTCAGAGTATCCCTACGTGTCGGTTCGGCTCTGCCAGACGTGCGTACATGCACAGGTTCGCCCAGAGCTCCTCCATTTGAAGCGCTCGGCGTTCCCGCGGTGTCATTTCAACGCTGCTGTGCGCCTGCTTTTTCTTTCCTGTCCCTTTAAATCTGTAGCACACCAGACTGTGCTGTGTGCTCTTTAACTCCACTCTCATTGGTTTTGCTGCCTTAAATTCCACCTTCACTCTTCCTGATTGGCTGTTTTCTAGTGCGTGTGTATGCGTGCATGTTCGTGCGTGCTTGGAGCGCGAGATTTAAGTTTTGATTCATACTGGGATACTGCCGTTACCACAATTAACACTAGGCTACGAAACTAGTCCCAGTTCAGAAACTAAATATTATCTGCACTAAAATAGGGGAAAGCTGCTGAGTGCAGTTCTGAACAGAAGCAGGAGAGAGTGTTTTTAATTTGTTGAACTTGAGAATGTAAGTAACCAACGTTAGCATTTCAAAATAGCCTTTAATTCTGAAGTATAATACATTTTATCAACAAAAACCTAATCTCTTTTATAAAACTTAATATTCTGTGCCAGGCAGGAGTTCTGAAGACTGCTGGAAAGATGGAAAAACAAAGACTGAAGGCTATTAAAAATTCTGATTGTTAGCCACAGCCGTCTGAAAAAGAAAAGGTGAGGGTTTCCCCTTTACCAATATTTCGTTGCTATTATTGCTTTCATTTATTGTCGACTCTTCGAGGCAGTTCAGGTATAAATAGCAGGTGTAATTTAATTTACGCAATATACAGTATAAAAACACAAGATGCCGCCTAAACAACTACTATTTTTTGTTTAGACTTTTGCTTAGTTATAATAGCATGATTAGGATTCCACAAAATAATAGTGCTATTCATTGGACTATTTCTACGTCTAGAATTAGGATAAAGACAAATAAAACAGAGAAACACTTTTTACATTGGTTTTATTGTTCAAAGATTTCCACACTGTCCATTAGTAAATTAGTACAAACCAGGGGCGGAGCTAGATATTCTCATCATCAGGGGCTTAGCCCATAAAATATTACATCATTACGAGGGTAATTTGGTACACCAAAAAAGTAAGAAATTATTTAATCTGTTGATGTGGTTGCAAAATTTAATTTAATATAGGCCTTTACATATCTTAAATTTTAATCTGCTGTTCTTTAATAGTCGTACTAGTATATTAATTTGTTCTCAATGATGAAACGACATGCAACAATTCAGTTTTGGTGTCACCAAACTTACTCAAAGTACAGTATTGGGTCCTCCATGCTCCTTATGTATTAAGATTTACTGCACATTTAAACATTGACAACTCACTATTGTTAGGGAAATAATTTGTTTTCTGAGAAGATGTAGGTAAGGAGAAGCTGTTATCTACCCTTCAGATATATGATGTAAGAAATGTGTTTGGAATGTTAAGATAAATTACATGAAATGGGTTACACAAAGTAACTACAGCCAAGTTGTACATTTGTTGCTTGAATTTAATATTTGAAATGCTGTCAGTGTCAGTGACACTTCTACTTCCAGTGCAGAGTAAATACAAAAAATGTATTTGCAGTCCCTTGAATGAATAATTTTGCTGTGTTTTATGATGATGAGTATCTTAGATAAAAAAATAAGGGTGGGGTTTATCTGCGCATTTCTATATCTTCAAAAGAAAATACAGGATAGACAACAGACATATTGTGACTATATTTGGTTAAATAGGCACATATTTACCGTTTGTCTCTGATGCTGTTAGTTCAAATGGAAAAAAGTCCCAATTCGACATTCATCAAATCTTGTGATGCTTTAAACATTAACAAACAGCATCTAGTGTGTGTCGTGGTTATAAAATTTGTATAAATGTAGCAAGATATACTACTTTTCTCTTTAGACAGACGAAACGCGCCCTGACGCTCAAGTCAAGCATAAAAAAATAGGAGCATGCATATTGCGTTGGACCAATGACGTCAGGGAAGGTTTGTTTGTAGGTGTCCCTACCAAAGTTCAAATCAAACCTACGCCCATGCATCTTTGTTTCACAGTCAGACCATGATGGGACCACAGATATTTTCTGCTATAAAAAAAGCAGAACGCAGCTCTGTAATTTGCTTAATAGAAGACATGAGACCGCCATAATATATGGCAGGCTTATGTCATTTATGAGACTGCATATCAAATGGCATATATATATATATATATATATATATATATATATATATATATATATATATATATATATATATATATATATATATATATATATATATATATATATATACATATATATATATATATGCTTCTCCACAACTGGGTATATATATCCAAACTGCTAAATTTGTCTCTCTTGTAAGCAAAGCAATATGACAATAAGTAAAGTGTAGTAGTATCAGCCCTTTTTTCAGCCAGCTGACAAACACTGTGCAGCAAAAGGTTTTTGTGGGCTACCATGTTTTGCTCTGTTAAGCCAGAGAAAATTACATTTTAAGAAAGCTAAGTTAGTTTTTTGTTTTTAGGGAAATTATTTCTCACTTTTATCAATATAGATAGTCTAACTATTGCCATCATGCAGGTTTTACAAATGCACAAGGTTTTATTGCGTGAAAACATTTCAATCTTTTTGTCACTTTTTTAGATGGCTGTATAATGTAGCTTGTTTGACGACCTTTAGCTCAAAAATGAGTCAACTCTAAGAATCTTACATCTGGACTAAAAATGGAAAGCCAGTTGTTAATGCCAGGGATCACAGTCAACACTGGGGGCTGAGCACCCCTAAAGGTCAGATCCTAGAATCGCCCCTGCTTCAATTTATCATAAAAAGTAGCTTAAAATGTTTTTAGTCAAGAAAGTACACCTCCAAACTTCATCTGTGCAGTCAGTTCATAAAGGCTATGAGTTGATTTTGATTCTGTATTCAGACTTGTAGGGAGTGCCAGTCCTCCACTGAAAGGCAGGTCTCTCCAGGGAGGTGGGAAACCCGGAACGGGATCTGTTTGTCGTGGCTGAAAAGTGATTATAAAATGTTTACTATGTTTGTGTGGAATATCTGTAAGTACCAGATATCAAATGTAAAAATCTTTACTGGATATTTTCAGCATTTTAAGTTAATTATAAACTTTTTTTGCCACAGCTCCGAAAGACTGATATTTTGGTACTAATGATGAAACAGAGTAACCTGACCATAGCCTGCTGAATTTCATTCCGCTTAGCTCCGCCTAGCTTCACTCACATCCATCTGGGACATCTCCCATAGAGAGTGATTTCTCCAATCAATTTTATTGTCCAGCCAATCAAGACGCAGGGCTGGAGTTTCATAGATATGACGTAGTGGAGAAGCGACCGTGACGTGAGACTGTTTTGATTCAACAATGGCGGCTAGCATCCAGGAAGCAAGCGTTAACATTGATGCTGCTATTTCTTCCGTGTTGTCCAATCAACCTAATATTGTTTCATTAAAAGAACATCAGAGAACGCCTCTGAAGGCTTTTGTTGGTGGAAACAGCTGATAGTCCCAAATCCCGACCGGATTTGGCAAGTTTTGTTTTCCGGGGCGTGCCCGCGGCGGAGCGGTTAGCGGTTAGCGCAAACCATATTTGGAGGTCTTCAGTCCTCGACACGGTCGGCCCGGAATCGACTCTGACCTGCGGCGCATTGCTGCCTGTCTTCCACCCTCTTCCTGTCAGCTCACTGTCAATAAAACGCGTGCCACTAGAGCCGCAAACACATTTGAAAAAAAAAAGTTTTGTTTTTTTCCTGCGTCGATCTCATCAGCGTCACGGGTTAGCTTCAGTGTGAGTGGTTGAAATAGCACGTCGATAAAGATGACAGACAGGTGGCTTATCCAATCATATGCAAGGATTTTTGATAAGGCTCAGCCTTCTGAAACACCATTCCTATGGATCAGTTCCAGATGGATGAGTGGAGCTAGGCGGAGCGAAATCCATCTGGCTAGGGTCAGGTTAGAAACAGAGCCATTCATTTTCCTTTTACACAGAAAACACACATTTCCCTAAGACTGACTTATCATGTAATCCTAAGTTGGTGGACTGTGAACTCTTTTACTATTTACAAACCATGAATCACGTCCAAAGGGGGGAAAAAATAAAAGATAAAGGACATTTCAGCTTTTTAGATGCAGACGGAGGTGCTGTATTTAGTTCAGATCTACTGACTAGGTTTTTTTTTGCATTTTACACACTGATATTGTCTCTCTGGAGTGCACTGGCTGCTGATTGAACCAGTGTGCGTGTGTGTGTGTGTGTGTGTGTGTGTGTGTGTGTGTGTGTGTGTGTGTGTGTGTGTGTGTGTGTGTGTGTGTGTGTGTGTGTGTGTGTGTGTGTGTGTGTGTGTGTGTGTGTGTGTGTAGCAAAGCAGGTTCTCTGCAGCTGTAGAGAAAGCGGAGGAGGAGACGAATCAGTGCAGCGCGATATGCTTTAACCTATAAAAACAATTTTGCTACAATCATCTCGTGCCAGACTTTCACTTCTGAACTTCTTCTGGCTCCAGCCCGCTCTGCATAACTGGAACACGAACCAAACACGGTGAAGCAGCATTTAGTTCCTATGCTCCGCTCATCTGGAACACACTTCCAGAAAACTGTAAAAGTGCGGATAGCTTGAGTTCCTTTAAATCAAGATTAAAAACACATTTGTTTAGAATTGCCTTTGGCTGTTCTAGTTAAACTGTTTTACTGTTTTTAATGCTTGTTTTTGTTTCTACATTCTATTCCTTCTTGCTTTTATTCTGTTTTATTTTCCTATATCTTAATCATGTAAAGCACTTTGCATTGTCTCTGTACTGAATTGTGATATATAAATAAATTTGCCTTGCCTTGCCTTTGCCTTGCCACTAATACAATTTAAAGTCTTCCACAGATTGCCCTATAGTAAGGAAAAACTCTCAAAGTTCTATCCAGATAAATTTCATGAGAAATGTAGTAGATGCTTGCAGACCCTATGCAATCTTACCAACGTGTTTTGGGCATGTCCCAAGTAGTCAGAATTTTGGCAAACATTATTTAAAACAATTTTAGACGTACTAGACTAAATTCTAATTCCAACCCCACATATTGTCATCTTTGGCAAGCCCCCAGACGACTTTTGGACCACAGCTCTTCAAAACATTACTTTTGCTTCCCTTATTGCTTGTAAGCTAATTATTTTACTATAGAAGTCTCCTCAACCACCATCTATTCAAGTCTGGCTACATTTTAGGTCTTCTGAAACTGGATAATATCAAATTTGCACACTTAGAGGTTCATCTGACAGGTTCTATAAGCATTGGAGACTGTTATTTAACATTGTACGTAGACAGACTACCAGCTTGGGATGTCTCACAGTAAAGTCTCACTGTGTGGTTTTGTATGAAATTGCTGCTATTTGCTTATGATTTCTTTGCAGGCATAAGCATACATGCACATCTATCTATCTATCTATCTATCTATCTATCTATCTATCTATCTATCTATCTATCTATCTATGAGAAGGGGAGAGGGCAGCTGTTCATTTAAGTTCATAAAATGTTAAAAAGAGAAGAAGAGAAATTGTATTCCTGTACGTACGTTTTGTCAGGCTTTTGAAAAGTTATATAAAAATGAGGATTTTGCATGATGTGTCCCCTTTAAAGCACTTTTGTTGGTTTATGTAGTGACTGAGTTTTAAACAATCCTGCTGATACAGATATGTTTTTAAAAAGCCTAGTATTCCTTTTTCCTTAATTTCTTTAGACTGATAATTTTTTTAAAATAATTTTTCTTCCTAACATTTTAATTTTAAACTCTGTAGGAGGTTTAGTGTACCTAATGCATTTTCATGAAAATCCATTGAAACCCTTATTTGTTGTCTTACAGCTTCTCCAGTCTCTGAGGTTGCATGTGTGGGCTACAGTTGTGCTTCTTACCAACTTCTTTATTTTTACCCAAACTGCTGGACACCATACATCAAACAGCAGCAAATATAGCTCATTCAGGTCAACCCACTCTGTCTTACTCTAACACTGCTTACTCAGGAACGGAAAGTAGGAACCAAAAACTCTAAGGGCCTTCACAAATAAATTAACGTTATTCAGAATTTCACACAAAGTTACAAAATTATACTATCCAACAAAATACTTGCTTAAAAATTTTAATTGAACAAAAATCTCACAGAGATACACTAATCAAGGTTACAGTTTTATAGTTTGTGCTTCGATCACTTTTTAAACTCACCAATTTTTATTTTTTTATGTTACTATTACAGCAATATTAATAAATGGTTTGCTCATTCAAAAAACAAAATAAATATAAAAAACATGGTAAATACACAGTAGATGATCAACTGAAAGATAAATCATCTCCCAGGTCCAGTTATGTCTTTCAGATATTGATTATTTAGTAGTCATACTTATACTTTTGACCTCAACACGTCTTTTTACAGACCAGCTGCACACCATGGTCTATAATGCCGAGGTTTGACTTAATGAGACTGGAATAAAAGAAAGAAACTATAGAGAACCTTGGACAGACTTCAAACATGTCTAGCAAAGGAAAAAAAACGGTTATTTTAACCCATTGCACATTACTGTAAATCTTGTTTTCATGTTATATTTCATATGTGATCAGTCATACCGAAACCAACAGTGACAGTTCAATAACTGCGTCCCATCTATGATAGTTGATGACATTTATCTTGGTTATGATTTATCAAAATCAAGAGGTTGTTTGCTCAAACACTGTTCATGAGGACTCAATGATGCTATTGAACCAAAAGGCGCTTCAAATTAAGTGGCCTGAATAAATTTCCAATTGAAAGATGATATTTTTTCAAATGTAAACTTTTTAGATCTATATTACAGTCTGATGTAGCACGGGCAGATACTGTACATTCAGTTGCTTCAGTGCTAAATGTGAATGCAGGTTTCCAAATGTTAACAGCTTTAATGAGTTCACATGACTATGACAATTGTTTTGCCAAATATCTCGGTGCTTTGTGTTTGATTCATACTTGCAGAAAATTAGACATTCAGCAAGGCGGAAGATCCCACATGCAAACACATTAAAGACCAGCACAGGCTGCCAACAACAAGCGCCGTGTGATCGTGGCTGTCACACTTTTGTTTGCCAGAATTTGTAAGGCTAACCACTACAAATACTATCTGTTATGTGCTGGAGAGCTTTTCTCCTAAAAACCCTCTCTGCCGGGGGGAAAAAAGAGCCTGGGGGATAAATAAAACATAAATCCAGGCTCTTAGCAGCTTTCAGAACATCGCAACATGCCAACCAAGACTGCTTTAATGGTTAACTGGTTGGAGTTAAGCCCTGTTGTGGACACAGCCGTGTTTGTGATACTTGTCCCCCTCCAAAGTAAAAGAAAAGAAGGGCGCAGCTGTCACTGCGAGCAAGCAGAAGCTGCAAGTGAAGGAAACCAACAGAGACAGTAGAAGAGATGATGAAACAGAGGGGAAAATGGCTGCTGTCTCATCACCTCAAGAGAACAATTGAGATGTTCCTTTGCATTTCACTGGCCCGGTGTGAGGCAGCACAGAGGAACTCTCCCACACTTTGGCCCATCAGAGAGCATGAGTTGGCAGGTTTCCCAAAGGTGTAATTATATCTTGAGGAAAAGGCTCGAGTGGCCTTAAATGAAGCAGAAAAGAGCCTAGTGATTAATTTCTGATAAGCAGAACACTAAGCCTATAGATTATACTCAGGGTGTGTATGTGTGTGTGAATGGATGAATGACTGACTGTAGTGTAAAGCACTTTGGGAGCGTTGGACTTGATAAAGCGCTATACAAGTACAAGCCATTTGCCATTTTGCCATTACTTCTCTAAAATGATTATCAAAGTTTATGTTATACTCCTCTGATGTATATGCAGGCTGCTGACATAACTTGGCTGATATGAATGAAGTATTTTTGGTGGCACTCCCAAAGGGCTAATTTTGCATGTGTGCAGCTCAATTAGTATGGAAAAATCTGTTCACTGCTTTCAATGCAAAGCACAGGAAAAACGCTGGAGGCTGGCGCAGATCCTCCCTCCTCGTGTCGCATCCTGACAACCTTATTTGAAGAATTAGCTCAGAAGATTACGATTCGGGTCAGGGGTCAGTATCAGCCTCAAGCTGAGGAGTTCATGTATGTTGGGCTCTTCCTTACAGGCGACGGTAGGATGGAGAGGGGGATACAGTAACGCAAGCCCTGCTTCAGTCTTTCATACTGAATAAACAGCTAAGCAAAACATGCGAAGATTACCCGTTCATCTGAAATTCAAGCCTTATATCTAGCCATGAGCTATTGTTAATGACCAAAAGAACAAGATCTCAGGTACAAGAAACTGAAACGAGTTCCCTGGACAGGGCTCATTATTAAAGACAGATTTCCGAGTTCAGCCAGGGAAGTTGCTGCTCCTCCTCATTTAAAGGAGTCAGTTAAAAAAAAGTAGTAAAAAACAAAGCAACTGGACTTGATTTCCGTAGTTGAAGACGTTTCGCTTCCTCTCCAGGAAATGGTTTGGGCATCTGATCAGGATGCCTCTTAAATGCCTCCCTGTCAAGGTATTGCTGATAGAACCTACTTATTATTGACAAACTCTACTTCAGTCATGAAAATGTGTTAAAAACTAAATATAAAATAAATAATTCAGGAATTTGGAATCTAGATTTTGAAAGTGTGTAATTGACTTGAAATCTGTTTGTTCAATCGGACTGATTGACTTCTTTTTGTAAAGCTCTTTGAATCCATATTTGGGGTGAATTGACTATATGAATAAATTGAATTAGATGGCAGGTGATTGACTAGACCACTCTAACAGTTTTATTGTCTTTTTCTAAAACCAATTAAGAGTTTCCTTGGCTGCTTGTTTTGGTTAATTGTCACTCTTGGAAATCCACACTTGTTTTATCTTCTTATCATGAATGTCCCGGACCATTCCTCCATTTACCCTCCCTTCAGCTACAGTAAGTCTGTCAGTACCATACTGTAAGACACTGCCCGCATCATGGTGTTCCTCCCTGCAACCTTCAGATTTGGCATGGTAGTTTTGGGATGGAGTGCAGAACCATTCTTTCTCCAAACACGGTGTGTGAAATTACCTCCATAGAAGTTAGTTTTGGCCTCATCGAACTAAACTAGCATTAGACTGGTCCAAATCTTCTGCAGCACATTTTAAGCTTGCAGTTTCTGTTCAGCCATGGAGTGTTGTGCAGTGTGTTGCAGTGAATTACAGTGAAAAAAAAAAAAAAAGTAAAGTGACTACTACTTGGGTCTTTAATTTATTTGACTGCTCTATCAAAAATTGTATGATGGGCACCCGGCTATGGCTGGCTTAGGGTGAAGTTATGTTCTTTCCATTTATGGATTATTGCTTCAATATTGGTTACTGCATCATCCAGTAGTTTTGACATCTACTGAAAAATTGCATTTAGTGTGTTTTGCATCAAGACTTTGTAAAGCTGTCCAGTTGTACCACTCTGTGCAGTATTTGGCAACAAGAGACCTTTTTATTGTTTAAAATTAAAATCAAATGATGTTGATGCACACAGAGCAGCAGGAATGCTTGTTAAATATCAATAGATTTTACCTGCTTCCTTGGCTTTCTATGTAATTTTGCACATCCTTTTCTTCATGTTTTCAATTTGCTTGGATTGATTCGGTTGTTGGTGACATCTGGTGTGAATTCTAAGTCAGCGGCTCAATTAAAAATATTGAAACTGAAAGAAATAATGTCTACAATACTGATTTTACAAAATGTATCTACCTTGTATAAGATGCAAATTGATTATAATACTCTTCAGCTTTTCACCACATAAAAAAATCTGCACTGTCCTTTTAAATTGTAACTCTTAAAGTCCCACAGGATGCATACAGAATAACTGTTAATGTTAAAACCTTGTTTGGAAAAAAAAAACACAGCATGCCCAGGTAGCAGGAAAGCATTGCTTCCATGGCAGCACTTATTTTCCAACATGCATCTATATAACAGAGAATAAAATCAAGTGATTGGTCTCTGTTAATGTGAATGACTATGTGAAGAAAGGAAAGAGTTCAGCTGGGGTTGATTAGATTAGCAGAGAAATGTGACAAAGAGCCTATTCTGATAATCCATCTATCATTCAGAGAAAATTAAGTTTAGCTGTCAGCAGAGGCAGATATTAAATAGAGCCAAACCAAAGACACTCCACAAACCACAGCATCACAATAACGAAAATCAAAATGGTGGTGGTGAGAAGAGAGAGGAACAACAGAGGGGGAGGCTGACTGTCTCACAAACATACACACAAATCCAAACATCAGGGTTAGCAGGACATTTGAATGCCCTGCTGCTCCGAGGACTCCGGTCAAAGGGTAGAGACCTGGGCAGCCATCTGTCCTCTACTCTGCCACCATGCTCCAGGACATTGAAAACACAGAAATATGCATGTGTGCAGAAATATACACACACACTGACTAATTGGACACAACAGTCTGGGTCGTGCTCAGTTTTGTCCTTGCAAAAAAAAAAAAAAATGGCCTTGCATATCATGTGGCCTTTTCTGCTTCAATATGCATTTGTGCTGCAATTGCATTTATAAAGATTCAGCAGTGGTAAATATAGTGTTACTCAGCTGTTCTCTTTTGTGTAAAGCTAATTATTATTATTATTATTAAGAAACAAATGAAAATAGGGGTTTTAACCATTCCACCTATTCAGAACCAATCTCCTCCTTTCAATTGCCTTTTGTACTAAGGATGATGTCAATATTATTTTTCTAATTTTGTACACTGGTTATTTTTAATCGCGCTACATTGGTGGCTGCGTGGAAGCCATCTATTACTATTTATAGGACAAAATTAATTTTAGAAATCGTGATAAGATGAATCCAGAACTATGTAATTTGGGGCAATTTGTTCCATTCATCTGTATAAGATAGCTCATGCTTATTCAGGGTGGATGAAGAGTTTAACAATTTCCAAATCTTGCCACAAACTTCTGAATAGATTAAGGTCTAACATACAAATATCCTCTGATGCAAACCATTCCACTGTAGCTCTGGGTTTAGGTTTAGCGCCGCTGTTTTAGTGGAAGGTGTAGTTCGATCCCAGTACCAGGTCTTTTACAGCCTCATCAGTTTTTCTCCCAGAATTCCCCAGCAATGGTGGTTCTTGCATGACGAATCCCTGGGCAAGTTCCTCCTCCAACCACACCCCAGCCAATCAAATAACAGGAAATCCTCTGTGATTCTGGGGTGGGATGCAATGCGTTTCAGCAGAAATTGCAAAACCTAGTCTTGCCTGTTGTCAGCAGAAAGCAGGGGGCTCTCACCATTGACTGCATATGCATTAAAGCAATGGAAAACTTGGTCAACAAGCAAATCAATGTTGCTTACTCATGAGCGCAATGTCCCTGCAAAGGCAAGGCATACCCACAGCATCATGTTTCCACCACCATGTTTCATGGCGGGGGCTGGTGAGACCAGCATGATGTTCAGCATTAGTTGAAACTTCCCCATCCTTTCTGAAGAAAAGCATTCCTAAAACATGATGCTAAGGAACTACGAGTCACTATAGAGAGGATGTCTTCAGGTTGATGTTTCAGGAAAATATGTTTTTCTGCTTCATGGTGTTTGGTGTGTAGGCCAATAACGTTAGTTAATGTCTCATCTGACTGGAGTCTCCTCTTCAATACCTTGGCTGTGTCATCTGAACGGCTTAAGGCAAACTTCAAATGGGACTACTTTTGAGTTTTTTTGTGGTTAAAACAAATTCCATACACTGTGGTTATTGTAGTCCCATACCTGTCGGTGTTGGCTCTATTGTTGTGGCCATACTGTTGGGCAGATGGGGACACTGAAGCTAGGAAGGTGTGCAACACACCTATCCTGACTGTAAAGTTGAGTCACAAAAACCCAGCACAAACATAGTTCCCCCTCTGGCTATGTGACAAACTGATATTCCTATGAAAAGAACAGAGCAGGGATTATAAACCATAACAGGATTAATCCAACACTGTATAATTGGGGTTTCTCTTTGGGGAATACCACAGAATACCCCCGGGAGGCAACCCTAAGACACACTGAGGGGCACACTTGGAGAGACTCTGGGAAAAATGCAAGCAAGAGATCCTTTACTGTGCAGACGAAGACCTTTTATGAGAAAAAAAAAAAAAAAAAAGAACCAAAACTGTTTTCTCACAGCACCTCAGGCAGGCAGATTCCTCAACCCATCTCTGCAATCAGAGGAGAGGAAAACCTGCCATCTGTCATTTCATTCATCATACCCTGCCTACTTACCTTGGATAGCTTGCAGCAAAGCTGATGTCTGCTGTGGATTCCTATGTCCTGGCCATGACAGAACAAATGATGCCAAAGTAGCGTCAAATTGTCCACCCGGTAGTCTGTCCCTCGGTACTTCCTTCTCCTCTTCTTCCAAGCCCCCCACCACCCTGCAACCTTCTTCTCCCTGCCTCCTCCTGGTCCACAGTAACGCGTAAGGGAGCAGCCAGAGACAGCAGCAGCAGTATCGTTCCTGTCTCAGGATCGTCCACGCGCGCTTGCAGACACTCAGAATGCTCCTAATTGGCTTGTTCCAACAACCAGGGATGACTAATAAATCAAGGGACTGAAATCACCCCCTGTGCTCCATTGATCCGGCGAGAGGACGCCAGGCAGAAGCAGAGAGTGCAAGAACGTGTGTGAGAGGGAAGAAACAGCGTGCGAGGGAGACAGTGGCTGAGAGCAGAGAGAGAGAGAGAGGGAAACCGAGGGAGGGAGGGCGAGCATTATGTGTGTCAGCTCATTTGTATTCAATGCTTGTTTTGCCTCTTGAATCCTTCCTTTCTCCATCCCTCTATCCATCTTCTACCTTTATCTACAGTTCATCTCTCCATCCATTCCCATTCCTTAGCGTTTCTTAGCCATAAACCTGACCCAGGCAAGGGAGAAAAGAGTGATGAAAGAATTTTGCCGACTAAGGACACAGAGGGTGGAAGAAAAGCAAGAGAGTCAATGACACATGGCTACTGATACAGGAGCACATGTAATATCACACAGCAGACAAAGACAAAGCTTGGCCACAGCAGAGGGGGACTACACATGAGTTGTTTTACTAGAAATATGCCTCTGAAGGTAAATCAAAGCTCACCGAGCTGTTCCGTTAGGAAATAAAATGTTCTGATGTAAGATCTCGGTAAGATAGATTCTCTTGCTGCAGTTTTCACAGCCACTGAACTCTCTCACATTTGGTCAGCATAAAATATTCTGAATACAATATTATTGCAATATCAGTGCATTCAATATCATTAGCACAAAGGACTATATGGGATACAATAACTGTTTGCTAATGTAATCAAATTACCGTGAGTTCATACTCTGTTTGTCAATAAGATTGTACGGAGTCTCACAGCAGCGGAGCCCAATACTTCACAAACATTACTGTATCCAATATTTTAAAACTCATGGTGTTTGAAGAACCACTAAAAGAGAGAGGAGAGAGAAAATGAGTAACAAGGGAAGGCAAGTTAATTTCAGTAACAAGACAATTTAAAGTGTTGTACATAAACAGGACATAAAAAAGAAAAGAAACAGAGGGAAGTACATTGGAGTGGAATAATAGCAGCAGGTCAAGATAAGTTGGACTACAAACTTAATCGGATCAAGTTTCAGTTATCTACAACAGTTTGATTTGAGCATTAACAGTGATAAGTTGCTCTAAACACATAGGTGTTAACCTTGATTTAAAGGAACTCAGGGTTTCTGCACATTTACAGTCTTCTGGGAGTTTACTCGAGATCCGTGGAGCATAGGAACTCAATGCTACTTCTCCGTGTTTAGTTCTGGTTCTAGGTATTCAGATTAGGCTGGAGCCTGAAGACCTGAGTGGTCTGGAGGGTTGATACACTGATAACAAGTCTGTGATGTATTTAGGTGCTAAGCCATTTAGGGATTTATAGACTAACAGAAATATTTTAAAGTCTATTCTCTGATATACAGGGAGCCAGTGTAAGGACTTTAGAACTGGTGTGATGTGCTCTACTTTCTTAGTCTTAGTGAGGACGCGGGCAGCAGCGTTCTGGATCAGCTGCAGCTGTCTGATCCACTTTTTAGGCAGACCTGTGAAAACACCGTTGCAGTAATCTATTTGACTAAAAATAAATGCATGGATTAGTTTTTCCAGATCTTACTGAGGCATTAGTCCTTTAATCCTGGAAATGTTCTTCAGGTGATAGAAAGCCAACCTTGTAATTGTCTTTAGGTGCTTTTGAAGGTTCAGGTCTGAGTCCATCACTACACCCAGATTTCGGGCCTGATCAGTGGTTTTTAGCTGAAGCAGCTGAAGCTGTGTGCTAACTCTTGAAAATAATCTTGTCCAAATATTATTACTTCAGTTTTGTTTTTATTCAATTGAAGAAAGTTTTGACACATCCAGGCATTGATTTCTTCTAGGCATTTACTCAGTGCTTGAACTGGTTCATAGTCACCTGGTGACATGGTGATGTAAAGCTGTGTGTCGTCTGCATAGTTATGGTAGCTGATGTTGTTATTTTTTATTATATGAGCTAGAGGGAGCATGTAGATATTGAAGAGGAGGGGACCCAGGATGGAGCCTTGGGGAACCCCACATGTGATTTTTGTTGTCTTTGATGTAAAGTTACCTACTGATACAAAAAAGTCCCTGTCCTTTAAGTAGGATTTAAACCAGTGGAGTGCTGTACCAGAGAGGCCGACTCAGTTTTTCCAGGCGCTCTAATGGAATAGAGTGATGAACTGTGTTATATGCTGCAGGTAAATAAGACTATTTGTCATCGGAATAATATTTTTGCACTCAAAAAAGGAACAATTCTTCTCTATCTTATTTCAAGTGGAGGATATCTAATTATCTTATTTTAGGGGTGAAAATATTCATTCCATTGGCAAATAGTGTTATTTAAATCTATTTTAAATCTGAATTTTTAAATCTTAAGATTTTACTTACTTTTAGTTCCCTTCTTGCAGTGTAACTGTTTCTGGATCAGTAACAGGCTGTTGATCCGAGAGAAGTGCTCCTCCAGGTGTTCGTCCTCCTCAGGAATCCTTTCAGAATTAAATCATTTTTAGGGTGAGTGAACTTCTGCACTTCAGCCTCCACAATGTACATGAAGGAAACTGGGAAGGGTCCGGCCTGGGAATAGATGTCACTGGGATGTAGGGAAGCTGGCAAATGCAGAATCCAGAGGCTTAGACAGATGACAGGGAGGGGCCATACACTGTAAAGCAGAAAGAGAACTTAATAAAGCACTAGGCAAAACTCAGCGGACCGGATGCAGAAATAGATTGGTGTCCAGAGATCAGAACCAAGGTGGCCGTTCAATTTGGGCAAGTCAAGATGGAAGAATTCAGGGCACAGAAACATGGTTGCAACGAGGAGATCAAACAAGGGCAAGGATGAAATGCTGGACATCGTAATGCAGAAGCTGTTGAGGGGAAGGAATACTATACCAAGATACTGGGTCTTTGATTGGCAGTTCCCAATCACATACAGATTGGGTAGACTTGCTGATTATTAACAAAACCATACATCCTCTTACACAGTGAAACTGCTGAGGCCACTTTGTGCTATTATAAAACATGCCAGAGGGTAGATGTGATGCCATAGTGACCGCTGAGAAATTTGGGGAAGGGTCCAGTGCCCTCTTCACTTTGGGCCAGAATGAACTGAAATGACCTCCTTACAAATGGACCAGCTAAGTTGAAGTTTACTGCTATGTCTATCTAGGTTGTCGGTGAGGATGCACATGTACAAAACATAGCAAACCTGAAAACAAATGATTCATGCCATCACCGTTAAAGCATAAACATATCCGCCAGTTTAATATTGTTCTGTCTGCCAGGAAAATGCTCAGCCCTTCACAGAATTCACAAACCAAAAAAAAGTACAATTATGGTTCTTCTAATTTTAGAATAAAACAAACTTTAGTATTCAATTGGAGGAAAGCTATCTTCCAAGTGCTGTGTTTTACTGCAGTTCTGTTTAGGATAAAGTTTGCAATTGGAAATATTTGATTTATTCTGTATCAGGTAAAGTCAATCTGCTGCAGGCAGTGATCTGGTTTGGATTAAGCAGACCTCCATGGAAGTGGAAAGGCTTTGAGACGCTTGGCTGTTAAACTAAAGCTGGTTGTGAGGAAAGAATCAAAGTGAAAGATGTGGAGATATAAGGATCAATGAGAGAAATTCCTCCAAATGGACAATAGGTTGGACCATATTTTTTTTAAGTAATCTGTCAATTAAATTCATTACTACTCTCTGTAACTCCCTCCAAATTACCACCTAACTGGACTCTCCATCCCCTCCCCCAGTGCTGAGTTGGCTGTCCTGCACCGTGTGGGTCCCAGTGGGACTGTCATAGTAGTAGATGAGATATTGCCTGAGAAGAGTGAAAATGAGAAATCCGGCAGTTATCGAGCCATTATGGTTTACAGCACAGTGGATGCCTGTCCCTTGGGTCTACTCTCCCCCTGGCTGTATACCCCGCATCATGGTGATGTCCATCCCCCTCCTACAGTCTCTGCATGCACCACAAGAAATCACTTCAACCTCCATCCCTGATGGATGGAAGAAGAATCTTACTGCCAGTGGATAGGGATTAAAATATAAAACCTTTTCCTGACCACATTCAAATATAGACACACAAAACAGAAAAAAGACAGCATTTTTTTGCAGAGGCAATGAAACTTCCTTTTATTTTTCTGCATCTGCTACATATTTGAGCTTTAAATACAAGCCATCATAGCACCAAAAGACTGGGGTGTAAGGTAGACTCAGTTGCCTTTCGTTGGTTAAACTGAAGAGCGCCTGCTTCATTTAAATAATTTATCCAATTAGTTCAAGGTCAGATGCATATCAATCATTCAACCATGCAGAAAGACTGGCCATTCAGTCTCCGGGACAAGACCCAAAAAGAGCAAAAATACAGACTGAAATATTTTGAAGCAGTACTTAACAACCAGCAATTACATGCATTTATCAACAACACTGTGCCAGAAATAACAATTTATTAGCCTTTTAAAAACAAATAATCTTCACTAAATTCTTGCATTTCCAAGGTATTGGTTCCTTCATAAGTTTAACCAGTCATTTTAGCTATCGTAGTAACTGAAGGTTATATAAAATGATGGATGGACTTGTTTTCATCCCTCTTTTGTTCATTACCAGTTCAACTTGAACTAGGTGAAAGGGATGATGTGTTACTCAGAGAAGGAGATGTCTGGCTGCTCTTAGGCTCCGTAGCACAGATATGGTATGTCCAAACTAATGAGGAAGATCTCACCATCTCAGGGAGAATATGGTCCGGTGGGAAAACAATAACATTGTGAGTTCCACATCAGCCAAGGCATAACTCTGCTTCAGTGCTGTCTTCAAGGTGATAACAAGAAGCAGATGAAGGATTTATGATATTAACTGCCTAGAAAAAGAGCTATAGTTCTATAGGAATTCTCTTACAATTTGTCTAAGATTTCTCAGGACCAGTGCACTGATCTGAATTTTGTAACCTTGGGCACAGTTGAAATAAAACTCTTAAAGAAGAAGCAGTGGTATATTTCTGGATTTTAAAATCCAGGATGATACATAAGAGACAGAAGCTGAAACGCCTCAAGAATAAAACAGAACAATCTTCCTGTACTCTGTTTAACCTTCTAGTTATCTGCACTAGGTGTTGCTCTCACGCTTTCCTTCATCCTGAATGAATTATCAATACATATATGTTGTAGAAAATGTTTATTTTTAAATAGTTCCTTACATAGCTGCTCTTCCTCTGACTTCATTCCAAACACCTCATTCACACTGAAAAAAATTATATTTGTGAATCTCCTTAGTGATAACCTCCACACTGAAGATGGGTGTTGTTAGTGTGACACAATCACACTTAGCGCGGTTAGTGTATTTACTGATAAAAGAGAAAAAAACAGTTTACGACATGCTGGTGAATGGTTAGAGCCAATCAAGCTAAAAAGAACCATATGATTCTGGTCATCAGACCAATTCGCTGTGCATCTCTACAACAAGCTGCTCCTAATTAAGTATAATTAGATGTGTTTCCCTATGATATATAAGCCATGTAAATAAACTTATTTGAATTAAACCTAAAATTTCAATAATTAACCATGCCACTTTTATTATGTACTGACCACCCCTGTCAGTACAATGGATTAAGGGTATTTAGGTTTGTTTGTGTGATTGTATGGCTGACTTAGCTCAGTTTCTTGTGGGTGCTACAGATAAAAGGAACAATCATAGTGTAGGTATGTGGTCCTTTGCTATGAAACTGATGAAGGAATTAGTCCTTCACAGCACGGCTGAAACTCTGGACATAATGATACAGCGGGGTGCTTTTGTGTCTGTGCTGGGAAGTGGGTGTTTGGGGAGCTGTGCAGGACAATAATATGAATGATAATAGATATCCATAAAAAATATTAAGATTGGGTTCAGGAAGAAGGCACCTAGTAGGTACATAAACCTTTTATGAAAAGCCAGTAATCATACCGAAATAAAAACAAATTGAGCCTAAACATCATACCAAAGTTGTAGTTTCTGGTTTGGCGGAGAAAATGAAGAGGCTGTTACTCAGAATTGCTACATAATTTTGATTAATATTGGTTAGTACTTATTAAACCAGATAAGATAGTTGTTATTCCTCCTCTGTAACACAGTGTAAAATGTAAACAAAAGGGCGATCTTGCACTGCTTTATTGAGAGCCTTACATATTTACTTTCTGTTTGCACAGCTTCCTGCATCCAGAGCGAAAATGCCATTACTGAAAAATAATTAACATAAACACATCAGGCCAAGGTTCCACAAATACCAAGAGACGGCTACAGCTGGTATTCCCTTCCTTTATGGAGATTGAAAAATAAATTCCATCTCATGTATTTGAATTTCCCGAACTGTGGTTGGCTGTGATTGCTCACACCCATTTATTCAGGATCCAGCGGAGTGGTCCTTTGTTTATGAACAATAAACCCCCAAGGCACAAAGGGAAATGATGCATGTTATTGGGATCACACCAGATGGGGTCCTAAAGCCTAGGAGCATTGGAGGTAAAACCCCAATCTCTCTATAATTAGATGTAAATGGAGGCGACACCAATCAAGGGGGTGGTGGCAAGCTCCTAATAAAGGATGACAGTGCAAAGTAATGTGAGTGACAGGTTGAAAACCTGCTGGGAAATAAACTGTATTTGTGAAACAACATCCAGCACAAGCTAGCTGATGTTGATATATATATATATATATATATATATATATATATATATATATATATATATATATATATATATATATCTATATATAGAGTATATATATATAAGTATATATATATATATATATATATATATATATATATATATATATATATATATATATAACAAATAATAGGTGCAAAGATATCTAAAAGATTATCTAAAGATTATCTCCTTTGCTGGAAAGTGTAGCCAGTAGTTACAGAATGCACACTTCAATGTAATCTTGTTACCTACGTGTTGTGAGACTACCCATCTCTGCATGATGGTCAACCTATACAGTTAAAGTCAAGTCGAGAGAACTTTCCTAAATTCTCTTTTTCGAAAGTATGGTTCTTTTTAATTTTGTGTGTTACTCCAGAAGTCATTGTTGTGTCTTTTTACCTGTCAGAAAACACACACACTGACTATAACAGTCAGTGTGTGTGTGACACAGGCCCATCAGAGAGGACGCACAGCTCCTCAATGCCTCCCCTCGCCTTTCTCCCATCTAGTTGAACGTGCAGTGCATAGATTTAGCGATTTTGACTATAACAGTTTTGAAATCATCTTGAAAATAAATGTATTTTTAAAACACTCATAATGGACAAAAACTTACTCCAGGTGTGAGCAACATTACAGTCAGGCAGTCTTATGGACAGCTCAGGGGTCCGATTAGGTAGTGACACAGTGTACCGTAATGCTCTGAATATCCATTGAGTGGAGCAGCTTCGTTCCTTACCAATGTCGCATTTACACATTTTAACAGATTTTTGAGTGCATTATACCACATAAAATCAGTCAGTAAGCACAACGGTAATCATATATAAGGCACACCAAATTAAAAGGTGCACCTTTAATTTTTGAGAAAATTTAAGGATTTTAAGTGCACCTTATAGTCAAAAAAAATTGTATTTCATGTAGCTGGTATATGTACATTCTCCAAAGAATTTCCTGAAAAAATAACGACACTCTGTAAACGGCTTGCATAGGGTAACGATATGTGGCTCTACCTAGTTGACTTCACTCTGATTGGCCACAACCATATTTGGGAAACTGGTCAAGCGTGACCCCACACGCCTTTGCCCCCTCCATCCACACCTCTCTTCTCGGTGCAACGCTCGGTCACAAGCCCATACAATGTATTGTGACTGGTGGAAGTATTGGTGTTGCACGATGTCGGACAGGCCAGGCCAAGCTGACCCAAAGCTTTGACCTGATGGTACGATTCATCATCCAGATGGTGAAACTGAAGTGGGTTGAAGGCTCTTTGCTTGATGGTGTGCTCTAATTGGAGAACATGAATTACGCTGAAAGATAAACTCTTCATTTGACCGTTTTTGAAAGAAACAAAGCTGACCGCCCATGAGCAGAGTTTCGGGCACCCACTCCTGATATCACATGGCCTCATCAGTGCACAACAGAGCATATTATGGCCCCAAAACCACAAAAAAAACTTGATTTGTTGTCATGACCCCTTTAAAAGATGCATATCTCACTGTCTCCAGGGCTGCTTTGGGGCTTTCTGGTCTCTGTGATCAATTTCAATCTCTCTAGGATATACACAACACCATTATTAATTCCAATTATTTAGTCTGTCTTGTGTGCATCCAGCACTGTGTGGTTGGTCTCATCCACAAAACAGCACAGGTACAAACTACAAAGAGCATTTAGATCTGCAGAGAGCATTTAGATCTACATTCTCTTGTAAGACTTGTAAAAAAATATATATAATAATAAAAATGTATATATAATAATAAAAATGTATATATGTATATATATATATATATATATATATATATATATATATATATATATATATATATATATATATATATATATATATATATATATATATATATATACATATATATATCCTTAAATTGATTTTGTTATTAGACACACATTTTCCGTCTCTAAAGATATACCTGTCATGTTTCGACAGCAGGCTTCCATACTCGTCAAAGATGTCCTATTACAACAATTTGTCATGACATCCACCTACTTCCAATTCCAAAACACCGTATCTGGACAAAAGGGAAGTTTCAGCATTGGCCATCATGGGGAGTTTTTTCATGGAAGGTCTGGAAAAGAAGCGATTAAATCTACACCTGAGCACTGACGATCAACCTTATGGAAGTGAAAAGCTAAAGACATCCTGGAAAAAGTTAAATTAAGAACATACGCAGTTGATCGCCGATCATCTCAATACCTTAGATGATACAGTACAAATTAAATTCACACATCAAGAAGAAATAAACTAATCCATAGTTTTCCTAGACAAAAAATATCAACTACTCTGGACATCAGAGCACCCCAATACACTCTCAACAGTCTCTCTCTCTATGAACGAGCATAATTTGTAACAGATAAAAAGTACAAGAAAGTAGAAGGAAATTACATACACAACACACTAACCAGATGCCACTACCCACTATGGGCAATAAAAAAGAGACAACAAGTAGAACCGAGAAGAGCTAAACAAACATTCAAAAGGAAACCGGGGAGAACAGAAAGCAAAGGGACAGACACATTGTCATACATGAGGGGTATCACTGAGAGAATTCAAAGGACTATGAAAATCACATCAACGTAATCATCAAACCACACATGAAGCTCAGACAACTTCGGGTACAGCACAAAGACCAAGTCCACCAAGCAAAAAATGCAACATTATATATGAGATACCATGTCACTCCTGCAATAAAACATATATAGCAGAAATAGGGTGCACTTTCATCACAAGAACAGCCTCAGAAGGAATGTGAAAGGTAAAGGGAAAAGAGTCTAACATGGTCAACAAAACTTGAAATCAGCTATAACAGACCTTCAAAGGGGATATTAATTCTGGTTTGTACCACACCATTTGGATGGTTTGAAATATTCAACATGAAAGCATGGATCCATCTCGACTCGCATCACCAATTTGACAAATGGTAACAAACAGTAGTTAATGATGTGGAGGAGATTTTTCTTGGCACACTTTGGGACCTTTAGTTGAGAATCATTTTAACACCACAACCTACATGAGCATTGTTGCTAGCCATGTCCATTCCTCAGTGATCACAGTGTACTCATGTTCTGATGGCTCCTCCAAGCAGGATATTAGACCATGTCTTAGATCATCTCAAATTGGTTTCATAATAATGATAATTGGTCCACTGCACTATAATATTTGTGAAGTACCTGTGATGTAATAAGTGATCTGCAGTATTGGCTTTGCAGTACCTAAAACAAGCCAAAGGGAAGCCATGGAACAATTTCTCTAATCTCAAACTTAAATGACTTATTTTAAGAGTTTTTGCCAATAACTGTCGAAGTGGGCTGATTTTGGTAGGCATAGCTACATGACGTCTATTGAGCGGGACACAGCTACAACGGCACGCTGAAGAACCAAAAACTCCATAACTTTCCAGCTGTTAATTTGAATAAATGAAAGAAGAAACCTTTTTTGAATACAAAGAAATTCTGGACGATTTAGTGGGAGTAATGGTTATTTCGCATTATTACTACAAACCTGAATCGAGAGCTGGATCTCCAGAATCAAGTGAAAACTCTTGAGACTTGGATTCTGATTCTGAGCACCAGCATGGCCGACAAGACGACGCGCCTGATGACTGAGTTGGGACTATGGAATGGTGATAACCCATTACGTCCAAACCCTTGTACAATGTGTGGATTTAGTGCATTAATCGGAATTTGTATTCTTGAGTTTTAACAGGCACACTATTATTTGTCATCAATTAGCATACAGCCCATTAGCATGGCGCAGCTGAAATGTTTATGAATATGTTCAGGTTGAGGGGCCATGTTTCTCTTGCTCAGTTACTTATATATTGCGCTCATAATGCATACTTGCATAGCTGACTCGTGTAATATATGTCCAGTGTTGTACAACTGCTGTGTTGTGCGAAAATAACAAAATCTTCATATCTGTCAACATGTAAGTTCATACCTGTATGACACAAGCGTGTTCTCGCCTGATGTATGCTCGTTGTTTCTACCTCATGTTTTTCCCTCTCCATTTGCTTGTCTTTGAAAAATAAAACTAGTCGAGACAACTCCAGGCAAAACTGTCTGCCTATTTGGCATGTAAACAATCGACCTGCTTGGGCGGCTGCACAGGCGGACGCTTAAGTTGAGTGATAATTCTCAAATTGAAGCTTACATATCCAAGTCAGCCAAAGCTTGTCTTTTTTCTCTTGGGAAATTGAAAAATGAAATTCCTGTGGTATTTTTGGGCTGGTTCAAACATTTAATTGCAACGCACTCAATCATGTTGAACCTGTCCACTCACCATTGCATCGCTGTTGAATGACTGTATGCTATTTATCCTCAGTGTCACAACTCATGTCAGTTGGAAGGAAAATGTCAAACACATTGGATGTTGTTGTTTTTTTCAATATGTTGCAAATAAAATCAAGTTAGTACAATTGTTTTTTAATTTACGTCTATCAGGCTAAGTATATTTTATGCTTTTGCTTTTAAGTGGCTAACTTTAAAACACTTTTCATGTCTCTTTTGAAGCATAACAAAAACCTAGAATACATTATTTCTATATACTATTTATATGATCATGCAAACAACTAATGTAACACAAATGGCACACAATTCACAAAGAATCTTCAGAAGCAAAACTACAAAAGGCATTTGAATTAGAATTAGTGAGCAATTAGAGCCAAGGGGCACAGTTTCTGTAATAGACAGATCAAGATTAGCACCCAGAGCCGCTGAGACTATCTGTAAAACGCCCACATGGTGAAGTAGAACACCTCACTTGGTAGGATGGTAGGACACTTAACGAAGGAGGTGGGAGGATGTGAGTAATAAGGGAAATTAAAGTTTCACATGGATCACATCTTAAAAAACATGTTTTCCTCACAGTCAATATATGTTGCACTGAGAGTTCAAATTATTCAATACTCAAAAGGCAGATAGAGGACTGGAAGACACCAAGAAATCCTTTACACATTTTAATAAGATACAAAAATAATTCTGCAAAAAGGTACATGTGATACCTCTTCAGCTTTTAGATGTATCAAATTCTTGTCAAGGATAAGGGATCATTCCAGATTTTCTTTAAAACTGCCTATGTGTTTATCTTTTACTGCTAAGGTAATAAATACAATGTCTTTTGTGTTTATAGAAGGCAAATGAACATTGGTATGTTTATATGTGCAGACCCTTGCAAAAATAATCATACCCCATTGAGATGTTTTTTTCACATTACAGCCACAGACTTAAATGTAATTTATTGGGACAGACCAACACAAAAGTAGTGGGAAATTGAACAAGCACAGTGACATTGGATGGAGTGTGTGAACTATTGGCTTTATATCTGGAGTTTGTCTGGGCCATTCTAATACATCAATATGCTTTGATCTAGACCGATCTATTGTGGCCTTGGCTGTATGTTTGGAATTGTTGCTGGGCTAGAAGAAAAAGGAAAAATCAGGATTTATTTTACACTTCAGATTTTATTTTAGAAAGCAGAAAATAACGTATCCAGGGAAACAAGATTTTGGCCTGGATGACACATTCTGTGCTTTTTGGCAAAGATTTAATACGACTGACAAACATTTGCAGGATGTAACATGAATGTGTGTCCTGAACCTCGGGCTATACAAATCCTGACCATGAAAGGTCAACACAGACACACTGTGGGTCATGATGAGTTGGAGTTGGAAGTTTTCTCTTTCTTTTGCTTTAGTTTGGATCTTTTATTCACTGAAGTTTTACTCACGCCCACCTACTCCCCCTTATCGCAAGACCTAGGCCCAATGCCGTGGAGAAATTTTTTGAAGGCAAAGAGTGTTTTATGGTTAAGTGCAAAAAATATATATATTTATAAATGACAAACTGAACATTATTGCTTTTTTAGAGCAAAGAAGTAGGGGGTCAATTCTATGCAGGAACAGAAACATGCAACCAATGTCTTTACCGTTAGATGGAGGAGTAATGGAGGGAGTTGCACTTGTTTGTTTCATTACTTGACAGTTTATTAGCTGAATGAGCCGTCAGATTGATATTTTCCTGCGTTGTGTGGTGCCGCTGCGCAGGTTGAAGGCGTCGCTGATAGACCGACAGAACCCCGCCACCAAGCTGTCCACCAAGCTAATAACAGCTAGCGTTAGCTTGTTGTTTAGGAAGTTTATTCACTGTTGCAGCGACAGGTTACATGCTACCGTTAGCGTAGCATGTAGCGCTGGTAAGCATGCCCTTAAAAAGGGCTCTCTGAAAAACACTTCCTCCTTCTCTGAGCAACACTTTTGTGCTGTCTTGTCACTAAAGAGGGTCTCGTGTTTTTCTGGCTGTACTCGACCTTTTAGAGGTTAAGACTCAGCAGGTCATTGTTGAGATGAGTGGCTGCAAGGTGCCTCAATTGTTGCAGCATTGCAGTCGAAGTCAGTGTGTCAAGTTGAGGAAATGAACGGGTCAGTTTATGCCGATATTGACGCAAATCAGTATGTTTTTATAGTTACAATTTTTAAATCTTGATTATTTTGACAGCCCTAGTCGTGAACTTGGTTTAAAACAGGGACAACACTGACTATAGATGTCAACTCACATTGACTTGAACACATCAGTGTCACCTCTGGACTGGACAAAAAGGAATGTATACGTGAATAGAATTGAAGAGAATAGAAATATACTTTGTTTTTCCTCAGTTAGGGAACTCTTATGTACCAGCAGCAGAGGCACTGGGGCAAAGTAAACGTCTGTAGCTACCAAACACCCCCCTGTATCTGCATGAAATGGTTTGTTCTGGTTTTCATGCTCCTGACAGTGAAGGTGTTTAGTTGCAGTCAGTCAGTAAAATAAGAGCAACAGAGTTTTTGTCATGGGGCACACAATTCCTGGCGGTACCATTGGTCAGCAGCATAGTAAAAGGCAAATGGAGGCAAATGCAAAAATAGCATCAAATAATATTTCAGGAAGTATCTCCCAGCTTTAATAGGCTGTGGTTTTGACACTGGAGGAAAAACACAGAGTTGGTCCTTGTTAAAAGAAACACACTTCACCTCGCACTGACACACTGATGAATCACTCTCCTTTGAATCAAGCGTTGAACCTAAATGCACTCCTAGTCTTAATACACAGACTGCCGATGTCCATCATGTGGCTTACAGCAGTTTCTGGAGATGTGGGCTGACACGCTGAAAATCTGACTTATTAATACAGGCACGGAGTGTGCAACGAGCTGTGAGTTGCTGACCATATAGCTGCTTCGTGATGGGCACAACGGAGTCAGAAATCCTCCGGCTTCATTCTGTTGCTTGTTCTATTTCCAGATAAAGTAGCAGTCAGTTTGAGACTTAATGCAGAGCAATGAGGAATGTGGATGTCTTGCGCTTGCTGCAGCCTTGTCTGAGCTTCTTGTCAAAGCCATGCATCTGCCTCGCTTCTTCTGCATAATTCATAAAGCCCTTTGTCGCGCAGAGCATTTACTCTCTGATCAGGTGACCACTTTATGAGGGGGAAGCCTAAAATTTGGACATGGTTACTGTGAGGCTCATGTTATGGAAATATATGATCAGTTATTGTATTTGTATTAATCATTTATTTTTCTTAATGCAGCAAGAGTTAACTAAGATTTAATTACTGTTAAACTTTGTGGCCTGGAGTCTACATAGTATGGAGTCTGCAGGGTCACTCAAGGCTATAAATTCACTCAACCTTCTTGTGGGATACAGGGCAAGTAAGAGTCACAGGAGGTTTTATGGTGGGTAACCTTCAAGAAGGTTTATGGTTTAAAAGTTTTTTTTATTGTTCTTCAATGTTCTTCAATGTTAGGAGACTCCTAGAAACATCTGGTAAAATGTATCAAGAAGCCAACTCCTTATTTGACACTGGAATGTGGATCTGTTTTGCTTGTGAGAAGATAAGCATAGATAGAAATGAGTGTGTATGCAGCCCCACCGACATCACTCAGTGAGGGGCCGGCCTATGAATAGATGAGCGCTAGGGCGGTTCCACAGACACGCGCATGCAGCCGACACAGGAGGGTGGACTTTGTGTTCTACTACATGGGGCTTTAGGATAAAGTTGTAAGTGCGAGTCTCTTCTTAAAATTCCAATTGTAATTAAATAGATGTGTATTCCAAGTGTTTCTCTCTGATAATTGTTTTCTTCCTTTGCTGCCGAATTTACGAACCAGGTAAGGGCGGGCCTTAGTGAATGAGACAGGAAGATCGAGAAGCCGCCCCGCCACTCATAATTCAACATCACTTTGATACTGAATGAGTTATCAGAGCCAAACCTACAGATAAAACTAATGCTGTAATGGACAGTAATACTACTCACACTTTTAGTTGCCTTATGCATAAACCTTTTAGCGACAAGAGACAATAGATTCATCCTGTGGTGTGGTGCAGTCGTTTAGTTTTTTTCCTAAACAACTCCAGTTTGGTAATGTTCTGCATCTTGATCAAATCATCAAGTCTTAAGCGCTCACAACCACAAGAATTAGATTTTTTTTTCATTATTAAAAGATGTAAAGCTTTTTTATCTTTTAAGTGCTCAACATTAAACTAAAACAGCAGTTTTTTAAAACAAGGTTTTTTTGGTTTCCCGTATTTAATAAAAGGCAAACAAATTCAATATGTGTAGAGGTTTTAACAATTTTAATCTTCTTTGCCTATTTTCAGCAACAAGAACTGGATTTGTTTTTTGTTTTTTTAAACATTACATATTTAACTACCTTTTCTTTAGCTAAGGGCAACCAGGTCTGCTTAAAGGCGATGGATGTTTGTGGTCCAATTAACTACTGCATTTAAAAAGAAAGCAACATATCTGATTAATAAAGGATAGATATTTTTTTAGAACAGTATTAACATGTATGTGACATTTTCATTTTATAGCTTTGAATATTTTAGTGTCAGCACCAGCACCTTACATTTGCTTTGTTTATTATTTCTGTGCAGGCATAAGCATACATGCACATCTATCTATCTATCTATCTATCTATCTATCTATCTATCTATGAAGGATCACTAATCCCCTCTTTTTAACTCTGAATATGTGCTGCTTCACACTGCACTGCAGTTTTGATGAAAAGCAATATGATCAGATTGAGCCCTGTATTATAACTTTGATGGATTATAAATGAGGAAGAATGTCACTATGGTTCTATTATTATGAAACGCTGACATGATTAGCGAGTGAGTTATAAAAGAAACGTGGCAAGCAAAAAGGTCAGATCTTGACAACGTCACAACAGATTCGTGTTAAAGGAAATTCTCGGTTTAATTGAGTGTGACCTTCAGTGGAACTTAAATATTCATGCACAGAATAAACCAAATATTTATTTTCCCTGATTCCCTCCTTATCCCACGCTCCCAGGGGAGGGTCCAGATATTGCATGAAGAGCAGAAGGATGGAGGAAGGGTGGCTGATCATAATTGGCATGAAGTTGACATGAAAGAGGGAAGATAAATAGAGGATTTAATCTCTAAATTTGGGTCACAGGACGGAGAGACACTTCATTGTTTCTCATCTGGGTCATGTCTATATAAGTATGCAAGCTAAATGTTCTTGCTCTGAGCAGGTTGAGCAGCCAGCATGCCATGTCCTTCAGGCCACTTTGTGGGTGAGTCAATGTGTGCATATTTTGTAGGATCATATGCTTCCTCTGGGTGATTGTGGTTGTTTGCATGTACTCGTGATGTGTAGGCTGAAACAGCCACAGAGTTCCTTCAGCCTTAGATCCCTTGGTGGGAAGCAAAAAAGATTAATAAATCAAGCTGAGATACATTTAAACCATTTTTGGTCCATCCAAAACATCTTCATAGTATAGAAACATCATGTTCTCTCTATACAAGTGTCCTGACCTCTTGTCAAGTGACAAGATGTATACGGGTCGTTTGATGAATTGAGGTTTATATACAGGCCAACATTTATATACAGGCCAACATTCACATGTATTTACAGAGTATTGAAAAACACCTGCTTGTAGAACTTCTACTCCTAGACGGTGACAACAGCTGAACAGCTACCATGATTGTTGTTGCATGCAATATCTTGTTCTCAATCATAAAACGCTGAAATCAGGGACATTTCCAGGGACAGCAGCCAGGAACAGGTTGTCCAAAATGGGGACTCTCCCTGACATCTGCTCATGGAGGCACAGCACGCATGATGGAATATTACTAAGCCACAGCTACATTTTGCATAATAAAACCATTACCTTACTACCTTTACTAGTGTTTTCAATAAAAACAATATTTTGTTGTAGCTCTGTAGATGACATAAAAAAAAACATCTTGACCCATCCTTCAAACATTCAGTTTGCAATTTACACACAAAGTTGTAAGTAAACTTAGATTTAAGATTCCCAACTGATACGGCCTACCTTTTGCATGGCTCAAGGGCACTCAGTCTCCCATCGTGAAAAGCTGCTGGTCCTTCTTGTATATATTGCTGGAAGCTATTTGAGGATTTGGTCCTTGTTTAAACCCTGTTTTGCATCTAGCGTTTTTGAGTCAGCTGGCATTAAAATGGTAACCGCCTGGCATGCACACATACGCAACTAGCAAGTCAGGGTTTCGTGCTCAAAGGTCTCCTTTATAGCTATGCCAGAGGACGCTGCAGGTTCAGCGGCTGGTCTTTTCATGAGGTGATATCTACTGCTCACACGCCGGTATTACAAAAATGACCAAACCCACTCTGAGGGCAGCAAGGCTTTCTGAGACTTCAGATGTTTCTTTTTATTGCCGCCCATATGCGAGGCTCTCTAGATCTGTGAATTTCATTGATTTGTTATTTTAGGATTGCTAGTATTTACTGTTTTGTTTTTCCAGCACAAGGAAAATCAAATAATATGTCTCAAATTAGGCTAATATGTGGGTCAAAAGTTTTATATTGGAGCTTTAAATTAGGAAGAACACAGGATTTCTACAAATAGCTGACAGTCCAGCTAAACTGAAAGATCAAGCAAGTTATCTTTTACCAACCAACTCTTTATTTTTATTCAGATGTTTATTCTGACCTGGAATCTTGCAATTCCTTATCTCTTGTATAAAAAAAAGGATAGTTACACTGATGTGTGAACTAATCACAGCTCTTTCCAACACTGGAAAATCTGCAATGTCACATCTCCCAAACCTGAGAAAGGAGCAGGATGTTAAAAGGAAGTGACAGCAATAAAAGGCCATTTTGAACCCCCTTGGAGAGGATAAAAGAGAGGAAGATAAGATACATCCTCTACTGTAAGTGATAAAGTCTTCAAAATGTGTGTGTGCACACCACCTCCTCTGTTCATCTATCTTTTTGCAAACAATATTCCTCCTTCCCCTGAAAGGACTCAGGCAAGTCTCGGCTATTTCAGAAAAATAGTGATATCAGCTATTTTACCGAATTGAAATTTGTTCATGAAGTTCTACAATAATTTTCAAAATTTAGCTATTCGTGTAATATTAGCTTCATGCCTCTATATTTTAAATATTTCTTTAAAAAATATGATTTTAAAAAAAGATATGAAGTTAATTCGCCCTTTCACCTATTAAAACCCCCATTTTGTGACAACTCTTTGACATTTCATCTTTTACTGCATTCCTTTTATTCCCAGACACAAACCATTTGAACATGTATAATTTAACCACTGTGTTTGTTTACTTTAACTGTTTTAAGTTAAAAAATTTAATGAATTGTGGTAATAATCACTAAAATGCTTAATTGAAGGACATTCTTATTTTTATTTTCCTCATTGTCATACACCACTTCTATTTATTTTTCTTCTGATTCCCATTGGGGTCATTGGACTATTATGAAATAGGATATATCAAGATATAAATCAAAAATAACTGTAATATAGCTGACACTATATTAAGTATCTGTTATGATTTTGGAGTATGTTGTGCTGGGTGTGCTTGTGTCCTCTCTCCAGGACTACTGTGGACCATGGCCTTGACTGAGTGCTGCAGTCACACCTGACTGCCTTCAACAAATCTACCTCAAGATATTTAAAGAGCTCTCGGATAACCCTTCTGTGTCTGATGGTCAACCAATACCAGTAGCAAGTCAAGCCAACTAAAGTTTCCTTTGATAATTCTTGTTTTCTATTCTTCATGTTTATTGTCTATATGTGCTTCAATGCAGCCAACGTCCCTGTTGATGCACACATCACGCAAAAAAAAAAGGATTGTATGGCCACCATCTCGCAGTTGGAGGGTGAACCACATACAGTCGAGGATTTTGCAGTATGAAGCCACATTTGACTACTTTAAAGATGGAATCAGAAATAGTCTACCAAATACATATGCAGCATAATAGTTTTAAAGCCCTGCTCGACAATAGCAGCATCAATGAAATATTCTACTTTCTCGAGACTACCCAAGCAATAATGATGTCACTGACTGCATCATACCTACACGTACATCTTTATGTTGCAGTTAGCAATCTCAACTTTTTCAGGCAGCAAAAAGGTAAGCAACATCCTCCTGGGGGGGTATTATTCGAGTCATGGTAGTACATATCCTGACAACAAACAATGAGCAGAGTATAGAATCACCATCGACAACAGCAGTAAGCCTCCCTCTCATATCATCCCTCTCACACAACACCAAGCCCTGCTTCCTGTGTTGTTACCCATTTACCTATCCTCTTCAATATCGTTCTGAGTCAAGAAGAAACATTCCCTTTTCTTGCTGTATTAATAAATCATTTAAACTGTCTACAGTTGTCTGTAGTTGTTTGTACCATGGTCTCAATAACTAATGCCATGACAGTAGTGCTCCGATATCTGACATTAATTATGATTGGGTATAGGATAGGTATAGATTGCTACCAAGGTATGTGTGGAATATGCATCAACCAGCATTATTGGAATACATGCTCCGCAATGATGGGGTTAAGTATTGAAGCAGTTTAAGGGGAATTTAAAAAACTGCCAAAGAAGGTTGAAATCATCATTTGTAAAATTTGTTTTAAAAAAGTTTCCCAGGTGGGTATGAATTGATGAATGTTTGGTCACAAACCTGAAAAACTTGGGAGCAAAATGGGCCAAACTGCAAAAGTGTGGAAAACAATGGTGGGGATTGACCAAAACCCTTTCACAGGTCTTCAGTTGCTTATTTGGTAAACAAAAGGATCAACTGGAGATTGTGAGAGCCCAATAAAACATGCCTGCAGTAAAATTTAAATAAATATTTCTGGCAGACTACTGAGATTGATCAGACTGCTATACAGCATAGCTGGTACAGTCAAAATATACATTTGTAGCAAGAAGGGCTGCACAATATTAGGGAATTCTGCTGTTGCAGTGTAATTGTTTAAGGTTTTGATGTCATTATTAGTGACAATTAACCCAGATGTTCCTATTTTTTCTCTTTTCCAGTTTTAATCATTACAATGTGTCAGTCTTTAAGAGCTCTAGCAACTCTATAACTAAAACAAATATCTAGTTTGCTCACTGAGAACAGTGAGAGTCTATCCAACCAGATAGTAGCAAGCAGAACTTAAATGCTTAAAATGAAAAACAAAAATTGCATCCAATCACTCTTTTATAACTACAGTTTTGCAAACACTGAAATTGCTAAGATAATTTTCCTTTAAATACAAGATGTTGTTAATGAGCAAACAATATAATGAACAGTATTAGAACCAGGTACACAAGTTGAGGTAAGCGATTGAGCCTTTCTGCAAAAAGCAGTTACAACCTACTTGCTGTGAAGTTGTACTGTATACATAGTACACAAACTAAACTGAGCATCACTTACCTGCTTAAATTGTAAAAAGGAACCAAAAACTAGCCCTGATTTAAGCATTTTCTCACCAAAAAATTAAGACTCAGAAGACAATTTGACATAAGTGCACAAGTCAAGTCTCTTATATAACACTACAGGGGTCTAAGGCTAAGCAAAGTATTAGCGAGGGGAACCATTTTACTTTGAGTGAATTTTTTATTTTAAGTCATCTACTATTAGTCAGCACATGTCAAAGCGAGCCTGCTGAACCTGGCATCATGTCAGTATCCATCATCCCGCTTGAGTGAGACAAAACAATGATTTGTTGGAATATAGGTGTATATTTTGTTCCTGCAGACAATCCAAAGGTAAAAAAAAAAAGTATGAATGATTTTATTTCCTGATGGGTCACACCTGGAAATGTGACAGAGTTGCAAATAATTAATTATCAAATGAATGAAGTAGCTTGTGGTTATTGTTATCGTTTTGTTCCTCTTCTGCATGCTCTAGGCTGCAAATCTTTTTAGCTGCCCGGTTTCATTCTTTTTCATCTCATTCACACTCATATGACCTCTCTTGCTTGAGCTGACTTTAATTTATTTTGTCTGCACAACATACCTCCACCTCTCCAGCCTCCAGGGACCTGGTCCTGCCTAAAATAATTTGATTGAACACAAAAATGTGTGGTTCATGAAATTAAATAAACAAAGTTTTACTGGTATTTGTTAATACAAGTACATCTCTAAATCTGTCTATATTGTAAAAAAAAAAAAAGTTTATATTTTTTTGTTACTCATTTCTGAAAGTGAAACTCATATTTTATGGATTAATTGTATGTAGAGTAAATATTTCAAGCCTTTATATCTTATAATTTTTGAAAACCCAAAATGTTGTGTCTTCAAATACCAGAATATAAAACAACACAAATTTAGAAAAAGCATTTTTTTTAATGTAAAGATGATATGTAATGGCCAACGTAATGGCCTACACAATTATGGCGAAGACTGCTGGCTGGAGGGATGTCCAGAAGACAATGATACGCTCTACAAAGAGGATAAGCCACGAAAGCCCATAGTTTAAGAAGTTGGTTGGTTGTTCACAGAGTCCAGACTCTGGGACTCTGTTTTTGTAATGAAATGCAAACTTTACTTTTTTCTGACTTTGGATCCTTGAGCCACAGTCCAGATATTTTTCTCCTTAGCCCATTTAAGACACTTCTGAGGTTTCCTCTAGTTCTAGAGAGGCTTTACATGAGTGCTACATCTGTAGTCCATGGATTTGCATGTGCATAGCGGTGCACTTGATATGCTCACTCCAGCCTCACTTCACTCCTCGTGAAGCCCCTTTGAATTCTTCAATGGATCTTACTCGACAATCCTCTCAAGGCAACCATAGTTGTTCTTCCACTCAACTTTCTGTGGATATGGTTGGATACAGCAGGAAGAGTGGAGAGGGTCAGAACCCACATTGCTTAAACTTTCCGAGATCAGTGAGGGTATGGGGTTCCGTGTCATGTGCCGGTTCTGGTCCACTAGGTTTTCTGATGTCCACAGACAACACAGACATTTACCAGCGAATTTTAGGGCACTTTATGCTTTCTTCTGCTGGCAAGCTGTATGGAGATGCTATTTCCATTTTTCAACAGGACTTGGCATCAGCCCACTCTGCCAAAGGTACAAAAAGCTGGTTCAACGACCATGGTGTTACTGTGCTCTATTGGTCAGCAAACTGGCCTGACCTGAACTCCACAGATAATGTATGAGGTATTGTCAAGAGGAAGTTGAGAGATACCAGACCCAACAAGGCAAATGACCTGAAGGCTGGTATCAAAGTGAGCTGGGCTTCCATTACACTTCAGCAGAACCCCAGGCTTATCTTCTCCATGCTACACCAAATTGATGCAGTAATTCATGCAAAAGGAGGCCCACCAAGTACTGAGTGCAGAGAAACCAACAGACTCTTCAGAAGCCTGGCATTTCTATTTTAGATATCCTTTTTATTGAACTGTAATTTTAAAAAAATTTTGAGACACTGCATTTTGGGTGTTCAATGTCTGTAAGTCATAATTGTCAAAATTACAAGAAATAAAGACTTGAAATATTTCACTCTGAGTAAGAAATCTATATAATACACAAGTTTCACTTTCTGAAATGAGGGACAAAATATAGAACTTTTCAACAATATCCCAAAATTTTAGATGGATCTGAATGTTTTTTTAAATAGTTTGTGTTAGTTAGACCACCAGTATTTTTTTTTTGAATTATTATTCCATAAAGAAATAAGAAGCAATGATCTCCGATATTAACCAATATAATTCCATCCACATATCAATGGTCAGGATGTTGAGCCAGTAAACCCTAACCCTACAGACCTCTTGCATTGTGCTTTCGTCTGTAATGTTTTCTTCTCTTATGCTCTATTCATGTACAGCACTTTGAATTGTCTCGTTACTGAAATGTGCTACACACAAACTTGCCTTGCCCACAGACAGTTTTCCTAAACATACCAGAACTCTATTGCCTCATTTCACACGTAGAGTGCTCTCCCGCTGGTGAAGGGGCTAATCAGGCAGCCCGAAGCAGATTTTCCCTTATCTCTGCTGAAGTAAGAAACAGTCATCAATGGTAAATGATGATACAGCTCAAAGGGTTCTAAAGCCGGCTGACTTCAAAGACTGAATGCTCTTGCACTGAGCAGTTTTGATGTGGTCTGTAACAGCACGGCAAACCATGGAGCACTTCTTTTACAGAAGGCTGCTATGCAAATCCATGGGGAAATTCAAATTCATTAGTTAACAGAGGTATGGATGTGATGGTGACAGTACAAAGTATAGTTCATATATATATATATATATATATATATATATATATATATATATATATATATATATATATATATATTCCTGTTTTTGATTTTACAGAAAAGTTTTATGGATCTGATATCTGAGGGCTGCAGACACAGGAGGGAGGGTTGGGATTGCTTTCTGGAAGGACAGTGCAAAATAAACATCAAAGTAGTGTTTTCCAAGTCCATCTCCTCTCATCCAGCCTGCCTGAGCTGCAGTTCCATAAACCAGCTCTCACCAAAGGCTTCAATGCAGTCTTAGAATGTTCAATATTAGAAGTGTGTCTATCTCTGGCCAACTGTACTGTCCTCCAATTCACTTCAGTTTAGTTTATCTATACAGCACAAATTCACACCAAAAGGCGGTGTAGGACAAAAGGAAGAGGATCCCCCCTTCGACTCTGTTTTTAGAAAATATGGCATATTATTTCACTGTTATGCTGATGATGGCCAGATCTATTTTCCCTTGGCACAGAACAACAATGTCCAGCAACTCACGCACTGCCTTGAGGTTCTGCTTGCATCTGGTCTAGTCTGTCTCAGTGGTGGGCGATATATCGATATATCGAAAGCGCTCTGGCACACACACACAACAACGAACCCGTGTTCTTACTTAACGTTGACGAGACAGCGAGAACTATGGCGACAGCGGGAGTTTCAGGTAAATTGAAAATGAGTCTGAAGAGAAACAGCACTGGGTCAATAATATGACAGTGGTTTGGATTTCACAACAAGAATGTCGAACGATAATTTGGAAAACATGCCGTAACACCATTGCCACAAAAGATAGCAGTAGCACAACTTTGTTCCACCTAAAAAGTCATCCAGTGCAAAATGAAGAGTCTTGTGAACAGCACCCCGCACAACGAAGAAAACTTAATTTAAACCACCCATAAAACATTCGACCTGGTGTCTTCTTATGCTAAATCCCATATGACAGAAAAAAAAAAAACTTTGTTTAAAATTTCCCAGCACCTAAAGAGCAACGGAAATATTTTTGAGATGCTCTGAATATGTAGCTGCGACTGGTCAGTTGATTTTATAGTCACAATACAAGCTTTTGGTTTTGGGATTGTCACATTTTTATAAATATTTTTTTTTATGTCTTAAGCACAAAAGAGTATCTTTTATTTCAGCTTTATTTTGTGTCAGATTTTCCCTTGGTGTTCCTTTTGACCACTGGGATGTTCTGTTTTTTTAAGGTGCAGTGTTGATCACGAAAGAGCTCTAATGTGACAATATTGTAATTTGTGAAAAGCTTCTATGTGCAGCTGTGGTTAAAAAATGGCTAAAATATAACATTTTAAATTCATTTTTATTTTGTAATCAATTTTTCAAACAAAAAAAATTGATATGTTAATTTGAGATATACCAATGCAACTTTAGGCACCATGTGGCTAAAACATTTGTTTTTCAAGGTTATTTGAACATATCGTGATATATAAATCGTGTATCATGATATAGCCTAAAGATATCGTGATATTACATTTTCTTCATATCGCCCACCAGTCTGGCTCTGCTTGCCTGCCTCACCTGCCACTATTTATCTTTTTCAATAACCCTTTTAAAACCTAACTCTGTGTTTGGCTGAATATCAGATTCAGCAGCATTATCCATTACAGAGGGACACAAGAAATGCTCCACAATTTCCTGGTTTGGCACACTGGACTATAAGCACCTTCGGATCAGGCTACACTGTTTCCAAATAAAAAGCGAAATGCATTATGCACAACAGTCCTGCCCTTTTTGTCTTCTTAGCCCAATTGTTATGTCTCTGGTCCAGGAACTGGTTAACACAAGGTATGTGACAGTTGTAGCCCTCAACGACACAGAAAAACACCAGCTTCCCCTTTTTATTTTTTTCTTGTCTGTCTTAGATTAATTCTGTCTTCAGCATTCATGAAACTTCACCTCCCATTAAAATGGTAATGACTTCCAGAGCCCAAGGCTTGAGCATGAAGACTATATCTGTAACACTCTGAAGGCCTGCCTGAAGCCTCTCGTCCACATAAATCAAGACAGAAAACCAGTAACCGTCACACAGAGTGCTCCTGGAGGTTAACTTCAACTTGTTTACAAGTCACATTAAGAGTGCAGATATCCCTCAGCACGCACACAATCTGCTGAGTCACTGAACTATTCGTTTTTCGTACCCCTACACTGTGGCCAGCTGTATCTGTTAGTCTCTCCTAAAAATATCACCCCAACACCCACCCACCCACCCTCTCTCTCTCTCTCTCTCTCTCTCTCTCTTTCTTACATACAGAGGACGCCTTGTCTTTAGGGAGCATGACAGCAAAAAGGGAGTTGCCAAAGAATAATATTTAACACCACCCATACTGGTGTTTTTACAACCAAGAACAGTTTAGTTTTACACAAAGGAAACTCGTCTGTTTCCGTTGCTTCTTTTGAAAGACGATTTTCTGTTGTGGACTTATTCAAGTGCACGGTAAGTACCTTTAGATATAGACAAGCATGTTACTAACATCTTAAAGTCAATGCTATTCCTCACTCAGATCAAAAGTACTTTCTTTTGTTGGGTACCAAATTTAGAGTTTCAGAGATGGCTCTGGTAAGACAGTTATCAGAGTTTAGGTGGAACAAAATAGTGTTAAGGACTTAAGGACCTCCGTACACCTGACTAGACCTCAGCTGTTTTGGTACTGCTTTTTGCTGAAGTACCAAATAAAAAAAGGAATAACAGAAGAAAACAAAAAAAGAAACTTGTGGGAAAGAAGCCATGAAAGAGGTCTGAATTAAAAACTCAAAGCCTGGCTAACGTCGCTTATTTGTGAATACTGTGAAAACAGATGAAGGTAGAAGAAGTCTGAATTTTTAACATCCTCCCATGTTAAGGTCTGACCACTGGTGTCCCATGACTCTCACATCATGTCATGCATCGTCACTGCCAAACTGAGATGTTTGCAAGCTGAGGTCGTGTTCCGATGAAGGGTGCTGGGTGAGGTTGTTTGGACTTAGTTACGGCTTGGATTCGCTCTTCAAACTCATGGGTTGCATTCCAACAAAACACTCCCATTAAAACCCTGAGTCTGTGGGTTTCCCCCCCCCCCATTTTTAGACACATCTGTGTATGTTCACATTTGTTGTGGTTGATCGCATGCCAGACACCCCTGTTTGAAATTTGGGTGATCACTTTATTTTCTCCATTGTACTTGGAGCGGTTGTAACTGCATATGTTCGAGACGTGACGTGTATCAATCCACGCATCCTTTCACTGACCGGATCTTTTTTTTTTATGGAGGTTGTTGTTTTGACAGGTGATGCTGAGCTGGTGCGTTACAATGTATACATACAACCTGTGTTAATTACTATAAAGATGTTCATGTATGCGTATTATACAGTTGAAGGAATGTCTGTGCTATTAATGCTGATGGTTTGTACGGCTCAAAAAAATAAAAGGAACACTTAAAACAACACAATCTAACTCCAAGTCAATCACATTTCTGTGAAATCAAACTGTCCACTTAAGAAGCTACACTGATTGACAATCAGTTTTACCTGCTGTTTTGCAAATGGAATAGACAACAGGTGGATGCTGTAGGAGGGCGACAACCCTACAGCAGGACCGCTACCTCCACCTTTGTGCAAGGAGGAACAGGAGGAGCACTGCCAGAGCCCTGCAAAATGCCACAAATGTGCCACTGTCTGCTCAAACAATCAGAAACATACTCCATTAGGGTGGTATGAGGGTCCGACGTTCACAGAATGGGGGTTATGCTTGCAGCCCAACACCGTGTAGGACTTTTGCCATTTGCCAGTGAACACCAAGATTGACAAATTCGCCACTGGCGCCGTGTGCTCTTCACAGATGAAAGCAGGTTCACACTGAGCGCATGTGACACACGTGACAGAGTCTGGAGACGCCGTAGAGAACATTCTGCTGCCTGCAACATCCTCCAGCAGGACCGGTTTGGCAGTGGGTCAGTAATGGTGTGGGGTGGCATTTCTTTGGAGGGGAGCACAGCCCTCCATGTGCTTGACAGAGGTAGTCTGGCTGCCATCAGGTACGGAGATGAGATCTCAGACCCATTGTGAGACCATATGATGGTGCGGTTGGCCCTGGGTTTCTCCTAATGCAAGACAATGCTGGACCTCATGTGGTTGGAGTGTGTCAGCAGTTCCTGCAAGACGAAGGCATGGTTACCATGGACTGGCCCGCCCGTTCTCCAGACCTGAATCCAATTGAGCACATCTGGGACATCATGTCTCGCTCCATCCACCAATGCCACGCTGCACCACAGACTGTTCAGGAGTTGGCGGATGCGTTAGTTCAGGTCAGGCAGGAGATCCCTCAGGAGATCATCCACCACCTCATCAGGAGCATGCCCAGGCATTGTAGGGAGGTCATACAGGCAGGTGGAGACCACTCATGCTACTGAGCCTCATTTTGACTTGTTTTAAGGACCTTACATCAAAGGTGGATCCGCCTGTTGTGGGTTTTTCCACTTTAATCTTACGCGTGGCTCCAAATCCAGACATCCATTGGTTAATAAATTTGATTTCCATTAATAATTTTTGTGTAATTTTGTTGTCAGCACATTTAACTATGTAAAAAACAAAGTATTTAATAAGAATATTTCATTCAGTCAGATCTAGGACGTGTTATTTTAGTGTTGCTTTTAATTTTTGACAAGTATATTTCTTCTGTGTCATTTGAGTTGATTACCTGGCTACCGACACAGTTACTGTAAAGAGTTTATTTTGCTTGACATTTCTGTAAGAATGCTCGTACCAATAAAACTTGGGAAAGACAGTGATCAGATGTCCAAGTCTGGGTTACCATTGTTTCATCAGTCAAAGTACACCCTTTGTGGTGGGAGTTTTTGAACTAAAGGTAGTTAGTTTAATAAAACCGTACACTGAGGGTGATGGGAACTGTAATTCTGTTTTATATCACAAAATGAATGTCAAACATAGAATGTCATATCACTGTCTTTCCTGTTATGTAGTGTACATATATTTACGTACACTACATAAAAAAACACTTGACCTTTTTTCTCACTCCCCAACATTAAATCAGACTAAAACCTTTCTTGTTTTAGGTCAATTAGGAATTCAGTCTAGTTTAATCAGATTAATTTGTCTGTTTTTATGGTCGAGTAAAGGCTTCCTCATCTTTCAATCCATATCAGAGAAGGACTGTTTCTTTTCTGGTTAGTGACACCATCTTACTCTGTTCAGTGGGCATTTTCACAAGGTTTTGTTCTTTTTCTGGGTTTGATAGGCACATATTGCGAAAGAACATATTCATCCCTAGGTTGCAGAACAATGCTACAATGGCGGGACATGGCCATGGTATGTAGACTTGAAAATGGGACATTCAGGTATGGTAAAAATGTGGATGACCCAGAATTATGGAAGCCCACAATTCTCTTCCTTAAATCTTAGCTGATTCTGTTCAACATTTCCACGATGTCTTACAAGGAAGCAGGTTAAAATAAATCATCAGGTGTATCTCAAATTAACTCAAAAGCAATGAATTAGACGCTTAAAAAGCTATGACATCATCATTTGGAGTTTTTAAAAATGTCCCAAGGCAAATCACTTTCTTTAAATCAGACTTTAAAGAGTAATATCACATTCTTAAAAAGAAAATCTAATTATAATTTTGCCAATCTTAACTGACCCCAGTCTATCGCAGCTGGTTTCAACAATCCCTATCTAATCTAAAAACATTGTTTGTACTTGTATGTCACAGGTCCAACTGACTTCTAGGATCCTGCAGGATTCCCAAAGAAAAGACAAAGAAGTCAATAAAAGATGCATGAAAAATAGTAACCCAACAATAACGGGAAAAGGTGAATGAATGGGAGCAGGGACGACAAAACAAGGCAGAGCATTTTTTTGATATTGGATGACAAGGCACTCCATTAACTATTTGTGTGTATCCTGCAGGCTACGCATATTTGAGAATAAACAACACTATATTATCTGGAGCGCCAGTGGCTCTGTGCTGTTTATGCACACTGGAACAGCCTTCCACGCAAACACAGTGTAACACATATTCCTTTTTCCTGCCAGCAGCTGCCTCAGCCATGCCAGGAAGGTTCATACTGCAGCTAAATGAGTGTATGAGTAAAATATGTATAACTTTATTATTCTCCCCAGAGGGTATTTTTTCCCTGTATCCAGGTGAAAGACATAAAAAAAACACATACACTGACATGATCACTCCAGAACATTGGAAAAAAAAACAATATGAGGAGTGAAAATTAAAAATACAAAAATACTGCCCTGTGGTGTAAGAAACATGTCTGCTTATCTTCCTGGCAGTTGTAGACTACATACACCTTGCGCTTAAAGCTAAAACCTGTTGTTTGAAGATAACCACTTTAATAAGTGCCTAACCGCCTTTATTACCAAAACTGAGTCATTTTTGCTTAGATTATTGAATTAGGGAACCACCTGTTTATCAGGAATGAATAGCCAAACACTTTAAGTCTAACATCACTTGTGATTCTATAAGTACCAGTCTGAATGAGGTGTGCTATTATAGAGAAATGAATAATGGAGTGATTACGAGCACTGGCATTCTTCAATAAGCAATCACTGCACACACCTCGCAAACAATTGTTTTATTCTAAGCCAGTGTACCTGTCCAGACACACTTATTTGGGCTCGCTCTGGCTTGCAATCGAAGCCCGCAGCTTCTCGGTAAACTGGGACATCTGTGGTTCCAGAGCAGCTCATCGCCCGGGGCAGCGGAGAAAAAGGAGGAAGGCATACTTTCTCCTTTGAAGATCTGGGTTCTAAAGTCAGTTGTAAGATTGCTGGATACACAAACAGTTGATCTAGATTCCTTTGAAGATCTGTTGCAAGTCTTCCTTCTGCACACAATAATAAGATCGCTGGATATGCAAAAAGCTGATCTTTGTTTGGCTCCAAAGCTCTTCAAAGACAGGACGGCCTATCACTTGGCCAACAAATTCAGGACAATTACGTAGCTGGGTTTGACAAGTATAGTGTTGTGCTTCCTTACATGATGGAAAATGAATGAAAAAAGCAGGGGCTGTCTCTGTGTTGTGGTTTTTATCGCCTTTATGACATCAGGGGTATCCACATCATTTAGGGATCCCCTTAGCCAATGGATTTTACTTATACGAAGGTGTGAAATGCTGTGAATGCTGGGATCTGAAGTTGTTCTACCAGTTCTTTTGTTCTCAGACCATGCTGTCAGCCATCAGAATTTACACAGCCCTTTGTTGTTCACATGGTAAAACGCTAACAGTGGGTTTCAAGACATCCTGTCACAGATTGGTGTCTGAGGCAGGTGATACCACGCAAGATTTTTTTTTTTCAGTGATGCTTAGTGCCAGTCTGTGACACCTTTTTCCGTCCCTGACTGACAGCAGTAGTCTGTTTGCTTTAGTTACCGCAAGTGAGATCCAAGATGGCAGCGCCACAAGCTTTTTGTAGTGGAGACAAAATGACAGACGACTGCAGCCAGATGGCAAGCTGTTTGCCTTAATCTCTTGAATAAATGCTTCAGATATGTAGACAGTGCTTTTGTGCAATATGTTCCATTTTGTCAAAACATGTTTTCCGTTTGGAAAAGCTGTCTGTATGATCCGAAAATGTCCTGCTGAAAATATCAATGGTGCTTTTAATGTTTTACAACTAAACAGAAAAAACGAGCTCTGTGGGACAATGGCATTTACCAGGAAATGAACCAGTTTTGTGTTGTAATATGTAGAGACAATGTTTCAGGTTGTCTATGGGAGCAACTGGTTAGTCATTACAAGCTTATTCCCCCTTTCAAGCTACAGTGCCATATAGGAAAAGTCCGGTCAGCAAGGAAGAATCAATGGATCATTATCCATACTGAAAACTAATATGTCTGTGGTGATTTAATGAATTTAGCGTTAATCTGTAAAAAAAAATTAAATATAAATTGTTGCCCTGATCACTGAGTCTTGGAGCAGCCGTTTTTGCCCAAATATGGTACCACCTCTCTCCTGACATCACATCCAGTGACGTCACATTGCGGTAAACCAAGGGTCATTCTCCGCGCTTTACAAGCAAATTCAGTAGGAACTATTCTACATAGCTGCGATCAACAACAATTATTTGATTTTGAGAGGACGTCACCATTGAAATTCGCGAGAGCAATTGTTAAAGTGACAATGCCCACGTGCATGGCAGTTGGATGTTGCAATACATCGGGTAAAAGTGAAAAAAACATTAGTTATTTCACCTTTCCAAATCATGATCCACCACGGGTTCGTCGTTGGATTGCCAACTTGAAGAGGGAGGATTCGCCACTGAACTTCTGGCCAGAGAGAAAACATGTCATATGTAGCCAACATTTCAAAGAAGAATGCTTTCAAGATGACATGAGAGCGAGAATTTTCGGTAGGCTTTTGTATAACGTAGAATTTGCGGGGACATTTGGTTACCCGACCAGAGGGGCGGAGTGATACGACACACTTGGAAAGAATATGTAATGTGCCTTAAAATTTTGTTCTTTTTTCTGGGCAGAGATAACACGTTAAAACTGACAGTCCTAATTTTAATTGATATTGACACTGATATATTTCATTGGCAAGAAGAACAAACTGAGAAGAATAACACAAAAATAAGGAGGTGGCTGTGGTGCCTTAACAACACAGCTGCAGCAGACAGATTCAACTCACATCGTTCCTTTTTGGTCTCCTTGGCTCAAACTGGTATGGCTGCATTTCGTCAAAAGTCAGGGTACTATCAAGAAAGTCTTCTATATATTCCAAATCGCTATCAGATGATGATGATAAATCCACGGAACTCCCATCGCTGTCGCTAATTAATCCATCACTCTCTGCTTCGCATAGTGCACTGGTCGTCGCCATCTTGGACAATAGCGCATATTGACAAATAACAGAGAGCATTGGCTACTTGCTTAATGTGACGTCACAAACTGGGAGGTGACAGTACTGTTCTTCAACCAACATGGATGCCTACAGTAAAGCATATTTAAATGAAAATTACTCTTAATTAAAAAAAAAACGTATCATTTATTGAACAGTATGTAATAATTTTATATTTAAAGTACTTTCAGAAGTTTGAATTCTGATTATGACCGGACTTTTCCTTTAAGAAAATCTCCAAACCTCTTGAATTTTTTCACAAATGTCGAATTACTGTTACAACATTCTATGCACTTTATTGGCATTTTAAGTGATAGATAGACACAAAGTAGTGCATAATTATGATGTCAAAGGAAAAGGATTTGTGGTTTTAAAATTCTTTACAAACAAAAGTTTGAAAAATGTGGTGTGCATATCTGTTAAGCTCTCCTGAGTCATAACTTTGTAGAAGCTCGTTTGTTACAGTTACAGACACAACTCCTCTGGTCTTTATCATGAACATCACACATGTAGAAACTCAAATTTTGCCCTTTCTTCTTTTAAAAATCCTCCCAACTCCAGACAGATTGGATGGACAGTATTTGTTAACAGCAGCTGTCAAGTCTGACAACAGATTCTCAATTTGATTAACGTGTAGGCTTTGACTAGACCATTCTAACACATGCACATGACCTAATCTTGCCCTTTCCAATGCAGTTCTAATTTTATGTTTAGGGTCGTCCTATTGGCCGGTGAACCTCAACCCCAGTCTAATATCTGTTACAGCTTCTAAGAGGTTTTCTGCCGGGATTCGTCTGTGTTTAGCTCCATCTTACTATCATATCTGACAAGCTTCCCTGTTCATGATGTACAAAAAAACATTCCCACATCATGAGCTACTGACACTATGCTTCATTATATGGATAGTGTGTTCAGGGCGAAGTGCATGAAATGGTGTTTTGAGTGTGTCTCTGTGTGGCCTTGCGACAGACTGGTGACCTGTCCAGGGTGTGCCCCACCAGTAAGCCACAAAGTTCCTTTTCACTTTAATCTTACCAGAGTACCTGTTTCCACATGCTTGCTGTGTCCTCTATATCAATGGTCCCCAACCTTTCTGGTGCCACAGAACAGTTTAAAGTCAGAAAAAGTTTTCACAGACTTTAAGGTCTGCTGGATAAATACATCAAAATAATATTATATCAGAACAAAATAAAATTATATCACTGCCAAGTTGTGGTATTTGTAGATAAAATATTAGTATTTATTTTCAAGAATATAAAGTGCATGAAAAATACAACTCACCATGATGCCAAATCAGTTGGAGCCTGTGTCATATGTGTGTATATATATATATATATATATATATATATATATATATATATATGTAACAAGAAACTATGACACCCGAAGTGTGTTTTTTATGTACAGTCTGCTCTGCCATTTAACCTCTTCTTATTGCAACAATTCTCACATGCTTTCAAGGCTGCTGTGTTTGTGAAGCCTCTCCTAAAGTTTCACAGCAGATGTCTTTAGTGGCACCCAGGATCAGTTCTTCGCCAAAAGTGACGAGAGACGTGCATCTGATATGCATCAAGATTACGCTATAGGCGGAGGTAACAGACAGAATCTGGCTATCTTTCAAAATAAAACTATTATTTGTTACAATTTTGGGCATTTGACATATTTGTATTTATTCCTTATATTCCGGGGATCATGCACTCTTCATTTCTATATTTCTTGTGGTTTCTTTAGTTACAGATTCTGTTTACTCCTAGTTATCTCTTGTTCTTATTAGATTCAGTTTCCTCCCTAGTGTCATGTCATTGTTCTCCATCTCCCTCAGCTCAGCCTTCATTACTTCCACCTGTATTATCATTATCATCTGATTAACTCCACCTGGTCCTCATGCCTTCTCTCCCCCTGTCCTCTTAGTATTTAAACGTTTTTTTGGTTTCATGTCACCGGTTTCCACTGTTTCCTGCCTGCGGTTGTTTCCCTGCCTGTGCTCTGCCTTCCCTATGTTTATAGGCTGTAAGTTTCGTTCTCTTCATTAAATACTCACTTTACCTCAGGTCTGCATTTGGGATTTTTAAACAGAAAAAATTGTTCAGACTTAGATAATAAATAAAACCTAAATAGTCCCCAGCCTGGGAGTTGGGGACCACTTCCCTTCGTGGCTTGTGGCTTCTTGTGGCTTTCTTTCAACATTGGCTTTTTTTAGGCCACTATTTCACTTGATTTGTAGAGTGCATAAATAATATGTATCCTATCAATGTGTCCTTGGGATATTGTTCTAAAACCTAGCCCTGCTTTAAACCTCTCCACAGCGTTCTCCCTGGGCTGTTTGCTGTGTCCTTGGTGTTCATGGTGCTGAACAGGATTTTAACTGGGGGCATCAGAGTACAGGGGGCTAATTTCAGTGCACACAACTTTTTCTCAGAGATGTATTTGTAAACAAGAATTAAAACCCATGGCATATCTCACTTTCCTTCAACTTCATAATTATAGCCTGTTTGTGTTGGCTGGTCTCATTAAAACTCAATAAAATGTGAAAAAGTCCAGATGTATGAAAAACAGAATAGGGTTTTCTCCAGCCATGTAAATGTAGATTGGAGGCCCTCCTCCTCAACCTGTTCCTGCATGTTGTTTGTCAGCTGTGTATGGTCAGCAAACGAGTGGAAGCTTTCTGCCATCTTTAAAATATGCAGAAAGTAAAGTATTATAAAAATCTTTGCAGAAGAAGCTTATGTGACATTCTGAAACTAATGAAATGCTTTTTCCACATTCTATTGACTGTTGAAACATTAGGACACACAAGCATCTGACCCTTCTTCCTAATCCACTGCTGTGAATCATTGGTTAGGAGCTATTCTGTGTGTGTGTGTGTGTGTGTGTGTGTGTGTGTGTGTGTGTGTGTGTGTGTGTGTGTGTGTGTGTGTGTGTGTGGAAACAAACCAAAAGTCAAAAGACGCCTTAGGATGACACTAAAAAGGCAGCTGCTGCCAGAAAGAAGGTCTCTTAGGGAGGAAACACAGACTCTATCAACTGTTCAGCTGCAGTCAGAACACACAGCAGTGACTGAGTAAGATAAAATAAACAAATGCATAGGCACCATGAAGCATTCTCTCTCAGACTGAGGCTCAGCGGCCAATCTATATAGATAGGACAATTCAGTTAATTTTCTTCTAGTTCATCAATGATCTACCACATCCACATGAAATAACAGCAAGGTTTTTTTCTAAAATGTCCATTAAGTCAGTTTAGTAATAACAAACTACTTGTTCTTAGGAATATAAAATTGACTTTTTGTCATTTTGTTACTCATCCATGTTAATCAAAAACTAGTAGTCACTTATCAGACATGGAGCACCCTACAAAAGTATTCCTATCTCTTCAAAGTTCTACAACAGACTTTAGTTTGGGGGTTTTATGTGATACACCATGTAGGCCATAATTGTAAACTGGAAGAAGAATTATATATTTTTTAACAGGCAATTGAAAAGTGTTGCATGCCCATGAAAATGACCTGTTGTAACTCTGGAGAAGATGCAGCAATCCATGACTCAGGTGGTGAAATCTGTCAGCAAAGGAAATACTCCACAGAATGTCCTGCAGAAAGCCATTTTTGGAGGAAAGCCATATAAAGTCTTATTTCATTTTAACCTCAGATCATGTAGGAGACCCAGGAAACATGCTGAAGAAGGTGCTCTGACCAGATAAAACCCAACTTGAATGTTCTACCCTACATACAAAACGCATTGAAGAACACTAACACTACACACACCATCGCCATCATCCTGAACACACCAACCCCACTGAGAGACTTTCTTTGGAGACACTTTTCTGTTGTAGAGACTAGGAAGTTGGTCACACAATGAAGAAGCACCCTAAACAAACCACCAGAGATACCATGGAATGGCTTAGACCAAAATATATTGTGTTAGAATGGCCTAGTCAAAGTTCAGACAAAGAATTTTAAGAATCACCAGCAAGGTTTGAGTGTTGATGGATGCTGATGGTTCCCAGCTAATCTAACAGAGCCTGAGGCATTTATCGCAGCAGAATATAAGTAAACATTAAATTCATTAGATGTGAAAAGATGGCAGAGAAACACCCCAACAACTTGCAGCTGAAATTGTGCTGCAAAGGTGGTTCTAAAATGTACACAAGGGACAGAATACAGATGCATGCCACACCTATCTGGTGTTTATTTGTAAAAAAAAAAACAACAACAAAAATAAAATAAAAAATAAAATAAGTTAAAAGTGTTTACAAATGTCTTTCCTCCTACTGTACAATTATGTCCTGCTTTGTGTTGGACAATCACATAAAATCTCGACAACACACATTTAAGCACAGGAGCTTCAGGTCATCTTCGACACTGCCAATTGAAATTATTTGCAAAAGTGTATCCATCAAAATAATGAGCTCTGAGATGTGTGTGTGTGTGTGTGTGTGTGTGTGTGTGTGTGTGTGTGTGTGTGTGTGTGTGTGTGTGTGTGTGTGTGTGTGTGTGTTTCACTTTATGTAAGTCAAATTCCTTGTTTGTGCGCACAATCTTGGCCAATAAAGCTGATTCTGATTCTAGCTGTAACCTGACAAAATGTGAAATATTCCAGTTGGTACATAAGTACATTTATGTTCTTGTAGTCAAACTGTAAGAGTATGGTTGACATGGATCCCAATCCTCTATGGCATATATGGGATTCCTCCTCTGGGCTAAAGAATTTGTTGGGTAAAAACAACCACAGCGCCTGTTGACACGATGAAGCTAATCTTGTCTCGCAATTTGTTTAGCAATGACTGAAATGTTCATGGCAGACCTCAACCCTAATGTGGGCCCTGGATAAGGGGAATGAGGGGGGGGGGGGTGCTAAAGGGTCAGTATTTATTTTAAGTGTGTGCACATAATTAGCCCCTAAAAATGTCTTTCCTTGCCTAGAGGAGAACACTGGCAGGGAAAGCGAGGAGTTGGAAGTATTGGTCATCAGTATGTTGGTGAAGATTCTCAATCATCCAGGCCATGATCAATCCGTTTTTAACCTCTTACTGGTCATAAGCTTAAAATCAGCTTATTTCTCCCCTCTGTCAGTCTCATTCCAATTCCTGCCTAGAATCTATTGTTTCTTTCCAGAGGATGATTAACCATAGCTAAGGCCTTGGCTGAAGGAAAATAATTTAAACCAAAGTGACAGAGCGGAGCCATGAAGAAAACAGCTCGGCTATGAGACAACTGCTCTCCTGTCAGTAATTGTCTCTCTACGGTACAGGATCGCTGTCACAAGGACTTACTGAAGCCTTTTTATCACATGTCAACTGTGTGAACAAAGTTCAAGAGAGGTTCAAATGGAAACACAAGGCCCTGAAACTAAAAGTTCAGAAGTTAATATATCACTATGGGAAAAAATAATAGAATGAAAGCAGCACAAAAATGTTTGTCAATTTTATTATGTGTACGTAGTTTTTAATGATGCCATTTAGTAGCCCAAATAAAACCGTTTATTAAGGGCATCTAGTGGCCACGTTGTATTTCAGTAGATAGGAAATATCCCAAGTTTAGTATTTAAGAAAAGTCATAGAGCAACTTTAAGCTTCATTTCAAAATACACAAAACAGAAGTTTACTTACACTAATGAGCATGAATATTATATTCATTTGGGGCTTTTTAGATGCTAATTTCAGGGTGTGATAATTATTGAATAAATATCTAAAAACTAGATACCCAGATTTATAACATATGACCACTCTCCACTAATATTTATTGGCAGTATCTTAAAGGTTGCAGAGAAACATGGTGTTAATTGTAGCTACGATGAGCAAGATCCTGACTGAATCATTTCACCACTCCTTTCATCATAATTAATAAACTTAATTCAAATCAGTTGCCTTCCTGACACAAACTCCCCTTTTAAACATGGTCCATGAATTATTTAAATATGGTTGTGGGTTCAGGCCATACCCAAAGCTTAATGTTAATAATTTGTTGATTTGGCATCACTGTCCTGTTGTAACTGAGTCCAAGTTTCAGCCATCGGACCAAAACTGTAAGGAAATTAATTAGTTGTTATGAATAGAGTTGGAGAGCCCGATATCAGCCAGACGCAGAGTTTAGTTCTAAAAAGTTTATTACAATAATGAATTGTGGAGGAAAAGATGCAGGCAGACTGTTATGGCAATGAGACCAGAGGATGCAGGTGGGTTGACTGGCAGAACCAGACTTTAACAGGTGAAGCAGGCAGAGGTAGACCAGAACCAGAGATGAAAACAGGAGATGACCAGAACAGACGACGCAGACTGAGAAACCACCAGAATGGGCGGAGCAAGCAGCTGGAACTCAAGGGGAACTAGGCAGACTGAGCAGCACGCAGGCAATGGAAGCGCTCATCAGTGAGAGCTGAACAGGGAAATAGAGTCCAGTTGGCAGAGCACACCAGAACTGGTAGAAACACAGTGCACAGGAAGAAAGACGATACATTCAGGCAGTGAGCAGATGACAGAGGCAGGTCTAAGTAGCCGAGGCAGGTCTAAGTAGCCATGTGAATGAGTTAGCAGAGTTGACTCTAATTAGTGCAGCAGGTGGACCTGATCAAGGGCAGAGTGGTGGCTGAGAAGTGGACTGAGCCGATTGGCTGGTGGCTGAGAGGTGATAGGCTGATACTAGAGTCCAAAACAAACAAAAAATAACTAAATCATGACATAAGGATGCCTAGCAGCAACCAAGCAACAAAATAAATCATAAACTGGAAGATGCTGAAACTCTGGTGTTCCTGTCCTGAGTGAAGGTGTTAGGGGGAAACCACTGTCGAGCCCTGTGGTGGTAGCCTCCTGCTCAGGACTATTTTTGCTGTCTGTTGTACTGGTGCATTGAACAAATTGATGCAAATAATGGAAAAGTACCTTCAAATATCTCAACATTGGCTAAAATCATTGGTTAGATTTTTTAAAACTTGGACATAATAGGATGTTCCAGCATGATAATGAACCAAAACACACATCAAAACTAGTTTTAGAGTTTTTCTGAAAAGCCGTGACCTTAACACCATTGAAAATTGATAACTATGCTGAAAATTCGGGTCCCTGGCACAAAACTAATACATTTAAATATCAGTACTAATAGGAGGAATGGTCAAATATCTCACCAGAATTGCGTCAGAACCTTGTTGATCACTATAAAAAAGTTATTTGTTTCACTACAACTTGCTAAGGGACATTCATCCTATTGTTGTATATGTTTGTATGCTATTATGTATTGTTTTGGCTCAATTCAAATTTGGGCATGCAATTTTAATTTGTAAAATCCATTTACACTATTTATTGCATAATCAAAGAATAATAGTTTGAATGTATCATTAAAATCTACAAAAGTATAATGGGATCCACGTCTTGCTGGTTCCCATCTCCATCAGCAATTGGGTGAAAGACAGGATACACCCTGAACAGAGCACCTTCACAGATTTAGCCTTCCACTGGAATTAGATTTAATTCAACTGATGGAGCAGTAATTCAGTTTATTTATTTTTTATCTTGGGTTCTTTTTTTATTTTACATCTGCTATAAAATAATAATCTTATGTTTTGGCTGAAGGTGTGGGACAGCAAATCTCCCTAATTTTAGCACATGTTCTGTTTAAAATCATAGCTCAGACTGTGTATGACTTATGCCAGTAAAGGTTTTTATGGTTTGAAACATTCCTAGTGATTTCTACACATTTTTTCTGTTCCAGTTAGTAAAGGAGCGGTGAATCTTCTGTCCAATAAAATGACACAGAGGCTCTCTCATGATGACGGTGGACAAGAGGGCCGATCAGGTGAGGAAAAAATGATCTTTTTTTTTTTCCAATGATTGTCAAAGTTTAATCATAAATAATTATATATGTTTTAGCTTTCTTGCTCTTCTGTTCTGCAGCAAAAGATGCCATCTTTGTTTAATGTTGTTGTGTCAAAGTTCAGATCCCAAGGGTACAACTTAAGTATGAGACTGTAGCGAGCAGTCTGAGGATGTTATTTTTAGCCTTTTGTTGTTTTGCTATGTTAATGTTGTATGGCCCCTGAAGGCCTGTGTGGAAGAAAAAAGGCAAGCTGGATTTTCCACATAGGACTTTCCCTAATTTTAATGTGCTGCCTCACCGTTGTTGCATAAAGCTTAGTGCGCAACATTAAATTAACCTTTGACTCAATCACCATCCAGCTTCATGTGATGGTACAGATCACTCAGGTGAAGTGGTGGAAATTAATCAAACTTGTCTCTATACTGCAACAATTGCAAGATCAACTTTATAAATATGAACACAATTACGTTCTCATGTCTGTGGGGTGTGGCACTCCCTCAAGCAAGACAGAAGACATAACTCAGTACGGAGCCAGTCATACGGTCCCTGTCTTCTCTCCAGTGCAAAGTTGTTCCACAGATTTTGTAAGTGGTCCTCAAGATCGAGCAGTTGATGTTTTATCAGGAAAACTTCAGGTGACTTTGTTTACAGCGGGTGCTGGTAGTCCTTGGACACAGTCAAGTCTGGACAAATATTTTGATGAACGACTGGACTGAAGGGCTATTTAAGGTGGAGCAATAAATCCAAACACAAAGAAATTGCTGCCACCTCTGTTCAGGTGTTAATGGACCCTGTGTTCAGGATGGTGAAACAGCAACTTGGCAGGGGCCAGTTTTTAAGACACAGTGTATGATGGCAAGAAATGTCCAGTACCTCTGTCTGAATAATATGCACAGAGATCTTTTGATTCTACAATGTTTAGTGTGCAATGCATTGACCGTCTTGCATAACTTGGACGTTTAGAACTTCCACTCTGTGTGTGTGTATGTGTGTGTGTGTCATATCGGGCAGATGTGAACTCTGTCCACCCCACATCCAAGGCAATTGGACAGTATAATTACCTGCTCATATGCAAACCTGCAATGAAACCCGGTCAAATGCTTGGTAATAGGATTGTAGTCAGGACTTTCCCAAGATGGACTCGTTACCAAGACTGAGTGTAGCATGGCCAGACCGGACCAATGCAAGACCATTGCTGTAATTGCAATCATGTAGCTGTTGCTGCAAATGTTTGAAGAAAATCTGGATTTTCAAAGTGGACTTGAACGCTACCATAGGTTTCACACAGAAGTGCATCAAAAAAGGATGAAGCAGCTGTGATCTTGACTGATCTCGAGAAAAAAAAAATCAAGAGACAAGACAGGGTACAAAAATATAGTCAAGACTAAGACAAAGTTTTAAAATGTGGTTTCAAGACTTGAGTACTCACAAAACTCGATGATAGTTTTTAGCTGATAATCCTGTTCCCACACTTCTTCCATGGAGCATCCGTGTCTTCTGACATTCACCCATTTTCCTGATTGTCAGAAAGTGCACTTGCCTGCAGTTGCACTACCGCTCTACTTTTAATTCCACCGGTTTTGCCCTCTGGAGGATCGATCTGGATGTGCCAGCTTAATGCAAAACGAATCATGTTGCCAACATAACCATTGTGTATCTGCATGTGTACTGAGTTATTCCATCCAGTAGTGTAACCTTTGTTGTCAGCATGTGGAGCTTAATTTTATTTTCTCTTTGCAGTCCTTGGGATGTTAGCTGTGCAAGTGGAGAGAGATCCCAAGACGGGTGCCACCGTTGTCAAATCAGTGGCCCCCATCTCCTCAACTACTGCCGCTCCAACATCTACGACCATCTTTGATGATGGAAGGAAAAGCATCCATACTGTTGGCAGTTTGGTAGGTGAACCTTCGACTGAAGAGCTTGGTGAGATACTGAGTGTCATTAATGATGTTGGAATGACAGTGCTGCTGGATGAAGTAGCAGTAACACCAAACAAGACAGAGATGACCACTGGGAATGTAGAAAGCAGCAAGAATGAAGACGATAATGTCCTGAGTTTTATTACCCTCAATGGTACATCAATGGAGGACAACTCACAGTTAGACAGCTCTGAACATAAACTGGATGCTGAGAAGATAAAGCAGCATGCAAGTATTGAAATCCCAGATCTCAAAACCGAAATGGTTACCAACGACGCCGCAGAGATGCTGAATAGCACGGAGGGCTTAAGCTTGGAGGAAGATCCGGTTACGCTTGTGTTCCTGGGTTACACTGATGCAACACCTGACGATGCTCGCGATCAAGAGGACTACGAAGGCATGCTCACAGCCGAGCGGGTCATTATTACTGAGGATGGAGAAGAACGTGTAGTCGAGCCAGGAGCTTCTGCTTCACTTCAGTCTCTCTCAGCAAATGAAAGAGAGCAAGAGATCAAGAAAAGAGCTCCAGACACAACCCTTCAAGACGTTCCACTGGATGAGAATGAAGCAGAACCTGAAACCCAGACAGAAGACAATGTTGGGAAAGAGGCCAAACAAAAGAAATGTCAGTGTTGCTCTGTCATGTAAAATAGAACCAATGAAAGATGTCGCTTCACAGCCTTAATCACGTACAGTGTTTTACTGTATTTGTATACAATTATGTCATTTTAGAAACTGATCCATATTTGACTTAATCTCACTATCTTATGTGGAACAATAGGGACATTTTATGTGGACACAGATCCCTCTTTATACTATATTGGTTTCATAATAACAATATACATGTGGCTCAGTGATTTAACAAAGATGGTGAACTCTTCTCATATGAAAACTTTCTATATGAATTTAAGACTCCTCTCCTTCCAGAAGAATATGATAAAGGTCCGGGTGTCATAGCATCTGGAATTTTCACGTGCTTGTGGTCACAACCAAAGCCAAACCTTCAACAATTGTCTTAGTTAGTAGCTATATATACTACTGCAGTCAAATTATGTTTCTGTATCAATTACAGTAATAATAATACGTCAGTCAGAGCTTCGTTTCAAAAATACATTACAACGGTTCCTTCTGTTGTTTATTTTGGGATAGTTCTTAGACATAAACTGGAAGGAGGTCAGGCTCCTACCTAATACGTAATAATTAAAAAGTTAATAATCTCATGTAAATCAATTCATTACAATTATCTTGCTAATGTCTACATCCAGAAACATTGTTAAAAGAGAATTTATGTTCACTGCAGCTTTTGTTGTGATCATATTTTTTATTTTTATTTTTACATTGCACCTATATTTAATCCTTTGGAATCATAAATATAACTTGTTTTCAAAACAAATTGCTAAAGATTTCTGTTATTTTGAAAGAATGCAGCATTTGGCCTTACGGAAAACTGTAAAGACCTACAAAATAAGCACGGCAATGTGTAATGGGTCTGATTATTATTATAGTCAAGTTTTATATATGTAAGTATAAATCCAGAGGTACTGAACCATGCATTGCTGCAATTTAAACAGTACATACAATCAATTCAATCTGCAGAAAACAAGAAAGCAATTAAAACTGTAGAAGCCTTAATCAGGCTCAAATTCTTCATGTAGAATGCTATCGCCCCCTAGCGTTTAAACAGAAAAGCTTGTTTTGAAGAGTTCTTTCCTTGCACAGTTAAAGACTAAATAAGTAAATATACAGCCTAACCCTGTATTTTGTATTGCAAAATAAGACTCCTGAGTATGAACAAAAATTGTAAATTTGTGGTTATTACTTTCTTTTTTTAAGCAAAGTTTTGGTTGTGTGAGGATTTCTGTTCAAAATAAAGTTATTTTAATGAAGCCTTAATGCCACTCTTAACCAACTTGAGATGGATCTCTGCTTCCACCTACTAGGGGACAAAGCAGAGAACATCTTACTCAAGCAAAAACGTGTTCTGTTTTTAGCTAGAAGAATGTTTGGATGTTGCTTCCTATTCTACATCTCATCCTTTTGCTTGATTTATTGTGTAATTAGAATTTTTAGGTTTTATCTTCTTGTTGGGTACAAAAACTGTGACATTTCTGCAATCTTTTGATACTTTAGGACTGCAGTTACCTCAGAGGACACATACAATGTTATGTACTCATGTTATATACTCCGGTGTTAACAAAAAGAAGTTAGAAATAATGGAAAATTTTCATGCATGCTCAGCTCTGGAATTTGCTACAAAATCCTTTTCATGTATCACATGTCTACTGTTGCTACATGATCATCCAGCAGAAAGGAATGCTCCAAATCAACTACAAGAGGAAATTTAATTTGTTTGCATGATTGGACTGAATAAATCTTTTTTTTTTAATTGAAACCATTTAACTGTTTTATATAGTATGTACTCACTTTTAATATATGTGCCCTTTTTCAATAAAAAATAATAAACAATCATCATGTAAAGTTGAAGAATATTTATGTTAGTGCTGGTGACTAGGAGAGGTTTAAGCATGTTTAAACCCACCTATACAGAGTAAAACTTGTTTAACCTTGTGCTAATCTTTTTTGTTAAATAAAACTAGCCAGCGGCTGATGTGAGGTTGGTTTTCCAAATAAAGACATAAACAGATGATGCTTCCTTATATTTACCTTGTCCATTCCTGACTACCAGAATTAAACACTGCTCAGAAACACTATCAGCGCCCCACATGTGAAGAAATGTATCCACCTTATTTGCATTGGCTCTATTGCAGAGACAAATACAGATTAAAAACATGTG